>NC_037591.1:44769541-45090335 GCF_003073045.1 Pomacea canaliculata | reverse complement strand
GGAGGAGGTGGCGGAATCAGTAGTGAGATTGACGAGCAGATGCGGAAGGGCTGTTTGGCGTTTACACGGCGAGATGTTGAGCGCCGTAAGGTCATGTCGACGACAGGCAGTCAGGCGGGAGACTAAGATCGCATGGTCACAGACAAGGCAGGTTACTAGTGCGGACTAGAGCATCATGACTCACGAATACAAGGCACAGTACACGACTAAAGACAGCACGACAAGGACAGCCAGTCGACTAAAGGGGTTTCCGCCAAATGGAATTTATTTCCCAAAAGGGGAATCACGAAAGATGGTAACAGTGG
Source organism: Pomacea canaliculata (assembly GCF_003073045.1). NCBI lineage: Eukaryota > Metazoa > Mollusca > Gastropoda > Architaenioglossa > Ampullariidae > Pomacea > Pomacea canaliculata. The sequence continues at coordinate 45,090,030 of NC_037591.1, read as the reverse complement.
GCAGCGGCAGTCAGCGACTAGATCATGTCACGAGCAAGGAGCAGTTCAGCGCACTAAATCATGTCACGACAAGGCAGTTCAGCGACTACGATCAGTCTACGACGAAGGCAGTGCCTAGCGAGCTATATCTAGATACACATGTTACAAATACGAGGAAGAAGAAGCAGTCATACTCGCACGGAAATCTGAACCCAGACAGCCCGAAACCTGGGCATCGATGTATTCGTGCACAGAGCTAACGTTGGTCGACACACGATGTTCTCTAGAAACTAATCTCCTGGATCTGCTGGCAGGCGATTTATTTTCCAGTTAACTCCTATAAAGCAAACGAGGCATACGAACATAGCTTCGCGCTTACTTCAATTATTGTGTGGTAGGCGGGCTTGCCGAGGAACTAACAGCGGCTGAACTGATAGCGATAACCTAATGATCGGCTCAAAGAGGCTAAGCGTGCTGATGACGCTCGCTAGACCAGACGGCAGTCTCACCTATGCAGCACGTAATGAGTGGGAGCTTGTGGTCTGCGAGTGTACGCGAGACGAGCAGGACAGGCAACATATGATCTTGTGAGGAAGTCGTACATGAAGCTGAGTCACTGACTAGGCGAAATTAGAGAGGGCCAAACATAACGAAGCCAGGCGTGACTGAGTTTGAAATTAGATAAGGGCAACACGCTTTTGTAGGCAGAAAGAACAGAACATGCAATGATGATACAAAAGAAAAGAAGGCAGTTAGATTGAATCAAGTGCATTGGGAACAGTAGGTCACTACTCACAAGAGCGGATATCGATGAGTAAAGCAGGGGTATGGAGGATGACGATATTTGGTTCTCCTCGCCATTAAAGGTGTGGTTTAAATCTTAAGGAACACGAGTCTGTATCAGTGCAATTACAGGGAGAGAAGAGTGTGACATGTATCAGTAATATGCGTTAGATTATCTAGAATCCAAGCCGTTATTAGGTGTTAGTTGGGCGAAAGGGACACGGATGGGCGCATCTGATTTTGTCGCAGTAAGATGGTAGAGATGTGAGCAGATTCCGATGCTTGACGGAAGATGGCCTGTGATGCAAGGTATCTTCGTACAGTTTGGCAGGAGGCTAAGCACCTAAGGAAAGCGGATGAGGGTAAATCAGCGGTGAGGGATTATAGTAGGTTTAGCGATTGGTCGGCCATGGTCGGAAAGGGTGCAGAAGGAAGAGCTAAGGGTCGGTGACAGTTGTGTGCGTGGTGAACCGTGTGGGGATGGAGATGTGGGACGAGATTGTTTATGATATCAGATAGAAGGGACGTGGACGTTATATAGAAGCAGGGCCCGTGTGCGACAACTGCGGCAAACCAGCCGAATAGGATCACTGAGGAAGAACTGCGATTATTAGAGCGGCCATCATGAGTAGAGGTTATCAAGCAAAAAGGGGAAGGGTACTTGTCAAAGAGATGGCGATACTGCGGGTAGGGGGAAGCTTGGAGCAAGGGTTACTTGGGCGGTGGGAGGCGAGTCGGTAAGTGGATGAGAGCTAGGGCCTGGTGTAGCTGAGGGTGTGCGTGGTGTGTGGATGATTGCTATGGGTTTACCGTGGAGTTGTGTCGTGGAGGGTGGGTCGGAGAGCTTCTTTTATGGTTATGAATCAGGTCGCGGACATTTAGATAACTCCAGGGTGGGCAACTATGTACCGGGCACGAATACGAAGAGTGTAACGAGATAGATTGTGATACAAGACAGAAGTGATGAGTCGAAGAGGTTGGATGGTGTAATACATGATCGGAGAATCTGTGTCAGAATAGGGGGATCGCTCGTAAACGTGCGAGTTGCCTGGGGGAGGAGACGAGGCTGTCTAGAATTGTTCGCCACGTCAGTGGGATTGGGGTTGAAAAGAAGTACAGGCAGTAATGAATCAATGCTGCTATTGAACAGTTGTGTACTTCACGAACCTGTGCAAGTAGCTCATCACCGAACATCAATACAACTCACCTCTGCCTGCAGCAAAACAACTAGTCAACTGTGTCCTCAAAGAACAGACAACACTAGAGACCCCTGTCGCTAAAAGGACAGACAATAGTTGTGCACTAGAAAGTCCGGACATCAAAAGACAGACAATAATTGCGATCCCTGACATCAAAGGACAGACAATACTGATGAGCTCTGTCATCAAAGGACAGACAATACTGATGAGCTCTGTCATCAAAGGACAGACAATACTGATGAGCTCTGTCATCACAGGACAAACAATACTGATGAGCTCTGTCATCACAGGACAGACCATACTGATGAGCTCTGTCATCAAAGGACAGACAATACTGATGAGCTTTGTCATCACAGGACAAACAATACTGATGAGCTCTGTCATCAAAGGACAGACAATACTGATGAGCTCTGTCATCACAGGACAAACAATACTGATGAGCTCTGTCATCAAAGGACAGACAATACTGATGAGCTCTGTCATCACAGGACAAACAATACTGATGAGCTCTGTCATCAAAGGACAGACAATACTGATGAGCTCTGTCATCACAGGACAAACAATACTGATGAGCTCTGTCATCAAAGGACAGACCATACTGATGAGCTCTGTCATCACAGGACAAACAATACTCGTCAGCCCGGACAGTACAGGACAGACAACATTAGTGAGTCTGTCAACTGAAGGCAGAAACTGCGGACAAACCCTGACAGCTGGTACACACACAAACACACAGACAGACAGACATATAAACACACACAGACACACAGACAGACAGACATATAAACACACACAAACACACAGACAGACAGACATATAAACACACACAAACACACAGACAGACAGACACATAAACACACACAGACACACAGACAGACAGAAACACACACAAACACATAAACACACACAAATACACACAAACACACAGACAGACACACACACACATAAACACACAAAGACACAGACAGACACACACATATAAACACACACAGACACACAGACAGACAGAAAAACACACACACATAAACACACACAAATACACACAAACACACAGACAGACAGACACACACACACATAAACACACACAGACACACAGACAGACAGAACCACACACAAACACACACACACACACACACAGACACACACATATAAACACACACAAATACACACAAACACATAGACAGACAGACAGAACCACACACACACAGACAGACAGAACCACACAAAAACTCACACACACAGACAGGCAGACACACACACACACACAGAAACACACAGACAGACAGACAGACAGACAGACAGAACCACACACACACACACAGACAGACACACCCACACACTGCGGAGGATGCAAGTCAGTCCAGTGTCCAGTTTGTCAACTCACGTGACAATAGTGACGTTTCTTGATTTATCAAATGTTTATTTCAATCATCATTGATTCTCCTGATCAAGTTTCGCTATGTTCAGGTTTTTGTGAAAGTAAAGTCCGATGCCAGACATACTTTCCCATTCGGCTTCTTCCTGCTACAGAAAAGACTGATGGGGCTTTTGGTGTTAAAGGTCGACAAACTTTATTTCTGCTATAATTAGCATCTGCTTGTTTCACGACACGACCAACATTCAAAATGCTAGTTGTTCGCTACAAAATATCAGTCATAACTTATATCAATAAAAGTATCAACTATCAACAATAAATGCTACCTTTGCTAAGTTACCTGGCAACTCATTTCGCCAGTAGCAGCAGTTGTTCTCTTCACCCACAGCAGCAGACTACAACTGGGACAGGACAACAACACACAGGCCGGCCAGTCTTACAGTGGACAACAACACGCTCGCCCAGTCACATAAAGTACAAGAATCTCAGACAGACACAAAGTGCAAGTGTCTGTGACAGCAAAGACCGACAAACTACTTGAAGACAGAAAAGACGAACAAGTTTTTAGTAAGGTGTCAAACACGGGAAAAACATCATAAAAGATACTAAAAGAACACAACACCCGTGACAAGAGCACAAACACGTGACAAGAACACAAACACGTGACAAGAACACAAACACGTGACAAGAACACAAACACGTGACAAGAACACAAACACGTGACAAGAACACAGAGAAACACGCAGAATAAAAGGACCCACCTGTATGTGTTTCATGTTGAGATGTTCTTGACTCTTGAACTCTACTCAGGGAAGCGCCACCTGCAGTGGCCCCCTAAGGTATGATATTGTCGACTTTTGTCTCGCTGCATTTCTGCGTTTGCCACTCTTGTACCTGCGCTGGGCCTGTCCTACACCTGAGATGTGTCCTACACCTGCGATGTGTCCTACACTTGCTGTTCTCTCACACACCTGCAGCTCTCTCATGCATCTGGCTACTGAGGACGCCGCAGCTGTAAGCCTCCCTCCCACCCAGCACCAACCCGCCCACCTGGTGCTGTCCGCCTCCTGCAGCAGCGCACACCCGCCACACACCCGCCACACACCCGCCACACACCCGCCACACACCCGCCACACACCCGACACACACCCGCCACTGACACGGGCTAGCAGACAAGGTGGTCTCCCCTGTCTCACAGGCCATCAGAGACCTCTAGGCACGCCAGGGGGACGTCACTGACTGGAGAGATAAAAGGTAGGCAAGGTAGGGTGAGGGTAGAGGTGGTATGGTCAGGGTGATCAGGATATGATTGGAGTATACAGGGTATGATCAGGGTAGGCTGGTTGTTGATGGGGCAGATCTTAGAGCAGCATTTGACACAGTGGATCACACACTGCTCATGGATTCCTGTCAGCGCCACCACAGGATCCCTGGAACAGTTCGGCTCTGGCTGGTGTGACCGGCACGACCCCCTGTGGAAGACTGTCCTTCAAGGTACCCTGGAGGGTAGTGGACACCTCGGTGGTCAGAGGAAGAACTGACTTACGAAGGACCAAGACTGGACTGGTCGTCGTGTACAGGACTGCTGACTATCGCTCACAATAGATAAGATGGCGGCCTGTCAGCTGCTAGTCTATCCATGTCATCCTCCCAACCACAGGTGGCAGTCAAGGGACGACTGACTGACTGCAGGTCACGAAGGAGCAGTGTAGTTTTCTCAAACCAGCCAATCGTTATGTCCTTTCATACTATTGGAACTAATCATTCTTTGTGTTCTTTCGTACTTTTGAATCTGCTAACCAGCTTCTGATCAAAGGCGTGACTGAAATCTGTCTTCACACCTTAGGCTTGTTTGTAGGTGTGATCAGTGTATCAGGCCTGCTTCAGTATCCACAACAGCCACCACAGCCTGACAGCGTGAAGGCAACTGAAGCCAGTGTGAGGTCCTCTCTGGTGATGGTCTGTCTGGTGATGGTCTGTCTGTGTTGTCCAGGTGAAGCCAGTGTATTTTTATTTTGTGATTGTTTTTCTTGTTGTAAGGTGTAGTCACAGGTAGTACAGCGCTTGTTGTCTGTCAGTCTGTGGTCCAGTCCAGTCCAGTCCACTGGTTGCCGATGTCTCACCTTCCAGATGTCGGCAACGTTTTCCGTGAGATGACCTCGCCTCACATTTCGACCGTGAGTCGCACTCACTGTAAGTAGCTGCTGGCCACAGTGAGTGTTTTAACTCTCACAATGTTGATGTTTACTTCACTATCTTCCCACAGGGAGGGTGAACTCTGGACATCCTTCCGCCAAGATATACATATATAGCAGACCTGGGCAAAGGCCGGCCCATTCCTGTCTCTGACCGGCCCGCCCGCTGGCCCGCCCTCCAGTATATATACTATATATACAGTATTGGGTAAAACTGAGTTAACTATATTAGTCTGGCCCTCTAAAACCATCCTAAATTCTCATGCGGCCCTTGGGAAAATTAATTGCCCACCCCTGATATATAGTGTTATACAAAACACTGTAACAGAAGTCTCACAGTGAAGACTAGGAGCACTACAGGGCGACAGGAGACCCTGCTAGTGTAGAAATGACAGGCAGGATATGCTACACGTGTGCAGGCAGCGACTCAAGCTGTTTCTTGACTTTCTTCTTCATGAAGACGAGGAGAAGGAAGCGAAGCCTGCTGACCCTTGAGAAAAATGACACTATCGATATTGTCACACTTCACTGCAGGTCACAGGGGTCACTGTCTTTAGCAGCGCCACCTACAATAGCTGACTGCATGACGAGATAAGTGATGAGGTGAGGATGCTGCTAATAGCCACGTCTGCTGTCAGTGTCACCTCCGACAAAAGACATCATCCCCCCCCCCATCCATCCATCCCCCAATGACGCAGGTAGCATGTGGTCACGTGTGACTTTGTAAGTGCTCCAAGTGCTCACATGAAAATTATGGTCCCGGTAACCCCCCACACAGCTCGCCAGAAATAGACTCATAAATAGCTCAACATCCCTCAGAGAGCTCGCCAAGTAGACATCTTACCAACAGATTCTGGCAACAAGCTGCAGAGCGCCCTCTAGTGTCCCCGCCGCACCAAGCGCCACGCGTGAGGGACGACGACGACTTCTAACGGTCAGCTGAGGTTCAAAAACACTTTTAATAACGCACGATGCTTGTTACATTGGTGTTCAAAGGAAGACATTTTTCACTAACACTAACCAAGATGTTTATCGCTGCACGCGCCATCTTAAAGTTATTGAACGATAAAAGTGAAGAGCAGGTAGATAAGAGTCTGTACTACTGCCATCATTTCGCTACCCGAGTACTGCACAAGACGGTTACGGGTACGGGTGCAAAGGATGATTTAAAGACTGAGAATAACTGGTACCTTCCCCGAACTATCCCCAGGTTATCCCCGAACATAGCTCGCTATCAATGAGGTCAAATGGCAACTGATACCCCGGGTATTGCTGTCAGTCAGCTTCCACCCACCCGTGCCGGACAGAAGTTGTGGATAGAGGTTTAGAGCAGGCGCAACAAAGAGCGCACACCACAGACTTCTACGTTTCCACAGACTTACATCTCACCTCAGGTATATATCTCACCTCAGACTTGCATCACTCTACAGATTTCTATCTCACCTCAGGTATATATCTCACCACAGACTTATATCTCACCACAGACTTACATCTCACCACAGACTTACATCTCACCTCAGACTTATATCTCACCACAGACTTATATCTCACTTCAGACTTATATCTCACCACAGACTTATATCTCACCTCAGACTTATATCTCAATTTAGACTTATATCACTCTACAGACTTACATCTCACCTCCGACTTACATCTCACCACAGACTTACATCTCACCTCAGACTTATATCTCACTTTAGACTTATATCACTCTACAGACTTACATCTCACCACAGACTTACATCTCACCTCAGACTTGCATCACTCTACAGATTTCTATCTCACCTCAGGTATATATCTCACCACAGACTTATATCTCACCACAGACTTACATCAGAGAAGTCTGTTGCTCACAGAGTCTTTGTGTCAGTCAGTCACCGGAAGGGGCGTGTCATTATCGCCTTGTCACCTCTTGTGCCGGCAGATGGAGCTCATTATCACGTGTTTTATTGTCTGAGGACGCATATTACCTGAGCCGAGTGTTGTCACTGAAATTGTTAGCAGCAGCTGACTCGAGGAATGAGAAGACAACTGAGAACACAGGGACGACGAGCAATGAAAGGAGTGAACTCCCCCTGAGTTGACGCAACCCTAGCAACACGCGCACGTCAACACGTGCTGACGCTCGGCTTGTAAACACACACTGCTGCTGGCCACTGGCGCTGTAGTCGTAAATACACTCGCAGGAAATGAGGAACTACCACCACCATCACCACTCCCACCATCACCATCACTACCACCACCACCACCATCACCACCACCACCACCACCACCACTACCCACCACCACTATCACCACCACTATCACCACCACCACCACCACTATCACCACCACCATCACCACCACCACCACCACTATCACCAGCACCACCGCCACCACCACCACCACCACTATCACCACCACCACCACTATCACCACCACTATCACCAGCACTATCACCACCACCACCACCACCACCACTATCACCACCACTATCACCACCACCACCACTATCACCACCCACCACCATCACCCACCACCACCACCACTATCACAACCACCACCACCACCACCACTATCACCAGCACCACCGCCACCACCACCACCATCACCTTCTCTTCCCTTCCGTGTCCAGTCGGTGGGCTGGTTGGCCGGCACCTGAAGCAGCCTCCACCGTGTGTCTCCCCTGTAGCAGGTGAACTTGTTTCCACGCTAACCACACACATCAACACGTCAGCCACCCGCCTTCCTTTGGTTCTCGCTCTCTGGCTTCAGACATAAACACCCGTAATGGCGGCTTTTGTTCGCCGGGGACAGGAGATGGTGAGGGAGGGTGGCTGACAAGGTTTGGTGGGAGGGATTCCTCCAGCTGTCTTCAGTTTCACTATCCATCTTTGCCTGCCTGTCTGCCTGCCTGCTCGTCTGTCTGTCTGCCTGCTTGTCTGTCTATCTGGCTGTCTCTCTGTCTGTCTATCTGCCTGCTCGTCTGTCTGTCTGTCTGTCTACCTACCTGCTTGTCTGCCTGTCTGTCTGTCTGGCTGGCTGGCTGGCTGTGTCTGACTGCCTCCTCTCTACTTTTATGTCTATCTCGTCTATCTGGTGTCTCCGGTCTGTGACTGTCTCGTCAGGTCCTGCTACTGACTGTAAGCTGCTGTGTACCCAGGTATCGGCTGCTAGCACGTGATTGTGTGTACTCTCGTGTTGTTAGCTGCATGTGATTGTGTGTACTCTAGTGTTGCTAGCTGCACGTGATTGTGTGTACTCTAGTGTTGTTAGCTGCATGTGATTGTGAATTATTCCCTAGCTGCATGTGATTGTGAACTATTCCCTAGCTGCATGTGATTGTGAACTATTCCCTAGCTGCATGTGATTGTGAACTATTCCCTAGCTGCATGTGATTGTGAACTATTCCCTAGCTGCATGTGATTGTGAACTATTCCCTAGCTGCATGTGATTGTGAACTATTCCCTAGCTGCATGTGATTGTCTGTACCGTGGTACTGGCTTCATGCTGGTGGGGTTCGCTCCCTTGATGTGCACCGAGTTTTTTCACGAATTGTTTGAGGCTCTGGCGGCTCGCGCAATGCATTTGTCTCCCTTCGCTATTCTGGTTCTCAAATCAATGTGACGACAGCTGAGCCATTAGTCTCCCTTGCCTAATGTCAGGCTGTGAATCATGCCAGTCAACGGAGACAGTTCGCTCTTGGTCCACGTGTGAAATTCCTCGACATCATGTCTTGGACACAAACACAAAGTAAAATGTTACAGCTGCTGGCACAAACACAAAATGTAATGTTACAGCTGCTGACACAAACACAAATTAAAATGTTACAGCTGACACAAACACAAAATGTAATGTTACAGCTGACACAAACACAAAATGTAATGTTACAGCTGACACAAACACAAAGTAAAATGTTACAGCTGACACAAACACAAAATGTAATGTTACAGCTGCTGACACAAACACAAAGTAAAATGTTACAGCTGACACAAACACAAAATGTAATGTTACAGCTGCTGACACACACACAAATTAAAATGTTACAGCTGACACAAACACAAAATGTAATGTTACAGCTGACACAAACACAAAGTAAAATGTTACAGCTGACACAAACACAAAGTAAAATGTTACAGCTGACACAAACACAAAATGTAATGTTACAGCTGCTGACACAAACACAAAGTAAAATGTTACAGCTGACACAAACACAAAATGTAATGTTACAACTCCTGACACAAAACACTAAATGTAATGTTACAGCTACTGACACAAACACAAAATGTAATGTTACAGCTGACACAAACACGAAATGTAATGTTACAGCTGCTGACACAAACACAAATTAAAATGTTACAGCTGACACAAACACAAAATGTAATGTTACAGCTGACACAAACACAAAGTAAAATGTTACAGCTGACACAAACACAAAGTAAAATGTTACAGCTGACACAAACACAAAATGTAATGTTACAACTCCTGACACAAACACAAAATGTAATGTAATGTTACAGCTACTGACACAAACACAAAATGTAATGTTACAGCTGACACAAACACGAAATGTAATGTTACAGCTACTGACACAAACACAAAATGTAATGTTACAGCTGACACAAACACAAAATGTAATGTTACAGCTGACACAAACACAAAGTAAAATGTTACAGCTGACACAAACACAAAGTAAAATGTTACAGCTGACACAAACACAAAATGTAATGTTACAACTCCTGACACAAACACAAAATGTAATGTTACAACTGACACAAAACACTAAATGTAATGTTACAACTCCTGACACAAAACACTAAATGTAATGTTACAGCTACTGACACAAACACAAAATGTAATGTTACAGCTCCTGACACAAACACAAAGTAAAATGTTACAGCTGACACAAACACGAAATGTAATGTTACAGCTGCTGACACAAGAGCAAGGCCTCTGTGAAAGTCCTTTACTGCTGAATGATTTGTGTACCCGGGGTACCTGCTGCTAACTTGCTCTTGCTAATGACCCAGACTGCAAGTCATGGCTACACTAGACTTCTGTGAGCGTGTGACAACCTTTGACCTTCACACAAAGTGGTCTTGTATCGTTGATGGCGTGTGTGTGTGTGTGTTGGTGTGTGACGTGTGTGTGTGTGTGGCGCAGGTAGTTTAATCTCCCGTGGGTCTGTGCGTTTCCCGCCATATGTTTATTTTTATCTTTAGTAAACAAACAGAATATAATTACTAACAAAATAAAATGTATTTAAATGCTGAAATACATAACACAACTAAATAAATACCAACAAACAGTTGCTTAGCTACAGACCTACTAACGCTCAGCTAAAGCTATCACCTATGTAAACAAGAAAGTACAAACAACTACCAAGCCAGTTCTGTGTATTGTGTGTGGGAATACTGGATTCCCTGATTCCTGTCCCACTGGCGACTTCAGTGAAGCGAGTCGTGCGCCCCGTACACAGGTTGGAGGAGACTTGTTGACATGTTGACATGTTGACTTGTTGACATGTTGACATGTTGTCGGCTGCTGTACTGCTGTGTTATTGACTGGAAAAAATCGTCTGCCAGCAGTCCAGTACACTTCACGAAGGTGTGATGCTGTGCTGTCAAACATTTAACATCTCTAACGTACAGCCCCACATCTGTAAAGTACAGCCCCACATCTGTAATGTGTAGCCCCACATCTCTGCAGTACAGCCCCACATCTCTACAGTACAGCCCCACATCTCTACAGTACAGCCCCACATCTCTAAAGTACAGCCCCACATCTCTAACGTACAGCCCCACATCTGTAACGTGTAGCCCCACATCTGTAACGTACAGCCCCACATCTGTAACGTGTAGCCTCACATCTCTAAAGTACAGCCCCACATCTGTAACGTACAGCCCCACATCTCTACAGTACAGCCCCACACCACAGCCAATCCGACAGAAAGCTCCACAATCCGTAGGAGGGTGAAGATTGTTGGTGCTGGAGCTTTGCTGACAGAACATGAACAGCAGCAGTCAGCTCTCAGCTTGGTGCCGTGCATCTCTACGTCACGTGACTATGCTCGCTCCTAGCCTCCTATGTCATGTCACAACATGGTCTTCAGTCGCCTGCCCGCCAGTGACAGTGATGTGTGTGTTGACATTCGTGTCATCTGTCGCAGCGCCTCATCGACGTGCCGCTGACAACTGCAGTCAATAACGTAGGTCGAGCTTCTCCCCCGTCCCGTGCCCCCTGCCCCCTGCCCCCTGCCCCCCGCCCCTCACCTAACTGGTGTGCAGCAGCAATACTGATAATTACTTCTGTCGGTCGGCAAGGAGTGTCAGGCGCCACCTGGTGACGTGTTCTAGACAGCGGAGGGCTGGCCAGGCGGCCAAGAGGGTGGACACCTTTGTAGGAGACAGAAGTTGCGACGAACCGGAGTGATGATCCCAGCAAACGGGTAGGTACCCTTACTCTTTGTCTTTGCCTATGTGCGTAATAGAACAAACCGCAGGACAATAAATAACAACCGTCGTATTGTGACGTCACGTCCTGTCCATCGAGCCGTTAACTTGCTGCCCACGGTCACCACTGACGTCACAGCTCCGTGCCAGGGGTCTGCTGGCCAAGGGGAAGCTCGAGAAGTTGAGCCTCGAGTGTCCAGCGCTGACCTGCTGACCTGCTGACCTGCATCCACGTGTGTCCGTCATGCAGCGTGTCTGTCTCCTCAGGTCACAGCACTCTGCCTCCGCTTTGTAGCCCCTTGACGGATGCTAGGCACTGCGCTCGGCACTGTGTACAGCAGTACAGGTACAGCGACACCTGCCGGACACAGGCCTGGCCGCTTGTACAGTGGTGTACTGGTGTTTGTGTGTACACATATATACATATAGAGAGAGAGGGCGCCAGAGACCTGACCGCTTGTAGGAGGGTGTCCGTGTAGTCTACAAATATACAAAGAGGCCTATACCCGGTCACGTGTAGGATAATACGAGGCTAGTGTACAACAGAGAGAGGGCCAGATACCCGGTCACGTGTGTAGTGCCATAGTCCAGGGATGCCCAACCTACGGCCCGCGGGCCATATCCGGCCCGCGACGCGGTGCCATCCGGCCCGCGAAACTTCTGCCCACAGTGCAGGAAATCGCCATGTTAGTAATAAAAAAAAACCCGAAAAAAAACCAAACCGAAAAACACGAAAAAAGGGAAGAAGAAGTATTTATCCCCACGTAGGGGCGTTTCCCAATCTTTTTTTCGATGGACGAACATTTCGATTCAGTGCTCCGACTTGGTGTCTCTACGATGCAGCCGGACATTCAGAAGTTGGTTTCGGGAAAACAACTTCAAATATCCCACTAATTACTACATAATTAATGGTAAGTACAACTTGTTTCTAATAAAAAAGGGTATCTGCTCTATTTTTTTTTCCTTTTTGTATTTTTGTGGTGAAGTGGCCCGCGACACGGCTGTCCGAAATGGATATGGCCCGCAGGCCGAAAATGTTGGGCATCACTGCCATAGTCTATAGAGTCTATATCAAGCCACAAACCACTGGATTTGTACACAGTACTGTTATTGTCGCGTTACCCCAGGTATAGTTTGACCACCTACTCTCATTATTGTAACTTGTAGTACGCTGTCAAGGTGCACTGGTGTTATTTTCGATGTGTTGAGTATATATCATAAAGTGTCATTGTCGTTATATGTTGAGTATATATCATAAAGTGTCATTGTCGTTATATGTGCAGTTCATACTGTAAAGTGTCATTGTCGTTATATACTGAGTACATACTGTAAAGTGTCATTGTTGTTGTATGCTGAGTACATACTGTAAAGTGTCATTGTTGTTGTACATTGAGTACATACTGTAAAGTGTCATTGTTGTTGTACATTGAGTACATACTGTAAAGTGTCATTGTTGTTGTACATTAAGTACATACTGTAAAGTGTCATTGTTGTTGTACATTGAGTACATACTGTAAAGTGTCATGTCGCTATATACTTAGTTCATACTGTAAAGTGTCATTGTCGTTATGTGTTGAGTATATATCGTGAAGTGTCATGTCGCTATATACTGAGTAAAGTGTCATTGAAATGTCATGTCATGTCGTTATATACTGAGTACATACTGTAAATTATCATTGTTGTTGTACATTGAGTACATACTGTAAAGTGTCATTGTTGTTGTACATTGAGTACATACTGTAAAGTGTCATTGTTGTTGTACATTGAGTACATACTGTAAAGTGTCATTGTTGTTGTATGCTGAGTACATACTGTAAAGTGTCATTGTTGTTGTATGCTGAGTACATACTGTAAAGTGTCATGTCGCTATATACTTAGTTCATACTGTAAAGTGTCATTGTCGTTATGTGTTGAGTATATATCGTGAAGTGTCATGTCGCTATATACTGAGTAAAGTGTCATTGAAATGTCATGTCATGTCGTTATATACTGAGTACATACTGTAAATTATCATTGTTGTTGTACATTGAGTACATACTGTAAAGTGTCATTGTTGTTGTACATTGAGTACATACTGTAAAGTGTCATTGTTGTTGTACATTGAGTACATACTGTAAAGTGTCATTGTTGTTGTATGCTGAGTACATACTGTAAAGTGTCATTGTTGTTGTACATTGAGTTCATACTGTAAAGTGTCATTGTTGTTGTATGCTGAGTACATACTGTAAAGTGTCATTGTTGTTGTACATTGAGTACATACTGTAAAGTGTCATTGTCGTTATATACTGAGTACATATTGTAAAGTGTCATTGTTGTTGTATGCTGAGTACATACTGTAAAGTGTCATTGTTGTTGTATGCTGAGTACATACTGTAAAGTGTCATTGTTGTTGTACATTGAGTACATACTGTAAAGTGTCATGTCGTTATATACTGAGTACATATTGTAAAGTGTCATTGTTGTTGTATGTGGAGTACATACTGTAAAGTATGTTGTATGTTGTTGTACATTGAGTTCATACTGTAAAGTGTCATTGTCGTTTTACACTGACTGCTGTCATGCTCACTATGCACTGAGTATATCTACACCGCGTGTTGTTGTTGCTATGGCGATGCTAGGTGTTGCTATGAGGAGGGTGTATGTTGTCACCGTGTGTTGATGTTGTTGTCAGGATGGTGTCCAAGAGAAAACTTCCTCTGGCCGTTGGCGTGTCCATGATGACAATGTTGTTCATGCACCTCGTGCTGCCCATCAATCTTCGCACCAACAGCGACAGCAGCAACAGCGACAGCAACAACCAGAAGCGGAGTGTCGCTGCCAGCAGTCTGGAGGCGTGTCCAGACGACGGGTAACTACAAAGAGCACGTGTGATGCACAGCAGCGACATCCTCAACATTAGTACTACACACCATCAGTGTCGACACTACAGCTTCACTAATAATGCAGGCCTACAGACATCCTCAACATCGATACTGCATTAATACACCGCGAATCACCTGTTGATTCTGTGCCTGACCTACTAATTATGTGACTGACCTGTTGATTCCGTTTCTGACATCGATTTTGTAGCTGAGCTGTAGTGGCTCCGACTTACCTGTCGTATCTGTGACTTACCTGTCGTAATTGTGACTTACCTGTCGTAATTGTGACTTACCTGTCGTACCTGTGACTTACC
The DNA here is from genome assembly GCF_003073045.1 of Pomacea canaliculata. Taxonomy (NCBI): domain Eukaryota; kingdom Metazoa; phylum Mollusca; class Gastropoda; order Architaenioglossa; family Ampullariidae; genus Pomacea; species Pomacea canaliculata. The sequence goes on along the minus strand of NC_037591.1, from coordinate 45,074,893 downwards.
TGTCGTATCTGTGACTTACCTGTCGTAATTGTGACTTACCTGTCGTATCTGTGACTTACCTGTCGTACCTGTGACTTACCTGTCGTAATTGTGACTTACCTGTCGTACCTGTGACTTACCTGTCGTAATTGTGACTTACCTGTCGTACCTGTGACTTACCTGTCGTAATTGTGACTTACCTGTCGTACCTGTGACTTACCTGTCGTAATTGTGACTTACCTGTCGTACCTGTGACTTACCTGTCGTAATTGTGACTTACCTGTCGTACCTGTGACTTACCTGTCGTAATTGTGACTTACCTGTCGTACCTGTGACTTACCTGTCGTAATTGTGACTTACCTGTCGTACCTGTGACTTACCTGTCGTAATTGTGACTTACCTGTCGTACCTGTGACTTACCTGTCGTAATTGTGACTTACCTGTCGTACCTGTGACTTACCTGTCGTAATTGTGACTTACCTGTCGTATCTGTGACTTACCTGTCGTATCTGTGACTTACCTGTCGTACCTGTGACCTGTTGTATGTCTATCTGACCTTTTGTTTGCACTTGTCGATAAAGAAGAGTGTCACGTGACTGTCGTTACGCAGACCCCTTTTGCCAGAAGAGACGCCGTTCTGGTCCGAGCAGCTGGACGAGTTCAAGAAGGATTTCACGCTGAAGTTCGTGGGCGACAAGCCGGTGGGGGAGGTGTGCTGTGCCCCCGACTCCGCCATCAGAAACAAGACCTACGGCTTCGTGGTATGAACTCTTGACCTCAGTGCGTCTTGCTAACCTCTGGACAGCCGCAGGTCACATGCAACACACAAACATACAAACACACAAACATACACACCCTCGACATTCAGTTTCTGTGTCACTAGACCTGTGCTGTCTAGTATGTGGCAAGTCTCTCATTTTACCTGTGAATACTTGTCCGTCTTGACTGGGCTAGAACATACCCGGTGACGTCTGATGTACCCGTACCCGGGGACACTAGCTCATTGCAGTCTCAGAGTTACTCTGTGTTGCGTCATTTCATTACATGATTACACTGTAATGCTGTCCACCGACGCTGTTCGACATGATAAGGTGTACAAACCAACGTAGGGTTAGCGACACGACATGAGTGTAGTGATGACTAGTGACATGACGTCAGTGTAGTGATGACTACTGACTGGGCAGTTTTATCTACATGACGTCAGTGTAGTGATGACTACTGACATGACGTCAGCGTTATTGTAGTGATGACTACTGACTGGGCTGTCATCTACATGACGTCCGTGTATTGATGACTACTGACTGGGCAGTTATCTACATGACGTCAGTGTAGTGATGACTACTGACATGACGTCAGCGTTATTGTAGTGATGACTACTGACTGGGCGGTTATCTACATGACGTCAGTGTTATTGTAGTGATGACTACTGACTGGCTGTTATCTACACGTTATCAGTGTAATGATGATTACTGACTGGGCGGTTATCTTACGTCAGTGTAGTGGACTACTGACTGGGCAGTTATCTACATGACGTCAGTGTAGTGATGACTACTGACATGACGTCAGTGTAGTGGACTACTGACTGGCTGTTATCTACACGTCATCAGTGTAATGAGGCCAACTGACATGGCAGTTATCTACATTTGAGAGTGGGAGGCTACACCCCTGCACGTGCGGGTTTTAATTAAACATCAAGATGTAAGATGGCGGACTGCACGGCCAGCTGTTACAAACACGTCTGCGCCTTAATTAATAAGCTCGCGCGCTCCCACGTGACAGCCGGCCAGTGCGCTGATGTGTGTGTGGAGAGATTAAACGTGACCGACCTCTCACGTGCAGGCTGCCATTGTCATTGACTAGACGAACGCCGTTAGCACGCGAGCTGCTTCCCCAACCGTGTTTGTACCCTGTACCCTGTATCGCCTGATATCCTGTCCCCTTCACTGAGCTCTGTATCTTTCAGGATCCTCCACCCTACACAGACAAGAGCCGCAATCCCTGCTGGTATGAAGGTGGACGACTGCGGTGTCTACCCTACTTTTACGTCATAGGGTCCACCAAAAGTGGCGCCCCCGACCTCTACAAGCGCCTCCTGGCCCACCCGGAAGTCGTCAGCACCAGAAAAGAGGTTCACTGGTTCAACAGGCTCAGAACACTAGGTACAATGAGTTCAGGCTCAGAGCGTAAGGTACAGCTGAGTAACGCTGAATGAACTGTTGAGTGAAACAGGGAGAACACGGGGTCACCTGGTGTGAACACATACAACACTGAAAAACTGAACACATGACCGTACAGTGTGACACTGAGCACTTCTCCTGTCTCTCCTGCAGGTGCACTGAGCACTTCTCCTGTCTCTCCTACAGGTACACTGAGCACTTCTCCTGTCTCTCCTGCAGTGCACTGAGCACTTCTCCTGTCTCTCCTGCAGTGCACTGAGCACTTCTCCTGTCTCTCCTGCAGTGCACTGAGCACTTCTCCTGTCTCTCCTGCAGTGCACTGAGCACTTCTCCTGTCTCTCCTACAGGTGCCGGGTTGCGGTGGTACGCCAACGTCTTTAACCCTGTGGCGAAGTCCATTCATGAAGACATCAAGAGTACTGGCACTTCTCGCAAAGTCATTGGTCAGTACAGTGTATGTAGTGTACCCTGTTACTTCTAGGGTACAACGTATGTGTGGTGTACCCTGTGTTATATCTACAGTACAATGTGTGTCATGTACCCTGTGTCACAATGTGTGGTGTGTGGGATATAGAGTAGATATCAGTAGATATCCTGTCATATCTACAGTACAATGTATGTGCCGTGTACCCTATGTTATATCTACAGTAATGTGTGCTGTGTGGGATATATCCTGTCATATCTACAGTACAATGTGTGTGATATATCCTGTTATATCTGCAATACAATGTGTGGGATATATCCTGTCATATCTACAGTACAATCTAGTGTAATGTAGTCTGGGTGGATGTAGTCTATGTTATATCTATGGTGTGCGCTAGTTCCATGTACCACGTGTTCTTTCTCTCTCGTTCTCTCTCTGTCTATGGACATAATGGATCAGATGTTCGTGTTATGTCACGTGACGTACCCTGTGTAATCCCTGTCTGTGTGGATCATGTAGCCTTGTGACATCTATCGTGTGAGGGAAAAGGTCTTACAGTGTGCAAGTCTTTGTGTGCAAGTAATAATGTGATATTATATGTTAGATGTCTAGTGTGAGCGCCCTCTGTGATGTCTATGTGTCTACGTGCTGTGTTACATCTATCTCACGTCTACGTGGTGAGCTCTACGTCCTGTGCCAGGTGTCTTTACTCAGTCTTATACCAAAGTGAGACCACCAGTGCCATCCTGCAGTCGTGATTGTCAATGTACACACAGCTCACACACGCTTCCCCACAGCAGGAATCTATCTATCTATTCCTCTTCGTGCATCAGGTTGCACATAAGGCCTCAACCAGAGTCCGCCACCGATGTCGATCGGCTGAAACCCGCTCTAGGTGACCCCATGTCCAGCCCTTTCCTTTCATCTCCCTTTCCACTGTTCTTCTCCAAGTTTCCTTTGGGCGGCCTCGTTTTCGTCGGCCGTCTGGAGTCCATCGTAGGGCGACTCTGGAAAGGTCTGCTGTCTGCTGGCGGAGCACATGTCCAATCCATCGCCAACGCCTTCGTTGAACCTGCGTGGTGATGGACTCGGTTTCACTTCTTCGTGGAGTTCTTCGTTGGTGATGGTGTTTGGCCAAAAGATGTTAAGTATGCGCCTGAGGCATCTGTTTTGGAAGACGTCAAGCTTGTTACTGATGGTTTTGGTCATCTTCCAAGATTCTGATCCGTAAAGGAGGGTGCTGATCACATTTGACTTGAAGATTCTCAGCTTGATCTTCTGGCTGATGTTTTTTGCCTTCCATGTGCTCCTGAGTGAGGCAAAGGCCTGACTGGCTTTCGCCAGTCGGGCTCGAATCTCCACCTCCACATCCCCGGTGTTTGACATTTTGGACCCAAGATAGGAGAAACTGTCAACTTCCTCAATCTCTTCTCCATTTAGTTTGATGCTGTCTTGGACTCTGGCGTTCACTCTCATACTGTTAGTCTTTTTTGTGCTGACCTTCAAGCCAAGGTTTCCAGCTGTTTCTGAGAAGGCCTTTGTTTTTTCCTGCATGTCTTGGTGGCGGTGTGACAGCAGGGCAATGTCATCAGCAAAGTCCAAGTCTTCCAGCGCTGTTGTTGCTGTCATAGTCATGGTCCATCTGAGCCCTCTCCTCTCGCTGTCGGTGGAAGTCTTCATGATCCAGTCCATGGCCAGGATGAAGAGGAACGGCGACAGAATGCAGCCCTGCTTCACCCGGTACTGACGTTGAAGGGGTCTGTGAGCTCCGTGTCACAGACAACCTGGGATTTGAAATCGCTGTACAGCATTGCAATGACCTGAACAAGTTTTGCAGGGACTCCGTAATGCCTCAGGATCTTCCATAAGGACTCGCGGTGGATGCTGTCAAAAGCCTTCTCCAGGTCGATGAAATTGATGTACAGCGGTGTGTTCCATTCGTTGCTCTGCTCCAGAATCTGTCGCAGAATGAAGATGTGTTCGGAGCAGGATCGCCCAGGGCGAAATCCTGCTTGCTGTGGTCGGAGGTCTTTCTCAAGAGTTGCCGTCAGTCTTGACAAAACAATCTTGCTGAAGACCTTGCTGGTTTGAAAGAAGTGTTATGCCCCTCCAATTATTGCAGTCTCCAAGATCTCCTTTCTTGGGTAACTTGAAGATGAGCCCTGTCTTCCACGCAACAGGGACCTGCCCTGATTCCCAAATTTGCCTGAAGATTTCAGTCAGCTTGGGAGCTGTCACATTCACGTCTGCTTTCAACATCTCTGCTGTTATTCCATCTGCCCCTGGTGCTTTGCCGCTCTTCATTGTCTTGACTGCTGCTGTCACTTCTTCCAGGCTTGGTGGGTCTGTGCAGATGTCAAGGTCTATAGCTGCTGGCTGGATGTCTGCAAGCTGAGGGGGATCTGGTCTGTTCAGAACTGACTCAAAATGCTCCCTCCAGCGCTGTAGTTTTCCTGCCTCTCCCTCGACGACATTACCGTTCACGTCTTTCACTGGCACATCACTGTTCTTAAACCCGTTGTTTAGCTGTTTGTTTATCTTGTACAGTGTCTTCAGGTCATTTTTACTTGCTGCATTTTCTGCTTCATCTGCCAGTTTCTCTATGTGATATCTTTTGTCGGTTCTTGTCATCCTCTTTACCTCTTTGTTCAGTTTTGTATACCTTTGTCTGTGTTGTTCCTTCAGGCGTTCAGATCTGGTGCTGTTGATTCTTTGTTTGGCTGACTTTCTCTCTTCTATCTTCTTCCATGTCTCTTCTCTGATCCACTGTTCTTTCTTTTTCCGTTGGAAGCCCAGTATTTTCTCTCCTGATTCCTGTAAGACTCGATTGAAGTCGTCTAAGGTCATCTCTTGTTGTCTCCTAGTGCCTGGAACCTGTCTTTTACTTCCATAGCAAAGGCCCTTTCGGTGGCTGGATTTTTTAGTTTGCCGGAGTCCACTCTCTGCTGACGTGCCTGTTCTCCTCGTGATCGACGCAGCTTCAGAGAAACTGTGGCTATCACAAGAGTGTGGTCACTGGCAACGTCTGCTCCTCTGTAGGCTCTAACATCTTGAAGTGAGCTCCTCCATTTTCGGTTGATGATGACATGGTCTATCTGGTTCTTTGTGATCCCATCTGGTGATGTCCATGTTGCCTTGTGGATGTCTTTGTGTGGGAAGAGTGTGCCTCCAATCAGTAGGTTGTTTTCTTCACAAAAGTCTGCCAGTCTCTCTCCGTTGTCATTGATGCTTCCGATTCCATGTTTGCCCATGACATGCTCCCTGTAGGTGTTGTCACTTCCCACCTTGGCATTGAGATCGCCGATGATGAGCAACATGTCGTGGGCTGGAACGCTTTCTGAGGCTGCGTGGAGCTGATCGTAAAAAGCATCCTTGTCTTCTGCCTCAGAGTCATTTGTTGGTGCATAGCAAGCTAGCACTGTCAGCTTGGTGTACTTGGAATGGAATCTTGCTCTCAAAAGCCTAGGTCCATAAGGCTTCCATTCCAGCAGTGCCTTTTCCGTTTTCTTGTTGAGGAGTAGAGCTACTCCTTCAGAGTGCTGAGCGTCTGATCTTCCTGAGAACAAGATGGTATGTCCTGACGCTAGTCTCCTCTTTCCCGTGCCGGTCCATCTGACCTCACTGACTCCCAGGATGTCCAAGTTGTAGTTGTCAAACTCCTTGACTAATTGGAGCATCCTGCCAGTCTGGTACAAGGTCTGGACGTTCCAGCAGTTACAGAAACTAAAACCACAGCAGGAATGACGATGACTATTTCAATTCCATCATCCTCAGGTGAAAAGACGCTGGACTACTTCTCGGACGTGCGTATATGGCGACACCTGACAGGTAACCAGGGCTGCGCCGAGCCCCGTGTCACCATTGCTAACCACCTGCGTCACTTGAACCCGAATGCAAAGATCATCATCATGATCAGGGAGCCTGTCGACAGGTGAGAGCATGTTGAGTATGACCACGGACTGTTGTTGTTTTTTGTTGTTGTTGTTGTTGTTGTTGTTGTTATTTAGACAGCGCCTTTCCACACTATTAAAGGCGGGGTCAAAGTGCTTTACTCAGAAGAAGACTCAAAGATAATCATCATTATGCTGGTTTCTGTGGTCTTATCATTATTTACACTCACACTCACTGCCTGCCTGCCAACACCAGACTGTGAAGTTGGTTTCCTCAAAGCGAGGGTCGGTGTCCCCAGTGTCTGACGTGTCACGTGTCGGTTGGCTCAAGACACAGTTGTCGCAATAGCGAATGTGAGGATTTACGGCAGTGGAGAGCAGGGCTCAGTCCGGCCACTGAACAAGCGAAGCAACAGCAGCCAGTGACACCATGAATCTCTCACCTGGATGGCTCGCAGACCATATTTTTTACAATTAACTCCTAGAACGAGGCTATGGACAGAACAGCTTCCGGTCTAGCAAAGGACGACAATGGCTATGTCAGCAGAGTCTGCGAGAGTAAGGACAATAATAAACACCCAGAAGGTGGTTTGAACTGTTGTGTGGAAGGATGCCCCAGTGTCCAGTGTTTCGGTGTCAGTCCATATTTTTGTCGCTGCCACGGGAGGTACATGGAGAGAGCGGGAGGAGCGAGAAGAGCAGCTCTCATTCGCACTACAGGTGCAGGTGCAGGTACAGGTACAGGTGCAGGTGCAGGTGCAGGTGCAGGTGCAGGTGCAGGTACAGGCCGTGCACACACGTGTCCATGTCTTGAGAGCCAAGATTTTAGTTCTCAATGTTTATGTGCGTTTCGTTCTATTTATCATTTCATAGAGAACATTTCAGACTAATGAAGCAAATAACTTTGTGTTCTAAACAAGCAAGTGTTAGGTTAATGGTGCAAGAGAGCATTACACTTACAGAGTTACAGTCATTATAGTGTTGACATCAAGAGTCTCGCTCACTTCCATCTTCGAGCTTTTCCTGAAGAGCAAGTCTGACCGTCAACTGCGTTGATCTCGGCATACAGTCAGCCATCCACCCATACACACCCTGACACGCAGGGAGCAGGATGGGGGATCACACACACACACACACACAAACACACACACACACACACAACCACACACACACAACCACACAACCATCTCTCATCACCAGATGACATCGTGAAGCACATCAAGCTAGAGTTTAAGCTGCACAACATGAAGCAACACACGTGATTCCTAAATAATAAATGGAGAACGGCATGTTCCATACTGGTCCACAACGGTTCAAACTGGTCCACAACTAGAACTACAAGTGTCAGTAAAGAAGGCACAGCATCCGGTACGGTCAACAATCCAAAGCAAGATGGAGGAAGAGGAGACAGAAGCCGTTAGTGGAGGAAGATGTCTGTTGTAAGAAATGGCGCACCATAAACACTGAAAAACATTTCATAACACAGACCAACGCTCAGCTAGCATCACAGATGAGGAGGAGACAACAAACATCACAGATGAGGAGGAGACAACAAACATCACAGATGAGGAGGAGACAACAGACATCACAGATGAGGAAGCGACAACAGACATCACAGATGAGGAGGAGACAACAGACATCACAGATGAGGAAGCGACAACAGACATCACAGATGAGGAGGAGACAACAAACATCACAGATGAGGAGGAGACAACAGACATCACAGATGAGGAGGAGACAACAGACATCACAGATGAGGAAGCGACAACAGACATCACAGATGAGGAGGAGACAACAAACATCACAGATGAGGAGGAGACAACAGACATCACAGATGAGGAGGAGACGACAAACATCACAGATGAGGAGGAGAAACCAAATCTTGACCTGCATTCACAGACGAGACAGAAGGACAGACAGCTGGTCTCCTCCGGAGGCCAAAGGTCACCACTCGTAGGATGTAAGGTGCAATGAGATGACTGGTGTAGAATGGGTGTGTGATGTCACCTGGGGCATGACACGTGATGTACTGCTGGTTGACTTGCTGCAGGATATTCTCCACCTACACCCTGGCAGCGGCCTCCACAGAGCGCCTGAAGGACCCCAGCACCCAGAAGCTGCACGAGTTCATCATCCGCGCTGTGCCGGCCTACAAGGAATGCTTCAAGAACCTTCCTGTCCGGGCCTGCATCTACAACCGCACCCTGGCAGATATGTATCCTGTAGGTACCCTGACAAATATGTATCCTGTAGGTACTCTGTAGGAATCCTCTAGCTAGCCATGGTGTACACCGTGAGAAAAGTCTGTGGTGCTCACGTGGCACACAGTCGTCTTCTACTGGCTCTTGGCACCTGCTCCTCCTCCTTCCTAATGTTGACCTCACCCTGCTATCCCCTGCTAGCCTCGTCCTGATATGTTCTACTGTTAACATAGTCATATACCCCAGTGATAGCCTCACCCTGCTATCTGCTAATGCTAACCTCGTCCTACTATGTGCTAATGCTAACCTCGTCCTGCTATCTCCTAACCCTAACCTCGTCCTACTATGTGCTAATGCTAACCTCATCCTACTACCTGCTAATGTGTGTATGTGTGTGTGCGTGTGTGTGTGTGTGTGTGTGTGCGTGCGTGCGTTTGTGTGTGTGTGTGCGTGTGTGTGTGCGTGCGTGCGTGTGTGTGTGTGTGTGTGTGTGTGTGTGTGTGTGTGTATCAGATAGATCTTTCAGGTGGAGCGTACGCCGTGTTCGTGGAGGACTGGTTGAGAGTTTTCCCTCCTGACCAAGTCTACGTCATTCGTTTTGAGAACTATGTGAATGAAATTTCAAGATCTCTTAAAGAAGTCTTCAATTTTCTGGGCTTATGTAAGTGGCTCACTATTCCCATCCTCCTCTGTACGTGGTAACAGTAGACATCACTTATACAGCAAGACATCACTTATACAACGAAACATCACTTATATAGCTAGACATCACTTATACAACATCACTTATACAACAGGAAATCACTTGTGTACAGCGAGACATCACTTATACAACGAAACATCACTTATATAGCTAGACATCACTTATACAACATCACTTATACAACAGGAAATCACTTGTGTACAGCGAGACATCACTTATACAACAAGACATCACTTATATAGCTAGACATCACTTTTACAACATCACTTATACAACAAGACATCACTTATATAGCTAGACATCACTTTTACAACATCACTTATACAACAAGACATCACTTATATAGCTAGACATCACTTTTACAACATCACTTATACAACAAGACATCACTTGTGTACAACAAGACATCACTTGTGTACAGCGAGACATCACTTATACAACAGGACATCACTTATACAGCTAGACATCACTTTTACAACAAGACATCACTTGTGTACAACAGGACATCACTTATACAACAGGACTTATACAACAGGAAATCAAAGTGATGACTTGTGTACAACAGGACATCACTTACACAGTTTTGAAGTCTTTATGTCCGCCTTCTACAAGTAGCGCGATGTTTCTAACATCTTATGTGCAAGTGGCTCACTGTTTCAAGCCTCTCATGTAAGTGGCCTAGTGCTTCAAGAGCTGCACGAAAGTGATATAATGTTTTAGATGTTTTAGATGTCTGGTGCGAGTGGTACAGTGCTTCAAACACTGATGTATCTACTGTGTTTCCGTATATAGACGTGTGTACTGTCGATATGTAGAGTTAAAAGCCCTTGTTCAGTTAGAATCAGTGATATCCCTTTGTCCCGACAGACATTTTTTGCTTCTAGCTCTGACCTCTAGCAGTCGCTTCTAGCCTTGACCTCTTGCAGTCACCTGTAGCCTTGACCTCTAGCAGTCCCCTGTAGCCTTGACCTGTGACTACCCGACTTCCTGCTGCTAACTGCTGTTGGCGATGCTTGCTGTGCAGCTGCCATGTCCGACGCGGAGTTTGAGACGGTTAGCTCCATGTCCAAGCCCTCGCCCAACGTCTACTACAAGATCGGCCCCATGCAGAACCGCACAGTCAAGCTGCTGCACGACTTCTACCTCCCCTTCACCAACAGACTCTCCAAGCTGCTGAAGGACGACCGCAACCTCAAGAAAGGAAAGAGTCCAACAGCCAAAGGGACGCCGAGCTAAAGACAGAAAGTTGTGGATTAAATCGTACAGCTAGCTCTTGTGGTCCAGAGACTAGTAAATGTATTTCCTCGTCTGTAGTCTGTGTGTATGTGTTTTAATGTAGATGTTACTTTGGTTAGGTCTGCTCCACACCGCAACTGAGAATACATCAACTACTACACACCGCAACACAGAATACATCAACTGCTCCACATCTCAACACAGAATACATCAACTGCTACACACCGCAACACAGAATACATCAACTGCTCCACATCGCAACACAGAATACATCAACTGCTCCACATCTCAACACAGAATACATCAACTGCTACACACCGCAACACAGAATACATCAACTGCTCCACACCGCAACACAGAATACATCAACTGCTCCACATCGCAACACAGAATACATCAACTGCTCCACATCTCAACACAGAATACATCAACTGCTCCACATCTCAACACAGAATACATCATCAACTACATCGCAACACACTCATGGTAGCAAGGTGTGGGGTCAAGCAGCACTCATGGTAGCAAGGTGTGGGGTCAAGAGACCCACGTGACATGTGTGCTGACTGTCCAGGGCTGACTCTCCAAAGGCGGCAGCTACGCCCCGGAAATTCAAAAAACAACAACAGCGACAACCGCCATGGCGGACATGAGATTTCAGCTGCCTGTCACAATGTTAGCTTTACATGTCGCTGGTGCTGCCCATCATCCTTGACAGTGACAATGACAGTGACAATGACAATGACAATGACAGTGACAATGACAGTGACAATGACAAGGAGCAACTTTATTTGTCCCAGTGGACAATACAAACATGGAAGGCGCTGTAGTCACAAAGTAAAAGAAATAAAACTAAGAATAAAGTTCGTTGCAAGCTGCAGTTAACAGATGTCGACATGAAAAATATTTACAATGAAAAAAGAAGGAAGCGACACACACACACACATAATATATATCATATAACACAAACAACAAGCTTACATCAAGAATAACCATGTGCACTCCTCCATCACCCACACACACACCACTGACACTGAGGCTGAGCAGGCGGACCACAGATGACACACAGATGACACACAGATGACACACACGATGTCACACACAGATGACACACAGATGACACACACGATGTCAGGTGTCCGTTACTGTGACGTGTTTGCACACAATAACATCTACCTGAGCTCAGTAATACAATCTCTCGTTACCACCTGTTCAGGTGTAGACACAGGGCCAGCAGCTGTCCTGACTGTTTGTTGGTCACAGACAGAAGCTCCATCCGTCTGTCCGACACAACCTTACAGCAGATGTGGACAGCACTGTTCAGACTGTGGTTGTCATGGACACAGAGGCTGTCTACCCGCATACAGATGAAAAGATAAACGTCTCTCAATAAACCACTGGTAGAACATGGGATTCGTTGTCACTGTAGACAGGACTCTTGCTAAACAAGTGACAGTCTATTGTGATAGACGTCACAGCTGTCAGTCTATTGTGATAGACAAGTCACAGCTGTCAGTCTATTGTGATAGACAAGTCACAGCTTTCTGCCTGTTATGATAGACAAGTCACACTGCCTGTCAGTCTGCCTGTTACGATAGACAAGTCACACTGTCTGCCAGTCTGTCTATTAAGATAGACAAGTCACAAAGCCAATTTGCCAGCACATAGAGTAAGAAATAGCTAGTAGACAGGAAAACCGAGAGGCTGACGAAATATAGACAAAGGGCAGGTAACTCTCGAGTTCAGATGAGTCTGTTTTATGTTGCTTTTGGCATTTGCTCATAATCAATAAATAATTGTCTAAATTTGTTCTTGAACAATGAACTGTCAAGACTGGCTGCAGGTAATAATTTGTGACGGTCACAAAGAGCAGGGTGGGAAAGGAAACATGGAAGTTAGTGAGAACGAAGGCTTCTAACATCTTCACAAGAAGAAACTTGCACACAGTCTACTGCACACTAACTCTGCGCCCTCACGGCCTGGGGTGGGGTGTGGTAGGCCCTGCTCGTGGAGAGTGAGTGACCTTTGGAGGTGTTGAGACGGAGGGTACATCTGACCTTTTGTAAGTGTTGAGACGGAGATGCCTTTTGTAAATGTTTCTATTTGTAGTACAGGAATCTTGCCGTTACTAACAGCAGGCTAAAACACAAATCAAGGATCTTTGTTAAAAAATAATGTCTCCTGCATTCGTCCGTCATTGATTCATGATCAGAGCGGTCAGGTGGAGCGACAGTTAGCGCCTGTCACCAACACAGTGAGGGTTGGCTGTCCTGGGATCAGCTCTCGTCTTGGGCACGCTGTTCTTTCTCTGCACGTGACATGTTTACAGAGTGAGCCTCGTCGTGATACAGTCGTTACTGCTGACTGTCTTGTGGTGATACAGTCGTTACTGCTGACTGTCTTGTGGTGGTTCAGTCTTTACTGCTGACTGTCTTGTGGTGGTTCAGTCTTTAGTGCTGACTGTCTTGTGGTGATACAGTCTTTACTGCTGACTGTCTTGTGGTGATACAGTCTTTACTGCTGACTGTCTTGTGGTGGTTCAGTCTTTAGTGCTGACTGTCTTGTGGTGATACAGTCGTTACTGCTGACTGTCTTGTGGTGGTTCAGTCTTTACTGCTGACTGTCTTGTGGTGATACAGTCGTTACTGCTGACTGTCTTGTGGTGGTTCAGTCTTTACTGCTGACTGTCTTGTGGTGATACAGTCGTTACTGCTGACTGTCTTGTGGTGGTTCAGTCTTTACTGCTGACTGTCTTGTGGTGGTTCAGTCTTTACTGCTGACTGTCTTGTGGTGGTTCAGTCTTTACTGCTGACGGCGTGAACCACCAAGTACCCCCCCCCCCCCTAACATCACTCACTCATTCATGTTGCCACGTCATTAAACGCGGCCATGACAACCGCTTAACACGTGTATCTACCCGACACCTGGTCTCATGCTGGCTGTCAGTAGTGGGGGAGAGGGAACGTCTGTGTGTGTGTGCACGTGTGTGTGACAGAAATCAACGAGGATGTTCATAATTAAGACTAATCGTTAGAAGCGACAGACGAGCGACGAAAGGTCGGCACTGCACATGCGCGCTGTGCACGTGCTCTCGTGTGCTGTGTACGTGCGTGGGTGTTTGAGAAGAAAACAAATACATGCGTACAGAGAGGACAGCCAGCACCTGTCGGCCTACTGTAGCTGTGTGTCTGTAGCTGTGTGTCTGTAGCTGTGTGTCTGTAATTGTGTGTCTGTAGCTGTGTGTCTGTAGCTGTGTGTCTGTAATTGTGTGTCTGTAGCTGTGTGTCTGTAGCTGTGTGTCTGTAATTGTGTGTCTGTAGCTGTGTGTCTGTAGCTGTGTGTCTGTAGCTGTGTGTCTGTAATTGTGTGTCTGTAGCTGTGTGTCTGTAGCTGTGTGTCTGTGTGTGTGTCTGTAGCTGTGTGTCTGTAGCTGTGTGTCTGTGTGTGTGGCGAGTTGATATGTTTGGTGTCAATAGATGTAGTCAGTGCACCTGCTCACTTGCTGTTCACTCGCTAGTTTGTGTTCACTCGCTAGTGTCTTATGTCTAAGTTCACTCGCTGTGTTTCATCAAGTTCAATGATTGTGTGAAGGTCACGTGAAGACACCACGTGATGCACACTGACCCTGGGTACCTGTGAACGAAAGTAATTATCACGACTGCTGACGTCTCCATAGCCATGTAAGTGATCGTACTTCCTTCCGTCTCATTACCGCATTACTGTGTTAATTATTACATCACTGTATTATTATTACATTACTGTATTAATTATTGCATTACTGTATTATTACCGCATTGCTGTGTTAATTATTACATTACTGTATTGATTATTACATTACTGTATTCATTACTACATTGCTATATTATTACCACATTACTATTACATTGTTGCCATGGCAACGCCATGCTCTGATGGTCTCCTTCATGTGGTCAGCACTGTGGTGGCGGGTGAGTTGTTGTCGTGTCTGTCCCGTCCGTCAACAAGGGTGTGTCGGGGAGCTGCTACCTGCTACTTTGGTAACACAGAGGATGAGTGGAGCTCAGTCCACAACCCAAACCTCAGGATGGTGCTTGAACAAATGCTTCAACTCGCTTTTGCCTTTAACATATTTTGATGAAATTCCTTTCTTGCTAGAAAAATTATTTTGAAAGCTTCATATCTTTTGTTTAAAATGTTTTGATAAAACTAGCTTCCATAAAGTTATTTTGATCAGCAGATTTATTTCCAGAACCTTAGCCTTTGTGGTGGGGAAGGGGGAGGACACGTACACAGTGCTATCAGGACTCTCGAGCCTTCACGATACATCATACATCACACCATTCTCAGAAAGTTGTGTTGACAGTCACATCACACAGAGTGGCGACACCACCCTGACGACAGATATCATCGTCCATCTACGACTGATGACTTCCTAGACGACAAAACTGTTTAGAGCAGACAACACGAACACAAAGCTCGTGAGGCCTCGTGTCGGGAGGGGAACAGTTGTGAGTTGAGTGCTGTAGTCCTGTCTGTGGCTGTCAGTCCTGCTGTTCATGCCACTGTCAGTGCCACTGTCAGTCAAGTCAATAGGAGGAGGAAACCAATCGGATGGTGAGCAAAGCTTGATTACCTGCTGATCAATAGCTTGCACAGATGTGGAGGCCGCTAAATACTTTAATTTGCTATTGAGCATCAGCCCTCCGCCTCGTTCATACGGGCAGTCGAGTGTCGCCAGTCAGGGGGGGCCTCGGGGGTTACATAGGAAAACCAATCCAAAGCGTGGTGAGTACCATGGCATTTGCTTGCTATCGTATCAGTACATTTTTTTACATTTAGTGAGACTGAAACACAAGCTCCGCCATGACAAGGTGAGACAAACAGTATTTTAGTTGTTTTTGTTTCTCTGTATGACCTTTGACGTCATCGCTCCTGTACAGCCGAACTGTCCAAAGGTCAGTAGTCTTTCTTCTTCACAACACTCATCATCACAGTCTCCGCCGAAAATTCTACCCAACAGCTTTGTTGATTGTTTATTTTAGCAATTCCTCGCCTTTCTCTGTGAAAACTGTTTAGTTGTTTATCCTCCCTCAATTTCCGCCGTGGACGTCATTCGCCGTTGTCCTCCCGTCCATCCTACCTGCTGGCTGTCTGTTGATTGTCACTCGGCTTACATGGTGTGTTCAGGTGACGTGTCATCTGAGTAGGAGACTTTCACACACGTCACTGTGTTGTGATACCGATAGTGTCCTTACACAACGTGTTAGTGTGTCACGTGTCATTGTCATGTCTATAGTATCCTTACACGGCGTATTAGTGTGTCATATGTCATTGTCATGTCTATAATATTCTTACACAGCGTGTTAGCGTGTCACGTGTCATTGTCATGTCTATAGTGTCCTTACACAGCGTATTAGTGTGTCACGTGTCATATCCAAAGTATCCTAACACAGCGTGTTAGTGTGTCACGTGTCTTGGCAATAGTATCCTTACACAGTGTGTTCATGTGTCATGTGCTATGTTCATAATATCCTTACACGGCGTGTATGGAGTCGTGTGTAGTGTGTTTAGTTTGTGTGTAGGATCATACGTCACGTGTTCAGTCTGTGTAACGAGTGTCCATTCATGTTGTATTCGATGTACGAGGGTCTTTCATCAAGTTCTAAGCCTGACCCTGACGATGCTCAAGCATTTCAATCCCATCACGGACGATGGTGACGTCCAGTTCATCAAAACCTCATCCACAGCACACGTGACCTCATCGTTGTTTCCTAAATGGCGACCACTTAGGTGGGATTTGAGTTTCGGAAACAGGTAAAAGTCAGATGGAGGTAAGTCTGATGAGTAAAGGGGGATGGGGTAGCAGTTGGCTGCTTCATCTACTGCAACCTGAGCAGAGTGATAATAAGTTGTAGAAAGCATATCCTGATTACGCCTTCAGAATAAAAAAATAAACAGAAGCAATCACCTTGACAACCGACCCCGCCTGCTTGAATGTCCTCGGGTGTGAAGAACCACTCTGTTGTCGCGTGGTCGCGACGAAGCCAGTCGAACTTCAACTGAGCGCAGACCATACACAGAAATGACAAAGACAAAATTCACGTAACAAACAAAACTAATTTAATAGCCACAAAAATAATACTGATAGGAATCAAAAATCAAACATTCCACACTCTCACATGAACAAATATAGATCAGCGCGAACAATCCAACAAACAAAAAATAGATAAATTAAAATAAGACAAAACAGCTGCCCTGTGCACAGGCTAATCTCAGTCACCGTGTATACAATACATCACCCGCATGCACTGCAGGGTGACAGTTTAGAAGTCCGTTGAAGGTGTCCACAGACGGCAGCCCGCCCTCTGACCTTGCTTGCCGCTCTAACGACGTACCCCCACCCCTCTGTCTTCTCGTCCAGATGCGATGATGTGGGCCGGCCACTGGCCACGAAGGCTTCTGCTCGAAGGTTCCTGCTCTAGGTGTTCAGTCGAAAGCCTTTCCGTACACTGGTGCAGCAGGGTCGCGAGTTCACTCGCCGACGAGTTGATGATGATAGTGCAGGGTTGACGCTCGACACGATGACGGACAGCAACGCGAACAAAGGATGTGAAGACACGGTGACACGAAGGAAGAGCGAAAAACAACAACAGGTGGAAGAGTGAAGAAGAACAAAAAATAAGCCTGTAGATAAAACAATTCTTACAATCAACAGGCGTGTCCCGAAACTGCTCAATTTCTAAAACAATATTTTCACACCGACACATATATCTGACCATCGGACTAATCCTAAGATTCGTCAAAAATCTAATGTTGATCTTACACAAATCCATACAACGGGAAACGAGTACGCGCTACAAGCGTCGCGACCCGGCAATCACGAACGTTAACTTAACAAAGTACAAGTCTTGCAATTAAACATCGGACTATGGCTTTGAACATAAAAGGATTCTCTCACTTGCACCTCCACCGCCATCCAAAGGCCCTCACAGACTAGAATGGTGTGGAACCCAACAGAATGAATCTCCACTCACCCAAAACGGCTTGTGGCAGATCGGTCGACACAAAATGAAAAACTCTGACTGTCATGGCCACGGTCCAGCACCGTCTGTTACTTGATGACGACTACCCATGACGTCAAAGAAGGAAAAAGTAAAATGACGCATCAAGGAAGCTGTGCGCGCGCGCAAGACGTAAGACAAAGAGGGGACAAAAGCGTGAAGAAAACACCTAACGATGGGCGAGCTCAGTATGGGAGGCATGCAAGGATGACAGCACAATCGCTGACACGCGACATCTGTTTCCACTGTTTGCTTTGAATCTTTGACTCAGGCTCGAAGTGATGAACCAGCTTTCATTTTGAGTGAGTAATCTGCGGCGGAAATTCTCAGGGTCAGCCTGGAAGCGAGTCAGAAATGTCCTGGAAATGTCAATCCTTTGAACCTTCTGCTCTGGCGTCTGCATTCTTGGGAGCCATCTTTCAGACAGCTTGCTCATCCCCAAGATCTGTCAAAACAGTGTGGGCTGAACCAGAACTACTCCCCATGGACTTGGCTCTCTGCTGGACAGGAAGACGTCTGTCATCCAACCCCTATGCTCATCGAGGAGTAACGAGGACTAAACATCCAAAGCCATGCAGTGAATGGCATCAACTTGATCATCAGTGGTTGAGGTTTTTGGACGACCTGACCGAGGGTCATCTTCTGTGCTGACCCTGCCCCACTTGAACTCAGCAGCCCACGTAGTCACAGTTACATGGGAAGGGGAGTCTGTACCTGTCCTCGTGGATTTCCTTGGGTGTCATCTTTCTTTTGCAGATCCTTTAAGACTGCTCCGGCCTGTGTGTAGTCCAGGTGTAGGTGAGGTGTCGCACTACCCTTCACCCAGGGCCGCCGAGAGCCAGCCCGGGCCCCGGGACAGACGACCTCTCCGGGCCCCTTGTACTTGTAATCGTAAATTATTTTCCCAGTATATAATGTATGTTTACAATTCGAATCTCAATATCTACACTTCATTCAGTAACGAAATATAGACTGCAAACAGTAGGACAAGTGCACTAGGATCTACATCACTACTTGAACATAAAGTTGTTTACATGCGAGAGGTTAGTAAATGAGGACAAATGATGTTAAAGGATCAGACGTAGCACCCCGCTCCACAGCCCCCCCCCCCCCCCGAGTAAGGACTGTTACGTCAGCAGCGATGTCAAAACCTTGACAGATTAGAACAACGGCTAGAGGTAGGCTGCAGCGCCAGGGGCGGGCCCCCACCATCTCGGTTCACAGGGTGGCCACACATCAGTAACATACCTGCCTGATCTCCACTGTTCATTCCGATTTGCTTGCAGGGCCCGCCCCCTCCTCCACCCCACCCTTCCCCGTAGTGGCACCTGTAGCCAGCAATCTCATGGCACCAACGTTCTTCAGGGCGGTTGACAGGCGATAAAATCTTCAGTGTCCAGCGGCCGTCACCTCTTGGCTTGTCCAGCGAGAATATGATACCCGCTGACTACACTTCTCACGACAGGCCCAGGTGCCCCGAAATTGTATTCTACAGACTTGAAACTCAACTTCTGCATGTGTAATGCTTGGGTGTTCTGTCCTTAGACCTTTCTTTAAAAGAAAAAGAAAAGGAGAAGAAGAAAAAAAAATCCACTGACCAAGGCCGGGCCCCTTGACAGCCGCGGGCCCGGGTACACCAGACCCCCTGTCCCCCCCTCTCGTCAGGCCTGCCTTCACCTGTGTATGCGCCTCGTGTGCACACAGAACAATCATCTGTGTTACTTTCTCTAGTTTCACAACAAACAAAATTCACTTGTTGTTCTTCTTTCTGAGTGAAACTTCTTTCTGATCGCGCCTCGTAGGTGACTTGCCTGAGGGTTGCTATGAAATATGCTTAATGCTTGTCTGGTTACTAACATTGTGTGTGATGTATTTGTCTGGTTACTAACATTGTGTGTGATGCTCTTGTCTGGTTACTAACATTGTGTGTGATGCACTTGTCTGGTTACTAACATTGTGTGTGATGTATTTGTCTGGTTACTAACATTGTGTGTGATGCACTTGTCTGGTTACTAACATTGTGTGATGTATTGTCTTTGTGTGTGATGCACTTGTCTGGTTACTAACATTGTGTGTGATGTATTTGTCTGGTTACTAACATTGTGTGTGATGCACTTGTCTGGTTACTAACATTGTGTGTGATGCACTTGTCTGGTTACTAACATTGTGTGTGATGCACTTGTCTGGTTACTAACATTGTGTGTGATGCACTTGTCTGGTTACTAACATTGTGTGTGATGCACTTGTCTGGTTACTAACATTGTGTGTTGATGCACTTGTCTGTTACTAACATTGTGTGTGATGTATTTGTCTGGTTACTAACATTGTGTGTGATGCACTTGTCTGGTTACTAACATTGTGTGTGATGCACTTGTCTGGTTACTAACATTGTGTGTGATGTATTTGTCTGGTTACTAACATTGTGTGTGATGCACTTGTCTGGTTACTAACATTGTGTGTGATGCACTTGTCTGGTTACTAACATTGTGTGTGATGCACTTGTCTGGTTACTAACATTGTGTGTGATGCACTTGTCTGGTTACTAACATTATGTGTGATGTATTTGCGTGGTTACTATCAATCTTTTCATTGACTTGCAGGTGTACTATGAATCTGAAGAAGAGAGTTTTCATTATCGTCGTCTCCTGTCTGGCAGTCTTCTCCGCCATGGTATTTCTGGTCAGTCTTCCCGGTCAGCTGTCCCTGGCCCTTCGAGAAGATTCCGACTGCAGCAGGATGTGAGTCTGACTGTCGTCTGTTCAACCACCGAAGCTCCATGTCTCTTGTGTCCAAACCATTTCTGATTTTAATAGTAACGGCCTGCTGTAGCTCGGGTAACCAGCATTCACTCCCTTTAAGAAGAAGTGGTGACTGCATTACTCCCCTTGCAGCACTTGACCACTGTCCGACAACATTTGCCTGTTACCACCTCCCGTTACTTGTCACGTGACAGTCCCCGACATAAGTGTACACAAGTATCTTGATTGCACAATTCTGTGTCATGTAAACCCGACATAACCATGATGAGAATTCAAACAAAAGAACCTCGATATTGTTTACCAACGGATTGTTCTTTGTCATAGAAACACAAAGAAACCATTACAATAAACAAACAAAATAGCTTTGTTTGTATAGTTTGGTAATTGTATGTTGTTTTGTGAGTTAAGGTGTGTTTGTAGTGTGTATTTGTTTTGTTGTAGGTGTATCTATGCCATGTGCGCTGTGTGAGTGTGGTATGTGTTGTCTTTTAACTGTGTTTAAGTGGCGTGCGGTGTGTGTGAGTGTGTAGGGAGGTGTGTAGGGAGATGTGTAGGGAGGGTGTGTAGGAGAGGGTGTGTAGGGGAGGGTGTGTAGGAGAGGGTGTGTAGGGAGGGTGTGTAGGGAGATGTGTAGGGAGGGTGTGTAGGAGAGGTGTGTTAGGGGAGGGTGTGTAGGGAGATGTGTAGGGGAGGGTGTGTAGGAGAGGTGTTGTAGGGAGGGGTGTGTAGGGGAGATGTGTAGGGGAGGGGTGTGTAGGGGAGGTGTGTGTTTTCCCCACGCCGATACCTGTCTCTGTTGGTCCAGGGAGACAATACCCTGGGAGCGCAGAAGCGTGTCCACCATGCGGGAGGACTACGTGAAGCCCACCCGGATCAAGCTGGACTTTGTAGAAGAGGGTTTTCTCTACCAGAACTGCTGTGGCAGACCCAATGAAACAGCCTTCAAGTTTATAGTAAGTATATCGTCTGGCACCTACTGTAGCTGACACTGACAGTGTCAGTGTGACGTGTGTACTGACACTGCCATATCCTCAGTATAGTATGACACCTGTTTGTTTATAGTGAGTTGGTATGTGTGTAGATGTATGAATGTAATAATGGGTATGTGTATGTGCTTGAATATATATATATATCGGTATCTGTGTGTGTATCTACAGATGTATTATATCATACGTGTACATGTAGATGTGTGCTCATGCTGGGAGCCGCGACAGTACATAGACAACAGCAAGTATCTGCGTGCATGTGTATGTCTAGGTGTGTGTACATGTGTACATGTGTATATGTGTATGTGCATACGTTGTGTATGTATAGGTGTGTACATGTATACGTGTATTTATACGTGTGTGTGCATTTATACGTGCGTGTGTGTGTTTATACGTGTGTATGTGTGTGTATGTATACGTGTGTGTGCATTTATACGTGTGTGTGTGTGTGTTTATACGTGTGTGCATATTTATACGTGTGTGTGCATTTATACGTGTGTATATTTATACGTGTGTGTGTGTTTTTATACGTGTGTATATTTATACGTGTGTGTGTATTTATACGTGTGTGTGTGTGTGTGTGTGTGTGTGTGTTGTGTGTGTGTGTGTGTGTGTGTGTGTGTGTGTGTGTGTGTGTGTGTGTGTGTGTGTGTGTGTGTGTGTGTGTGTGTGTGTGTGTGTGTGTGTGTGTGTGTGTGTGTGTGTGTGTGTGTGTATCTATACGTGTGTGTTTGCCAGGAGCCACCCAGTACCTAGACAACAGCAAGTATCTGTGTACATGTGTATGTGTGTATGTATATGTGTATACGTGTGTGTATCTATACGTGTGTGTATATCTATACGTGTGTGTGTGTGTGTTTGCCAGGAGCCACCCCAGTACCTAGACAACAGCAAGTCGCCATGCTGGTACAACTCCTCTGGGCTGCTGAGCTGCGTACCCTACTTCTTCGTGGTGGGTGTCTTCAAGTGCGGAACTACCGACCTGTTTAAGCGAATCACCAGGCACCCGGATGTGCTGATGGGTCAGAAGGAAATCCACTGGTTCACCAAGTTGCGGCGCTTTGGTCAGTTACCCTCCTGTGTGCGGGTACCGGGTGGTTGTTTGCTTCTTGCATCACTTTGCTTTGATATCTCCCTGGCTATGTTTAGTACTCGCCTTACTTCTGCTACACTTGCAGTCACTTTGTTGATGACAAGCTTGTCATCCAGTGTCTCTCCCAATCACCATCCTGCTTTGTTAATGTCTGTGTGTCTGTCCTACTCTTCACTCTTGTTTAATAGGTATTTATTAAAACAATCCTCTCCTTCCTGAAATCCACAACCATTTCGTTCGTTTTCTGTGCATTCAACTGTCAGTTATCATCATGACACATGTAGCTAAGTGACCATTCACCTGTCGGCAGTAGTCGTTGTTGACAGTTAAGCCGTTAGTCCCGTGTCGTCTGCAGACTGTAGGAGGCAGTCAGCATTGTTTACATTCAGCCGTAAACACGGAAACATGGAGAGAACATGTCCTCTGTGTGCAAAATGTTTGTTGACACATTAGTCGAGCTAACAGCTCTAGCACCTAGCTGTAACAAAGAAACTCTGGTAGCAACATTCATCCTAATTAGCTTCTGAACAAGCAACTGTCACAGTATTGTGTGGAAGCGTATTCTCTCAGTATTAATGAAATCATTAAGCGAATACAGGTGTTTGAGTACTCATCTACATAAAATAATATAAAATAACAACATTAACACTGCCTTTACTTCTGTAGACTGTAGTGGATCTTAAGATCCCTTGTCTGGTGCTTGTAAGTCTGTCAGAACAAGCTTTTCAAGAACTTCTATCACAGCAGAGCCTGCTTTAATTGTCACACAGGACTTACAAAATAAATAGTCAGCTACAGTCTGGTCTCCAAGCAATCTTGCAGCCTGTCCACACAATCTTTGTCCCAGTGAGCCACCGCTTCCTTCATAGCTTGTCACGAGGGGCGATAACTGTGATTTCAGGGGCCAGCACTCGCGGCTTTGGGTATCGTGTGGGCGGGTGGAGGAGGTGGGGTGTTGCTGGTGTACTGCCAAATACTGAGGGACGACGGCAGCTGCGAGATTGCTCGTCCTCTCGTGTCCTTCTCTAATTTGATATTGACTGTGAGTGCAGTGCTTGCTGTCGCGTGTCACGGTTTCGGCCCTTCTGTCAGCGCCTGGGGACGCTCCTGTTCAGTAAGGCAGCTCACAGCAGACGACGGTTGGCGGCTATTTTTTGTACGGTGTGCAGGGGAAAGGTCAAGGCCTTCTCCCTCTGACCGTAGCCGTGTCTTACGTCACGCTCTGGCTACGACACGTGACGTCGGCTTGAGTGCTGTGTGCTGCCGGTGGGAGCTCTGGGGGTGCACTGGTCGGGCCCCTCCTTCCCTGTCCAAGGTTTTGGCGTGAAAGCGTTCACGCGCCTTGGCATGGGCTGGGTGTCGTGGGCGCTGACGATTGGTCACAGCCCTGGGCGACAGGAAGTGACCCCAGAGAGCAGCGTCCCTCGTGGCAGTTCTGACCTGGCTCGATGGAGAGAGGAGCGTGTTGTGTTTGAGAGGACGCGGGAGACCGGGCCATTGTGGGCAGTGTAGGCTGCGCCGTTTTACCCAGGCCGTTGAGTTTCCCTTGGAAAGTGTCCACGGGACTTCCACGGAGAGTTTCTGCCATTCCGTTGTGGAGGGCAGCTGACCGTCGGTACCATCACAAGCCGATTTGGGTTAGTAGAGTCGATTTCTTTGAGTTCTACACTTTCCAGTCTATGGGGCCCTTAGTTGGGATTGGAGTGTGAATGGGTTGATCTTTATGTGTTAATGACTGTGTTCACGATTTTTTATTTATTATTATTTTTTTTTTTTTTTTTTTTTTTTTGGAGTGTAAGACTTGTGTCCGGTTAGAATGGCTTTTGTATTGGCCGGGTCGCAGCGCATGTGGCGCGCACCCGTGTTTTATTAAATGGATTTGTATGCTTTAGGACCGGTGCTGTAACGGTCACATGCTTATACGTGTGCTAGAATATGTGTTTAGAAACTGTGCAGTTGTGGAAGAGCTGCCTGTTTATTGGAGGAATTGTTTTTTTTTTTTTTCTACAGGCTTTTATCTGTTCTACATGTTCGCCATATTTTGCAACGTCTTCGTATTTCGCATCTTCCTCGTGTTCGACAGACTCTATGTGTTCTTCGTCGTTGACGTCTCATCCGCCATTGTGTCAACCAGCCACCCTGTACCCACGTCATCTCATCGGCGTGTGAACACGTGACCTCGCTGCGCGGGTGTGTGGCCAGCCTTAGGTGGAGCAGCCAGGGTTAGGACCGGCGAGCAGGGGTTCACGTGACCAGCAGCCTACCCACCTCTCGTACCTGGACGCGAGGAGGGAAGGGGGGCCAGCTGGAGGAGAAGAAGACTGGTGTTTCCGATGTTTATATGAACACTTTGAGCAGACACTGACTGTGCTGTGTCGCAGTGCTCTTTGTACTTTCTCTGCTGTGTGTGTGTGTTTTATTAGTAACCTCTTTGCGGGGAAGCAGTCCCCTGTTGTTTTTTATATTTATTTTGACGAGTACTCTTAGGTGTATTTTTTAATCCGTTTTCCTGGGGGTGTGTGTGGGTGAATGTGTATTCGTGTTTATATTTGTTATTAAACTGCGTGCTTGTATCGTTTTCCCCGTCGTTGTCGTGTTTTGTGCCGTGCACGGGTTTCGATAGATAAGTCGCTGCCTGCCTCCAGCCGAGTGTCTGTGCGTGTCTGGCCGGCTGTGTGAGCGGCTGTGCGCGTGCTTCCGCAGCCACTGGGGGTGGAACGCGACACTTGCAATACTGGTTTTGACCAGCACCTCCATCACTTTGTCAGTAGTGACTGCCATCTTTTTCAGGTTACAGCTTCGACTGGTACATCAACCAGTTTGACCCGCTGGCTCGAGCAATCGACGCAGATATCAAGCGAAAAGGAAGGTCTGATCTGGTGATTGGTAAGACACGAACCCTCGACAACAGCCTTCTCTCGCACTAATACTTCATCTTAAATCACAGTTTACTTCATCTAGAATGATAATAATAACAAAGCATTTTGCCATAGGGTTCTTGCCATAGAGTAGGTGGGCTATCACGTGGTCAGGCCTGGTCAAGGCAACTAACTGCCGGCGGGACTCAAAAGTTCAGTAACTGTAGGAGCTTTTTCCCTGGCAACCTAACTGTGGTGTGATGATCACTTTGGTGTGATAATTTCTTTGTGCAGGAGAAGGAAGTGTGAGTTATTTCTCCGACACACTCATGTGGCCAAATCTCTATGGCAACGAGTTTTGTGCAGAGCCCCGACACACGGTGGCCGCTCATATTCACCACCTGAACCCCAAGGCAAAGATCATTCTTAGTCTGCGAAACCCCACCGAGAGGTAATGTCAAAGGTCATCCAACTTCAGAGCACCCTCTGACTTTCGTGATCGCACATCACCAGAGAGAGAGATGGAGTGACCAACAGGAATGCTGACAGTAAAAGAGACAAATTAAAATCAGAAAATGAGAAAAAAAGACTAAAGTGATGCAAATGAACAGACAAACAAAAATATATACAGGAGTAATGGCAAACATAAATACACAAAGGGGGGGGGGTCGGGAACACCCAGCAGATATACAGCAGTACAAACAGACATGTCGAATAACAGACCGATAGGAATATAACCAGACAAACAAAAATATAAGCGGACAGAAATAAAGACAAAGAAAGCATCTGCTGTAGAGACACAAGCACAGAAAGGTAATGAATGAATGAAAGTCTGTTTCAAATCTCCTCAGATACCTGTCGCTTATCCTCCAGTAAGATACCTGTCTCTCATCCTCCAGTAAGATACCTGTCGCTCATCCTCCAGTAAGATACCTGTCTCTTACATTCCAGTAAGATACCTGTCTCTCATCCTCCAGTAAGATACCTGTCTCTCATCCTCCAGTAAGATACCTGTCGCAAACCTCATTTCACAATCCTCGAGTAAGATAAACACTTTTTAAACCACAATTTCCGGTGATGCCTCCACCAGGCTGTACAGCAAGTACCTATTCACGGCCAAGTCCAGCGAGCTGTTCAAGAACCCCAGTCCGCAGCAGTTCCACGAGTATGTGGGCAAGTCGGTCCGCTACTACTCCAAGTGTTTGGACTCCATGTCCGTCCGCGTCTGCTCCTACAACCACACCCTGGCTAGGAGAACAAAGGTATAGTAGTTGCTGATGTTTGTCTTCTCTACACCCTGGCTAGGAGAACAGAGTACAGTAGTAGCTAATGTTTGTCTTCTCTACACCTTAGCTAGTAGAACAGTAGTAGCCAATGTTTGTCTTCTCTACACCCTGGCTAGGAGAACAGAGGTAAAGTAGTAGCTAATGTTTGTCTTCTCTACACACTGGCTAGGAGAACAGTAGTAGCCAATGTTTATCTTTCTACACCCTGGCTAGGAGAACAGAGTTAGTAGTAGCTAATGTTTGTCTTCTCTACACCTTAGCTAGGAGAGCAAAGGTACAGTAGTAGCCAATGTTTGTCTTCTCTACACCTTAGCTAGTAGAACAGTAGTAGCCAATGTTTGTCTTCTCTACACCCTGGCTAGGAGAACAGAGTTAGTAGTAGCTAATGTTTGTCTTCTCTACACCTTAGCTAGTAGAACAGTAGTAGCCAATGTTTGTCTTCTCTACACCCTGGCTAGGAGAACAGAGTTAGTAGTAGCTAATGTTTGTCTTCTCTACACTTTAGCTAGTAGAACAGTAGTAGCCAATGTTTGTCTTCTCTACACCCTGGCTAGGAGAACAGAGTTAGTAGTAGCTAATGTTTGTCTTCTCTACACACTGGCTAGGAGAACAGTAGTAGCCAATGTTTGTCTTCTCTACACCTTAGCTAGGAGAGCAGAGGTACAGTAGTAGCCAATGTTTGTCTTCTCTACACCCTGGCTAGGAGAATAGAGTTAGTAGTAGCTAATGTTTATTGTATAATCGCAGCTACATAGGTGTAGCTAGGTACGATATGACGACTTAACTCGTGAGTGCTGTGTGCGTTACCATGGCAGCTGATGATCCACGAGGGCATGTACTCGGTGTTCCTGGAGGACTGGTATCGCGTCTTCCCCCGGGAGCAGATCTACGTCGTGCGCATGGAGGACTACTCGCTGGACATGGTGGGCGAGCTGCAGAAAATCTACGACTTCCTGGACCTGGGTGAGAGGGCGCTGTGTGTCCGGCCGTCTGTGGCCAGCGTGTCGTTGGTGTGCTTAAGCCGTTATTCGCACTGCACTGACCTTAGTCTTCACACATTTCGTGTTCTTAGCGCAGTGTAAGTTGCTGACGTCAGTGTCTGTCAGTTTAGCGTGGTGTAAGTTGCTGACGTCAGTGTCTGTCAGTTTAGTGCAGTTTAAGGTTCTGACGTCAATATTTGTATTCTTAGTGCAGTTTAAGGTTCTGACGTCAATATTTGTATTCTTAGTGCAGTTTAAGGTTCTGACGTCAATATTTGTATTCTTAGTGCAGTTTAAGGTTCTGACGTCAGGGTTAGTATTCCTAGTAAGTGTAAGATGCTGACGTCAGTGTAAGGCGCATGGCGCCCCTAGTGAGAGTGAAGTCAGGTGCTGACGGTATTAGGTCCTATGTGAGGGCCTGGCTGGCGGCTGGTAGTAATGCTGGCAGTGGGTGAGACTAGTTACCATAGTTACTGTGCATGTTTCCGTCACAGACATCATTTTTGTAATGCATGGTCATATATTTCTTCCAACGACATCATTGTAACTGTAGCTATTCCTACAACTGTCAACTTTGTCAGATATCATCAGGTAAAATCTCTACCGGTTCGACATCTAATATTCTCTCTTTCGTCATTAAAGATAATTTAATTAATAAGCACTTAGACAGTCACTTGCCAGCTTGACACTGAGCTCAATACACTTAGACCAAGACAAGTGAACGATACAAAGGGAGTAGTCCAGTTTACAAACTACAACAAAGTATTTAAGTTGACAAACCACAATAACAAATAGAGTAGCTCACTTGACAAAACACAATAACAAATAGAGTAGCTCTGCTTACAAACTAAAACAACAAGTAGAGTAGCTCAGCTTACAAACTAAAACAACAAGTAGAGTAGCTCGACTTACAAACTAAAACAACAAATAGAGTAGCTCAGCTTACAAACCACAATAACAAATAGAGTAGCTCGCTTGACAAACCACAATAACAAATAGAGTAGCTCTGTTTACAAACTAGAACAACAAGTAGAATAGTTAGGTGTGTGTGATTGTGAGGTTCTCTGTCACACGGTATCATTACCTGCTGCCTCTCGTCTCTTGCAAAGCGCATTGAGCTCAGCGCTGTGTGCGGTAATGCACTATTTGTGTGTATATATATGTAGTGTATATATATATACTACGATTCTACTATTTGCTATTGTTGGCATTATGTCTGATGGTGTTGTGTCTTTATATGTGATGGTGTGATGTCTTGATATCTGATGATGTCATGTCTTGATGTTTGATGGTGTAATGTCCTTCTAGCTGATGGTGTAATCACGTGTCTGATGGTGTAATGTGTTGTGTCTGATGTCTGACAGCCAAGTGTCCGTGTCTCTGATGGCCCAGTGTCCGTGTCTCTGATGGCCCAGTGTCTGTGTCTCTGATGGCCCAGTGTCTGTGTCTCTGATGGCCCAGTGTCCGTGTCTCTGATGGCCCAGTGTCCGTGTCTCTGATGGCCAGTGTCTGTGTCTCTGATGGCCCAGTGTCCGTGTCTCTGACAGCCCAGTGTCTGTGTCTCTGATGCCCAGTGTCGTGTCTCTGATGGCCCAGTGTCCGTGTCTCTGATGCCCAGTGTCCGTGTCTCTGATGGCCCAGTGTCCGTGTCTCTGATGGCCCAGTGTCTGTGTCTCTGAGTGCCCAGTGTCCGTGTCTCTGATGGCCCAGTGTCTGTGTCTCTGATGGCCCAGTGTCCGTGTCTCTGAATGGCCAGTGTCCGTGTCTCTGATGGCCCAGTGTCTGTGTCTCTGATGGCCCAGTGTCCGTGTCTCTGATGGCCCAGTGTCTGTGTCTCTGATGGCCCAGTGTCTGTGTCTCTGATGGCCCAGTGTCCGTGTCTCTGATGGCCCAGTGTCTGTGTCTCTGATGGCCCAGTGTCCGTGTCTCTGATGTGCCCAGTGTCCGTGTCTCTGATGGCCCAGTGTCTGTGTCTCTGATGGCCCAGTGTCCGTGTCTCTGATGGCCCAGTGTCTGTGTCTGATGCAGGTCACCTACCGCAGACAGAGATGGAGGAAATCGCCAACTTCAGCATCGTCAACGCCGGCAAGAACTACGACGTCGGCAACATGAATAATAAATCCTACTACCTGCTTAACGGCTTTTACAAACCGTTTAACGAGCGGTTAGCGCGCCTGATGAAGGACAAGAAGTGGCTGTGGAAAGACAGTGACTAATTTGTCTGTCAGTTTAGTGACACATGGAGATCATTAGCTACGCAAGTTTAGGTTTAGTGTGAATGGCAATCACTCAGTCGTCATCCTCGAGTGAATGAGTGGACAGGTCAACGAACGATGGTGTGAGTGCGAACAAACAGCAATCACAACAGTTCACGTCTGCCAAGATATCAACTGTTGTGCAAGTTTGTGCAAGTGTATTAAAGAAAATATACAATAGCTACACCAATCTATCACTTACCTGAAAAAAGATCTGTTTGCCTTTATCAGCGAGGAATTGTGTGTCACGTGACCAGAGTAGCAACAGCTGTCGACTATTTCACTCGCCTTGTCCTCTCTCACTCCTAACCACAATCATTGATAGTTAACTCCCCTGTTAACTCCATAGTTAGCAGCCAGAAGTAGTCCGCACCCACGGGTTTCCTTAACCTGCAGGGTTAGCAAGGAGTCTGTGACTACAACAATGGACTGTACAATACTTACAGTGTGTAGCATTATATTGTACAATACCTACAGTCTGTAGCATTATATTGTACAATACTTACAGTCTGTAGCATTATATTGTACAATACCTACAGTCTGTAGCATTATACTGTACAATACCTACAGTCTGTAGCATTATACTGTACAATAGTTACCGTGTGTAGCATTATACTGTACAATACCTACAGTCTGTAGCATTATACTGTACAATACCTACAGTCTGTAGCATTATATTGTACAATACCTACAGCCTGTGACTACAATTGTACTGTACAATACCTACAGTCTGTAGTATTATATTGTACAATACTTACAGTCTGTGACTACAATTGTACTGTACAATACCTACAGTCTGTGACTACAATTGTACTGTACTATACCTACAGTCTGTAGCATTATATTGTACAATACTTACAGTCTGTGACTACAATTGTACTGTACAATACCTACAGCCTGTGACTACAATTGTACTGTACAATACCTACAGCCTGTGACTACAATTGTACTGTACAATACCTACAGTCTGTGACTACAATTGTACTGTACAATACCTACAGTCTGTGACTACAATTGTACTGTACAATACCTACAGCCTGTGACTACAATTGTACTGTACAATACCTACAGTCTGTAGTATTATATTGTACAATACCTACAGTCTGTGACTACAATTGTACTGTACAATACCTACAGTCTGTGACTACAATTGTACTGTACAATACCTACAGCCTGTGACTACAATTGTACTGTACAATACCTACAGTCTGTGACTACAATTGTACTGTACAATACCTACAGTCTGTGACTACAATTTACTGTACTATACCTACAGTCTGTAGCATTATATTGTACAATACCTACAGGTCTGTGACTACAATTGTACTGTACATACCTACAGCCTGTGACTACAATTGTACTGTACAATACCTACAGTCTGTGACTACAATTGTACTGTACAATACCTACAGCCTGTGACTACAATGTACTGTACAATACCTACAGTCTGTGACTACAATTGTACTGTACAATACCTACAGTCTGTGACTACAATTGTACTGTACAATACCTTACAGCCTGTGACTACAATTTACTGTACAATACCTACAGTCTGTAGTATTATATTGTACAATACTTACAGTCTGTGACTACAATTGTACTGTACAATACCTACAGCCTGTGACTACAATTGTACTGTACAATACCTACAGTCTGTAGTATTATATTGTACAATACTTACAGTCTGTGACTACAATTGTACTGTACAATACCTACAGTCTGTGACTACAATTGTACTGTACTATACCTACAGTCTGTAACTACAATTGTACTGTACAATACCTACAGTCTGTGACTACAATTGTACTGTACTATACCTACAGTCTGTAACTACAATTGTATTGTACAATACCTACAGTCTGTGACTACAACATTGTACTGTACAATACCTACAGTCTGTGACTACAATTGTACTGTACAATACCTACAGTCTGTGACTACAATTGTACTGTACAATACCTACAGTCTGTAGCATTATATTGTACAATACCTACAGTCTGTGACTACAATTGTACTGTACAATACCTACAGTCTGTGACTACAATTGTACTGTACAATACCTACAGTCTATGACTACAACATTGTACTGTACAATACCTACAGTCTGTGACTACAACATTGTACTGTACTATACCATAGCTATGGACTGTAGTCAACCCGACCTCTAGACGCCTTGCCGACCTCGTGGTTTGTTTCAATCACACCCCGGACTGTTGCTACCCCTGGGTTACCTCTGTCTCTGCTGTAGAACTACGAGCCCTGGTGACATGAGTGCTCCTACAGTGACGGGAGACAACTTGTCTGACGAGATATGTCGGAAGTTCATGTAAACTTGTTACAATCAAGACAAATCATTTTAATAAAATTTGGCGAATTTCGCATTTGCACTTAGTGCTTCTTGCTTTGTGAGTGCTACTCATTTTCATTCATCTTTAGTCATACATATATCGTAGAGAACGAGAGGTCTTATCTATTTATCTATATATATATATCCCCTTTTACACAAGCATGCTTTTCTAAATCGTTCAGATGGAAAGATGGAACGGGAAACGATAAAGTTGAAGGATGGTAAGATCAGCCTGGGCGTGAGCCTCTCATGGCGGCTACTTTGTCTTTGATGTAACGGCGTCATTGAGCGGCCCCGCTAGTATAAACTGTATGGTTAATTACTATAAATTGTATGGTTAATTAGTATAAACTGTATGGTTAATTACTATAAATTGTATGGTTGATTAGTATAAACTGTATGGTTAATTACTATAAATTGTATGGTTGATTAGTATAAATTGTATGGTTAATTACTATAAATTGTATGGTTGATTAGTATAAATTGTATGGTTAATTACTATAAATTGTATGGTTGATTAGTATAAATTGTATGGTTAATTAAAAATATAAATTGTATGGTTAATTAAACTATTAGTATAAATTGTATGGTTAATTAAACTTTAAATTGTATGGTTAATTAAACTATAAATATAAATTGTATGGTTAATTAGTATAAATTGTATGGTTAATTAAACTTTAAATTGTATGGTTAATTAATATAAATATAAATTGTATGGTTAATTAGTATAAATTGTATAGTTAATTAATATAAATTGTATGGTTAATTAAAGCATATTGTACGGATAATTAAAGTATAAATTGTATAGTTAATTAAAGTATAAATTGAATAGTTAATTAAAGTATAAATTGTGTCGTCAATTAAAATATAAATTGTATAGTTAGTTAAATATAAATTGTAAAGTAAAAGCATAAATCGTATAGCAATGTCACTTATCGCCACCAGCTTTGCTAGATGCACGCCCACAACCGCTCACACACCGGCACCAACACACCCCCACTCGCTCACCTCAGGCTGCGCTACACGTACCCATGGAACCTTTGATGAACGTAGACGACAACACAGACGAAATGAAGGATACCAATAAGAAGTTAAATCACGTGTAGATGAAAATGAGAAAAGAGGAGAAAAAAATGAATGAAGAAATACACATACGCGTACACGCGCACAAGCAAGAAGGCAGGGGACTACTACACCCACTCCCCCAAAAAATAGTAATGAGATATCTTAGTAAGGGAGATAATAAACACCCGCACACACTGCGGCACAATAGTCAGAGTTCTTGCCCCTGAGGCACTCAGGCCTGACGTTAGAAGGTGACCCTGTCTCCTCCACTTCCTGTGTTGTCTCTGTCTCCTTCACTTCCTGTGTTGTCTCTGTCTCCTTCACTGTCTGTGTTGTCTCTGTCTCCTCCACTTCCTGTGTTGTCTCTGTCTCCTCCACTTCCTGTGTTGTCTCTGTCTCCTTCACTGTCTGTGACCTCACGCGAGGTTCTCGCGCTGACCACCCCGCTGTCTGTCCGACACACAGGGACCTTTGCTGGTCCACAGTCCGAGCTCCTCGTCGACCACAAGACACACGACGCAGGACCGGACGACGAAGGCGACAGAGCGAAGAAAGGAAAGGAGGACAAAACAAAGAACGGTTGCGACTTCGCACACACGAGGCGGAAAGGGCGAAGAAGAAGGAGCTGATGTTTAAGAAAAGCAGCGATGACAAGAACTAGGACAAGGCGGACAAAATCACAGGAGGATAGAAGAATGTAAGAATAAGATGATGAAAATCACAAGGATGAGAAAGATGATAAAGG
This sequence comes from Pomacea canaliculata, assembly GCF_003073045.1. Taxonomy (NCBI): domain Eukaryota; kingdom Metazoa; phylum Mollusca; class Gastropoda; order Architaenioglossa; family Ampullariidae; genus Pomacea; species Pomacea canaliculata. The sequence continues at coordinate 45,040,872 of NC_037591.1, read as the reverse complement.
TGATAAAGATGATAAAAGCCTCTGGAGAAAACAAAAGAACATCTGTCACTAGGTGGTCTCAGCATGAAACGAGAACCTTCCCCTCCAAGACCCACCTGTACTAAGACCTGACGTAGCCCTGCTGAGTTCTGCTTTCAAAGTTCCACCAACAAAAAGGGTGCGCCCAGTGCTACCCGGCAGACACCTCTCTAAATCAACAACTAAAGGGGTACTCTACTGCAGCCCCTGTCTTAGCAAACTAAAGTTGTAACTCTAGCACAGAGCAAACATACACCCGCGCACACACGCACGCGCAGCCTCTCGTCCGTTAGGCTTCCAGGTATATACAGAAAAATGTAAAACCGCCAAAACACCGCGCACTCACCCCGCCTGTGATGTGTCCGCCGGTCACCCGCTCACAACGCGCAGTACCGGAAGTCCACTCACGTCTCGCACAGACCCTGGTGGTCACCCACCGGCTACTGAACCTGCACCAGCCCCACGGATGTCCACTGGCTGCTGGTGGTCACTGCTGGCTGCTGTGTGCACTAACAGTACCCGCCTTACAGTCCACCCCTACCCTAGTGGTCACTCCTAGCTACTGTGTCCACTAACAGTACCCGCCTTAAAGTCCACCCCATTCCATTGTATACTCAAGTGCACATTATGTAGTATAATAAAGTATAAATTAAATAGTTAAAGTATAAATTGTAAAGGACACATTATGTTTTATACTAAAGTATAAATTGTAAAGTACAAATTATGGTTTATATTACAGTATAAATTGTAGGAGTGACAGCTGAGACAAAGAGTTATGGTTACTGCTGCTTTGTTTTGTCTGGAGTACTCTCCCCATCAACCGGGTCGGGGAACCTGGCGTTTTCCTGGGTATTGTGTACTGACCCCAACTTGTAGAAGAGGGTTAGTCTATTCGCTGAGAATCCTGTTAAGGTGAGATTGAATCCGTGTTTGTTTTGAGTCGGCTAATCTTTGGGTCTTTAGGAGTCTCGTAGTTTTCTTCTAATGTAAGCGAATTGCATTCATTCTTCTGATATAAGCCGTCGATGACTCATTGATGATAATTTTCGCATCACATGCTACAAGCTCCAGTGCTAGATTCCGTTGATGCCTTTTATAGTATTTCAAGCTTGTAGAAGACATTACTGATGATGCTGTAGGTGCTTTACTATCAAGATCCGACAGCACTAACCCTCACTTGCACCAAGCACTCCACGCCAAGCATCAGCATTAAGTTGTTCTTAGGGTTAGTGCACCTCGCAGCACACCTCTCAACCTATGGATAGCATTGTGCAGCTGGTATGTTCACTGGGCCACCTACTATGAATAGCATTGTGCAGCAGGTATGTTCACAGGGCCACCTACTATGAATAGCATTGCAATATATATATATATGTTCACTGGGCCACCTACTACAAATAGCATTGTTCATCAGGTATGTTCACTGGGCCGCCTACTACGAATAGCATTGTGCAGCAGGTATGTTCACTGGGCCACCTACTATGAATAGCATTGCGCAATATATATATATATGTTCACTGGGCCACCTACTACAAATAGCATTGTTCATCAGGTATGTTCACTGGGCCACCTACTATGAATAGCATTGTGCAACAGATATGTTCACTGGGCCCATTACTACGAATAGCATTGTGCAGCAGGTATGTTCACAGGCCACCTACTATGAATAGCATTGCGCAATATATATATATATGTTCACTGGGCCACCTACTATGAATAGCATTGTGCAGCAGGTATGTTCACTGGGCCACCTACTATGAATAGCATTGTGCAGCAGGTATGTTCACAGGGCCACCTACTATGAATAGCATTGCAATATATATATATATATGTTCACTGGGCCACCTACTACAAATAGCATTGTTCATCAGGTATGTTCACTGGGCCGCCTACTACGAATAGCATTGTGCAGCAGGTATGTTCACTGGGCCACCTACTATGAATAGCATTGCGCAATATATATATATATATGTTCACTGGGCCACCTACTACAAATAGCATTGTTCATCAGGTATGTTCACTGGGCCACCTACTATGAATAGCATTGTGCAACAGATATGTTCACTGGGCCCATTACTACGAATAGCATTGTGCAGCAGGTATGTTCACAGGCCACCTACTATGAATAGCATTGCGCAATATATATATATATGTGTGTTCACTGGGCCACCTACTATGAATAGCATTGTGCAGCAGGTATGTTCACAGGGCCACCTACTATGAATAGCATTGTGCAGCAGGTATGTTCAGTGGACCACTTACTATAAATAGTATTGTGCAGCAGGTATGTTCACTTAGCCACCTACTATGAATAGCATTGTGCAGCAGGTATGTTCACAGGGCCACCTACTATGAATAGCATTGCGCAATATATATATATATATGTGTGTGTGTTCACTGGGCCACCTACTACGAATAGCATTGTGCAGCAGGTTTGTTCACAGGGCCACCTACTACGAATAGCATTGTGCAGCAGGTATGTTCACTGGGTCCATTACTATGAATAGCATTGTGCAGCAGGTATGTTCACTGGGCCACCTACTATGAATAGCATTGTGCAGCAGGTATGTTCACAGGGCCACCTACTATGAATAGCATTGCGCAATATATATAGATGTGTGTGTTCACTGGGCCACCTACTATGAATAGCATTGTGCATCAGGTATGTTCAGTGGGCCACCTACTATGAATAGCATTGTGCATCAGGTATGTTCAGTGGGCCACCTACTATGAATAGCATTGTGCATCAGGTATGTTCAGTGGGCCACCTACTATGAATAGCATTGTGCATCAGGTATGTTCAGTGGGCCACCTACTACGAATAGCATTGTGCAGCAGGTATGTTCACTGGGCCAGCTGAGTGGCCCACCAGCTTAACGGGGTTTTGTAAGGAACGTCCCACTGTGTCGAGGTCAGGGTTGAGTTCCGAGCGGGACAGTCGTGTCAAGCCAGGGATGGCGCGAGGAGACACGTGAAGACATTCACACCTGACATCTGTCAATTATGGCAAAAGTTAACACACATTCTCTGACATGACACTCACACTGGACTTCTGTCAAGTGATATCAGAGTTTACTTTATTTGTACTTTAGGTAGTTGTTTGCTGTCAACATGAACTTGTCAGAGTGTAGAGAAACAGGTTGTATCATGTCCTGATTTGCATGCGGTGTCCATGTACAATGGAATTGTTTTCAAGTAGGATGATTACACTGTAACGGGCTTCAAGGTGTCTCAGGCCCAGGGCTAGAATCTTACAACTATATACAGCCCTAGGGCAGTCCCTGCCAACATTTCTACAAAACTCGTGGTTACTCTTAATGCTGATGACTTCTTGTTGGAAGACGGCATCAACACCCGGCTGTTGCAGTAGTCGTCATCAACACACGAGAAGGAGCAGTAGACCCTCGCCTCGTCCTCGTAACACTTCTCCGATGTGAGGTCATTAGAAGCAGAGCAGCCGCGATAGAAGTAGGCTGGCATGCCAGACTCTGCGTTCAGACAAAATGTTTTTAATGAACTGAACCCCTGTTCAGACGTTTGCAGTCCTGAAAACCTGTCGTGAACATGTAGGAAGGAATGGAAGCTAATGTTCAGTCACTACATTGTTGTCATGTCGCTCCTGTTATTTCTGACGGTTAAGTTGGTTATTGTTTGAGGTAACCCTGTAATGTCCTGATACATTTATGTCAGATAACTCTGTAAAGTCCTGATACATTTATGTCAGATAACTCTGTAAAGTCCTGATACATTTATGTCAGATAACTCTGTAAAGTCCTGATACATTTATGTCAGATAACTCTGTAAAGTCCTGATACATTTATGTCAGATAACTCTGTAAGATTTGTATACATATATGTGAGGTAACCCTGTAAGAGACATATTTATTATCTCAGGTAACCCTGTACGGTTCATTTTCAAAACAAAGAGGCGACGCGCTGATCATCACCTTGTAATTTGTATTTAATTTTATTAATTTTTCCAAGGAATATTGAATATATACAAAATATACAAAAGTCTTTCAGCCGTTGCTCAGTTAAGCAAGTCTCGAGGGCAGTGGGCCTTGTCGCACTCGCCGGCCTCAAGCAACTCGTCAGATTTTCCTTTAAAGATGACGTCATATACATGACACAACCGACACTCACACCGGTCGACGGTCAGCATTACCTTTATCAAAGTGTCCCTCGATGATACACCTGAAGTTACAGCGCATGCGCGTGTCCCCGAAGGTCCAGTTGTAAGGAGCTGTGGCGCACTCTATGCCCTCTTTTTTGGGGTTGTCGACGAACTGACAGCTCAAACACATCTGCCGGCAGTCTGGTGACATGTCATACATGAGTCATTATTGACAGCTCAGACATATCAGCCAGAAGTCTAGTGACATGTCATACATGAGTCATTATTGACAGCTCAGACATATCTGTCAGAAGTCTAGTGACATGTCATACATGAGTCATTATTGACAGCTCAGACATATCTGTCAGAAGTCTAGTGACATGTCATACATGAGTCATTATTGACAGCTCAGACATATCAGCCAGAAGTCTAGTGACATGTCTTACATAGATTGAGAGGATACTCATTATTGACAGGAGACACGCTGATATCGCCATTACATATGCTGTAGATACGCGCTGTAATATCTCCACTTGTCCACTTGACTAATGACATACACGCTTGTCAAATTTGAGAGTTTCTAAAGTTTAATCTTTTGACAAGATGTCAGAAACAGGTTGATGACAGCTTCCGTCTTTTGTGATTCTGCAGTCCAGCGAGCTGAGCTGTGTGCACGGCGCCTTGTCGTTAAAGAAGTCTTACTGCTGGCATCTGACATGTCTCTTATATGAAGCCTGTCATTGAGGATGTGCCAGTGCTGCCAAATGACATCTCTGTTGATGACTAAGGCCTGTCATTAAGGATGTGTCAGTGCTGCCAAATGACATCTCTGTTGATGACTAAGGCCTGTCATTAAAGATGTGTCAGTGCTGCCAAGTGACCTCCCGCTTAATATTGAAGCTGCGTTTGCTGAAGCAGTTGTTTGTCGAGCTTTGTTCATCAAGTTCCTTGCTCCTTGTGGTTCTTCGCTGGCTCTTCTCTGTAAACCTCCTTTTCCACCAGCTTCGTCATCGGTTGTACATCAACTTCTCCATCAACCTTTTTCATCAACCTCCTTCTCCGTCAACATCGGGCGGTCCGGTGGTGCAATGGTTATCACCTGTCACAAACAGTGGGAATTGTCTATACCAGGTTCAGCTCTCGTCTCCGGCACGCTGCTCTTTCTCTGCATGTGACATCTGTTTACAGGGCTGACTGTCTTGCATTGCTGTAGCCTTAGTTCCTGGCTCAGTGTGAAACACCCATTAGACCCATCTCTCCATCAACTTTCCGCTTCATTAAGCCTTTGATTAGCCTCCGTATTTCGTTATTTCCCTCTCTCTATTCCTTCCCACACCTTCCGCTTCTTATATTCCTCCCTTTCTTCCTTGTAACATGGCGATATATCTCCGAGGCAATTGTAACATATGTAGCGCTCACTGTCTCATCTAAAATGCCTGCATCACTTAAAGAAAGTTAAGATGTGGTGATATGTATCACCTATTCAAGTGATTTTAAGATGTGTGAACAAGCACATTTGATTCATATACAGTAGGTGAATGCGACACACCTGTGTAAATGAATGTGGCATACCATTGTACTGAATGTGCCATACCTGTCGTGAATGTGACACACCAGTGCAATGAATGTGGAATACCTGTCATGAATGTGCCATACCTGTATAGGTGACTGCGAGAGAAGTATTAGGAGAAGAAGCGGAAGCTGGCTATCCATCATCACTTTAGTCCTCCACAAGTCTTTGTGTCTTGAAGACAGTCACCATCAGAAGACAGAGTCTTTTGCAATCCACTAGGCGGCACACAGGTCACAGTCTCGATTTTTCAAACATTTTTCTGTTAAAAAAACCACTGGGTGTGTTATGCTATTACAGTCAAGTGGCATTCAGTTTTAAAATCTTTTCTAGTTTATCTAGAAATGCATGAAATTGTTTTTTTTTTTCATGCAACTGGGTTTTCCGTGTGTGTGTGTTTCCACGTGCGAACGCTCACTAGCTTGCATGTAACACTGAGACAAGACAGTAAACAGTCGCTGTCCTAATGTGTATCCCAAAAATCCAGCAAGTTAGTGCTGTGCTGGGTAACAGTAGTAACATGTATGTCACACAGCCAGCAGCTGCACACACTGGGATCATTTATACATGGTCAATGTGTATGTGAGAAAGTAACCAGGAAATAAACCACAGCACTAATATACACACCTAGACAGCACTAATATACACATCTAGACAGCACTAAGTGACTTTACATCTACACAGCACTAAGTGAGTATACACCTAGACAGCACTAATATACACACCTAGACAGCACTAAGTGACTTTACATCTACACAGCACTAAGTGAGTATACACCTAGACAGCACTAATATACACACCTAGACAGCACTAAGTGACTTTCCATCTACACAGCACTAAGTGAGTATACACCTAGACAGCACTAATATACACACCTAGACAGCACTAAGTGACTTTACATCTACACAGCACTAAGTGAGTATACACCTAGACAGCACTAATATACACACCTAGACAGCACTAAGTGACTTTACACCTAGACAGCACTAAGTGATTATATACCTACACAGCACTAAGTGACTATACACCTACCATGCACTAAATGACTATAAACCTATCCTGCACTAAATGACTTTACACCTACACACCACTAAGTGAGTATGCACTAAATGACTATGCACCTAGCCAATACTGTGATAAGACACCTGGTCAGTAAAGGTCATTACTGCGCCATGCTCGCTAATGATGTTACAAGCCTGTGAGACAATGATGATAACACAATCCTGTGAAGTCTGTAAAGTGACTAACATCTGTCCCTTTGTCACTATCATTACAAGAATCAGATAGATGCTGGGTAGAAACAGACTTATGCCCACAGCTCCACACTGTGAGACACACACACACAGTACTAACCTGCCCACAGCTCAACACTGTGAGACACACACACACAGTACTAACCTGCTCACAGCTAACACTGTGAGACACACACACACAGTACTAACCTGCCCACAGCTCCAACACTGTGAGACACACACACAGTACTAACCTGCCCACAGCTCCAACACTGTGACACACACACACAGTACTAACCTGCCCACAGCTCCAACACTGTGAGACACACACACACAGTACTAACCTGCCCACAGCTCCAACACTGTGAGACACACACACAGTACTAACCTGCCCACAGCTCCAATACTGTGAGACACACACACACAGTACTAACCTGCCCACAGCTCCAACACTGTGAGACACACACACAGTACTAACCTGCCCACAGCTCCAACACTGTGAGAGTGACGCACACACACGTTGCGCCCTCTGTGTCCAGGTTGTCACGTGACCTGTGGGCAAACAAAGGTGTTTGAATGAGCAGATGCCAAGACGCAACCTGCCGTCCACGTGACCCAGTGCAGGTAAACTTTGTCACCACAGGCAGGCTTCATGAGGATGGAGTCTGCATCTCTTCCCTCAATCCAGGTGGCACTCACCTCAAAACATGTCTCCCTCTTAGGATGTCACTCCTAGCAAAACACAAAACTGATATTGTCTCGCTCACAGCAAACCTTGGATGAAGTCTTTAATTACATAGCAATGTACCATGTTTACTTCTTGTTTACAGCCAGTCGTGAGGCTGACGTGTGTCCCTGTACACGTTTATTTTTAGTAACAGTCCGTTACCTCCTGTGGAACTGCAGTGAACAACAAATTGTGATTACTTGTGTCATGAAATCTGCAAAGAGGATTCTTTATCTATACTATGTAGAAATATATATCGCCATTACGTTTTGACCAGAATATCAAGGTGTTTATATCAAGGTGTTCACATGAAGGTGTTCACATGAAGGTGTTCACGTCATTTCACATCAAGGTGTTCATATCAAGGTGTTCACATCAAGGTATTCACATCAAGGTATTCACATCAAAGTGTTCATATGAAGGCGTTCACATCAAGGTGTTCACATCAAGGTGTTCACATCAAGGTGTTCATATCAAGGTGTATTATCGTGTGTCCACGTCTCTATCGCGACCTCTGTGACCCGCCAAGATGTACTGACTCTGAAGTCGCTCACAGCAGTTTCGCACTACAGACTTCTCTTTAAAAATGGATTTTTTTGTAATTAAACTAGCAGAAAAATACTCTGCTATCTTAAAATAAAAGCTAGAAATTGTCTTAAAATACATTTTAATCGAGGCAGCTCACGGGCATCAATCAAGATTTCTGCAGGACAATGAGGAAACAAACGCTGGTTTGTCCCGCTGCCCTGTCAGCCCCCATGTCAGAGTCCGGAGCCTCCATCTTCACTCTCTTTAAAGACTGGTTCAAATATTAACCAATCAAAAGATTTCTCTGCAAAACATTTAGAGTACACAAATCTAGTCGCAGATCTCGATGCTATCCAATGGGAGAATCGGATACTGAGGTGGCCTTGGCAACGGAAGAACAGGCGGCGAGCGATTGGCTGAAGGGGATGAAAGTCGTTCCTTCCGTCAGGTGTTTTCACTCTTCCATAGTGCTGTGTGAATAAACCGGAAGCTTTGAACACGCCTGCCTCGTTTTAGTAGTTAACGGGGAAACAGTCGTCTGCCAGCAGACCTGTCATACAAGTTCGTGGTTCAGCGAAAGCCTGGGGACACTTATGTGAGTGCCGAAGCTTTATTAGCATTTCAAATTCTGATCACTCTGAAGCTCCTCCCATTCCTCAAACATAGAACTCGGAAGATTAATTACAAATATTTAGGGAAAGATGATGATGTAACGAGCGACGCCGAATATTAGTGGCAGGACCAGCCAATGTCAGACGATGACACTGACGAAGAATCGGATGCACCGCTTGTTCAGGTTCATCTTTTGAAAGGAGAAGGGGAACGTGGGTCGGTAACCATCACACTTACACTGAATTATTGCCTTTTGTATGGCTGGGCCAGTGTCGATACATAGCAAATACATGATGACATACAATACACAGTGAACACGTGGCCACAAGCTGGCCTGTAGCTGGGAGCTGCCATGTCCATCCAATACACCTTGCTGTCCACAGTACCGCGCTGTGGGGCTGTGTGGACAAACATGGCTCGCACATCCCTTGACCACAAGACCGCAAGTCTTCTTATCCAACATCCTACGCTGTGAGCACCGTGCGGTACACAGAGGTACACAGCTTACACAGTGCGGTACACAGTGCGGTACACGGCTTACACCGTGTGGTACACAGAGGTGCACAGTGCGGTACACAGTGGTACGCATGCAGCTTCCACCGTGTGATACACAGAGGTACACAGTGCGGTACACAGTGGTACACAGCTTACACAGTGCGGTACACAGTGGTACACATGCAGCTTACACCGTGTGGTACACAGCACGGTGTGCCCAACTAGCATCAAGAGAAGCAACTCGTGACACACAGACAGGGAGGGGCGAGCCTGTCAAACAGCGGCGCAGTGTTGGGAAAAGCTTTTGTGAAAATAAATTTGTTTTGTGGGAGGCGCTGGCGCTCCAGTCGATGTTTTGTTTGTCCTCCTCTCTCCCGGCCACTCCCTTCCTCCACACCGACAGAGACCCAGACAGCAGGTCGTGAGCTTCGTCTTCGATACGTCACCGGCCATTAGTAGCATTGAGTAGACGTCACCGGCCTATAGTAGCATTGAGTAGACGTCACCGGCCTATAGTAGCATTGAGTAGACGTCACTGTAGCTTTCTCTAGTTTCTGTCCTGCAGGGCAGACGTCACTACCGGTGTAAAACTGTAAAGGAAGGCAGGCTGCACGATGATTGACGTTCAGTCAGTTCATGGCCTCAACTGTTACACCTGCCGCGTTCGTCTCGCACATTCAACGTGATTTAGAATTAAGTGTATCGCTGTTGTTGTTATTGCTGCTGCTGTTCGTGACGGTTTGTATGTCGTTATTATCGCAGTCGTGGTATTGAACTCGTCACCGGGTGTGTTGACATTCCAGTTCTCTGAGAAAGCTATGAATGTGTTTTAGACAAAATAATTATAGAAGCCAATAATAAACTTATAACACTAGACAGCAATATACAGCACAATGTGCCTGTTGTTATGCATGTCACAGATGACTACAAGACAGCAACAAAGTTGTCATGTCACAGATCACAGCAACAAAGCTGTCGTGTCACAGATGACAACAACAAAACTGTCATGTCACAAATGACTACAAGACAACAACAAAGCTGTCATGTCACAGATGACAACAACAAAGCTGTCATGTCACAGATGACAACAACAAAACTGTCATGTCACAGATGACTACAAGACAACAACAAAGCTGTCATGTCACAGATGACAACAACAAAGCTGTCATGTCACAGAGCCAGCAAGCTGTAAGCCAGGTGCCGGGTGTGGCAGGAAGGGACACACACCATGGAGGTGTTTCCCCGTCAGTGCAGACAACATCCTGAGCGACACCAACGTCCAGCTGCTCTGCATCTCAGCCCCGCCGCTGCCTGTCTCACCCAGGGTACGTGACAGCTCCTACAGGGGACACAATTCACTGTTGTTCGCTTGACATTGTGTTACATCACCATCTCGCACTTTGGTCTGTCTAGTTTATATCTCATCTCGCCTGAAAACCGCAAATAGAATAATTATGTTTGGCTCTTTTTACATCTTCAGGGAAAAAAATTCAAGGAATATAACTCTACAGACTTAATTATCCTTTTTTGCCTGCATTAGTTCCCTCCCTTGGATGATTGCACTATACAAAGAGCAAAGCGCCCGACTTACCAGAAGTATTTCCCCGACTTGCCCATCACATCCAGTCCAGCCTCTAGCTGTGACAAATCGTTTAACACCATATGCTGTACACTGTCACACTCTCACACTGACACACTGACACACTGACAGAGTCGGTGTAGCAGGATATCAGACCCGCCAGTAGCCTAGCAACGGGTGGGGGACAGTTGCGGCATCAAAACATATAATTATATATATATGGAGGGGGCAAGAACATCTTCCCCTCCCCACCGCCTGCTGCTTTTGATGTGATTCTTCACAAAGTAGGTAAAGGAGCCGAGAGAAAGAGATAGAGAAAAAAATAACCACAACATTAGCATAAATAAGCAAAGCTTTGTTAATATCGAATCCTCCTACAGAAAACAAAACGAAACACCGCTTTATTCCAAAAAAGACATTAATTAATCAAAGAACACGCAGGGGGGGGGATGTTGAAGTGGGGGACAGACTGACCTGCAAACCTTGAATGTGATTAATATCATTATAAAGTTTATACTCTTTTCTTGTACTGCGATAACAAAGGCTACCACGTGTGTGACGAACGTGTGTGACTGCACTCTCGCAGCATTCTTAGTTTTGCGAGTCGCCGTTTACCAGCATCTTCCTAAAGTTTGCATGCCGAGTCATGTCACGTGCCCTACACTTGAGGAGACTTAACTCATCCAACGTCAACAAACACCTGGCTGGACAGGTAATGGCATCTACGTCATAACTGACATTTGTCAGTATGACACAACACTTGATGGACAGTAGAGACACAATGACAACAGCAGTGAACAATCAAGACACAGTGAACAACATACAGCAAGTGAGGTACTATAGCACACAGTGAACAAATAACATGAACAGATGAGGTACTAAATAACAGCAAGTGAGGTACTATAGACACAGTGAACAACATCAAGATGAGGTACTAAATAACAGCAAGTGAGGTACTATAGACACAGTGAACAACATCAAGATGAGGTACAAGATAACAGCCACTAGACAGACAGTGAGGTACCATAGACACACTGAACAACATCAGATGAGGCACAAGAGTAGAAGGTACAGCAATGATGAAGGTATGAAGGGATGTAGACACTATACACAGTGTACGATGGAGTCGTTACATGACGGATAGCATGACAGACAGTGTTGCCAGGGAGTTAAGGATAGTAACCCAGGGATAGTACTTAGTGAACAGATATGTGTTCACAGAGTGTGTGAATGTAGCCTTGTAGTCTGAGTGGTGAATGTGATGTGGAAAAGAGTTCCACTGCTTACAGCTCAGAGGGAGGACGTCTGTTGTCATGTGACTGTCTGTGGGAGGGAGGACAGATTGCGGAGTCTCATGAGGAGACAAGGTTTCGAGCAGGAGTGTGGACAGACAAGATTGCAGTAAAATGGTGGGAGGGGGGAGGGTGAGCCTTCAAAGAACCCATAGCATAGAGCTGAGAGCTTGTAGTCTATGGCAGCTTTAACTGGGGGCCAGTGAAAAGAGTGAAGAAGTGGTGTGACGTGTTCACATTTTCGAGTCCAGCCATTCGAGTAAACAAAACATAGATATCAGTATCAACACCTACAATAGATGTTTGACATGCGTTAAAACAACACATGAAAAGGTGATAAGCGCTAAACTATGGTGTGGTCATGACACTAGCCATGACACTAACTTTGTCACTAGCGGTGATACCAAAACTGAACATCATCTTTCACAACGGACACGATAATGTTGGCCGTAAATTCCTGTAGAAAGAGTCTATTGACCGCCCTCAGTCTGAAGAACGGGTATCCACCCATCCTCACAAGATCCTACTCTGAGAGCCATTCCTCACAAGCGTGGTTCTGTTGTCAGGAAGCTGAAGATAGCAGCCGGTCAGACGGGTACCGCCTGTGGACACAGGATGAGAACAGGGTAGCAACCACCACAAACTTCCCTCTATCACACTCGTATGTACACACACAGTCACACACACACACACACTCACTCACACGCACACACCCACACACACACACGCGCACACACACATTTTCCTTGACGACGACGCCATCGCGGTATGTGGTGGAGGACACGACGGCATCTCTACCCGCCAACGTCTGAGCTGCCCACACCCGAGTGACATCACACGACTGAGATAAGGGAGTCAGAAGTGCTGGCGAGTGTCCGGACATTTTGCTGCTGGTAGTTCGACAGTTGTCCCCGTGACTTCAAATATTTCCTGACATTCCTGGTGATGTCCTAAACCTGTGAACAGCAGCAGCGACTTTGTGGTGCGATACACTCCCGCGCTTTGTGTACCTACAGACTTCAGTGTTAGAAATCAGCCTCGTCAGTCGAGTATCTGGCGAACTCCAACCTCTTCCTCTCTACTTCTCTCACATGATCAGAAGTGTCATTATTGTCTACAGCTGTCCCGCTACGAGACATTCACTCACTGAGCATCAGGCGACTTCAGCCTCATCTACAGCTGTCACACATCTACAGCTGTCAGACTTCAGCCTCATCTACAGCTCTCGCTCTACTGGACAACTCAGCATCAGACGACTTGTTCTGTCACGTGCTCTCAAGGTACTGGGTGCTAACGTCCAGCTTTCGTGTCTCAACATCCTCTTGTCTACAGAACCTATTGCCTTAATGGTTTCTTGTATAAACATCCTCTTGTCTAAAGACCCCATTGGCATAAAATTCTCTTTTATAAACATCCTCTTGTCTAAACACCCTCCTGTCTAAAGTCCCTCTGGTCTAAAGAAATGACATAGGTTTCTGTCATGAAAGTGTCCATTGTCTTGTCAGTGTCTTTCTCTCCAGCCTACGCTGACCTCTCGATATCTCCCACATCATCATGTGACCTTTTGGGTTGTTTGTTATTTGATGTAGGTGCACTGTCCTGCGAGGACATCCATGACAATGACACACAGCTGCAAGAGGGCCGTTAGTGAGGGAGTGACAATGACAGGAGTTGTGTTGTTGACTGCTGTCCTGGGCGGTTGTTGTGGTAAGTTTATGTCCAACCTGTTATGGGGATGTTTCTGTGGCAGTTTCTGGCTAGAAAGGTCAGAGTTCAAGTGGGGCTTACATCTTACTGTCGAGAGTGCATGGAGAACAAAAAGTGATTTGTGGTTCGTTTGTTGCTGGCTTTGTTGTTGTTGTTGTTGTTGTTGTTGTTGTTGTTGTTGTTGTTGTTGTTGTTGCTTTTTTTTTTTAGCTTCTGTGAGAGTGTTAAAGCCGTTCTGCAGACTTCAGCGTGTCTAGCCCACCCTCAACTGATTTATCACGTGTCTGTAGAGATGTGTGGATATGTCTGAAGATGTCTGTAAAAGTGTTTATGGATGTCTGTGGACATCTTCCATGTGTCAGAGCTGTTGGTTGATGTCTCTGAAGATTTTTAATGGACGCCTGTACATGTGAAAAAGGTGTTGAGGATATCTTCAGATGTTTGTAGAGTTGTTTAGAACGTTTCTAAAGGTATTAAGGGATATCTGTGAATATCGAAAGGTGTTTGGAGATGATTCTACAAGTCTTTAAAGGTGTTAAGCATGTTTCTACAGGTCTGTAACGATTTTATGGATGTGTGAAGATCTCAAAAGACAGGATATTTATAAATGTCTGTACATCCATTGGGCTTCCAGTGACACATGACAATGTCTTGCCGGCCCTCCGGTGCTTCCAGTGCTTGTATTATTGTGACACGTGGCGATCTGTTGCTAAGCTTCCAGTGTTTCCAGTGCTTGTATTTCAGTGACACGTGGCGATCTGTTGTCAGGGTTCAAGTGCTACCAGTGCTCCTACTCCTACGACCCTGGCGCCACGTCCAACAATATGGACTGCATCTACAGCCCTGCCCGCGTCGCCGACGTCCACATCAACTATCACTGCGACAAACGCTGCTACACACAGGAGTTCTACTCACTGGGTGAGTGCTGCACACAGTCTCTACACAGTGTTTTGCTACAACACTTTATAACATCTACACACTGTCTCTACACAGTCTCTACACTTTTTGTCACAACACTGTATAACATCTACTCACAGTAGTGTCGCAATATCTTACAATACTTGACAATGCAAAGACTTGCTACCTAGTTGTCTTGTCACTTCCGCTCGTCTTGTTAGCGTCAGGAGGCAACACAAGTATTTTGTGCTCGCACGTGATGTGTGAGCAGATGGCACCCGCCCTCACTCCCTACCACTTTACCACATCCTAGCCAAGACAAAATGGTTTCCATTGTCTTGTGTGAAACCTTGGGAAAGATGAGAGCCAAGGGAGTAAACCTCTCCATACAAGCATGATGCTAGCGCGGCACCAGCGGGCGAGGAAGGTAGGGGTCATGCCCTGTGACCTCGCGCTGGCGACTCCTCGCCTCAGGACTTGGGACATGTGCCGCCAAAGAAACACGATGCCGGATTGGTTGAGGCCAGGGTCATCAACGACCGCACACCGAACCGGCACAGGACAGCAAGCACTGGAACCCAGACTCACCCATGAACTAGAATGGTACCGCGGGACATCGTGGGACATCGGTGGGACTGGCGGAGGTCAGATGGTCAGGAATGGGGGAGACTGCGACTGACGATGAGAATAACCGCTGGTACATTTGGGAGGGCGTCAGACACGAGCATGGCGGGGGCTTCCTCGTACATAGGACAGAGGTCAGAGTCGCCATCAGTTGCACCTCCATGTCCAGGAGGCTGATCTCTATCCGCGTCTCTGCCAGGTCTCACCAGGTCTCCATTGTCGAAGCACATGCTCCTCATATATTTCCAGACAGGAAAAGAATGAAGTGGAGGAGTCTTACCACCATCTAGACAAAGTTTCAAGGGTAGTGCCATAAAAGGACATCCTCGTTGTACTCGGTGACTAAATGCCAAGGTCGGCCCACACGCCCATCATAAATGGACAGGAAGAGTGGGTCAGTCTGGTCTTGGTGAAACCAGCGACAGGGGCATGAGAGACCGAGAGCTTACACAGAGCAGTCCACTCACCTTGACCAACACCTTACATCTTACCAACGATTGCCTGAGGCGGCCAACGCATGTTATTTTTTCGGTTGCCGTGGTTGTAGACATACAATACAACACCTTAGTAACTAATCGTCACATACACACCTCGCCACTGGGTTCGGACACGAGCATGAGCACAAAAATATCCAAAATCTTTTAACTCTTAACTTACTGAATAGATTCTAGCTCTTAAATGATATAAATGAACCTCCAAGGTCTGGTCCTCAATATAACTATTGTCCGTAGACACACTAAAAATACTCACAGAGTCTCCAAGATGTCAGTTTGAGATGACGATACTCACAGTTTCATCAAACTACCTGAGAGTTTGTCGTCCCTCCCCCGGCAGTCACAACTTTATTCCAAATGACACCACAAACACTTAATCCGGCTTTGAATCCGCGAATTGTAGGGGACTACAATTTTACCTTCGTCGCTGGAAACATCAAAGAGGTGCCGCTGTCAACAGCCAGGAAGTGCTAGGGCCACCCTTCGTAGGTCTGAGGAAGGACTGGATTACAAAGGGGAAGGAACTGAGTGGTCCTCATGCCCAGGACCTGCTCCACCCCGAACTATTCATGTACTTCGCCCAATGACGGGTACCAGTCAAGGGACGAGTGAACGAACACAAAGTACAGAATGTTACATTTATTTCTAGCACACACAGTCAATATTTGTTTCCATCTACACATTATCACCTGTCACCATCTTTTAGAGTTGACAACTTTATGTGTCCGTTTATCTCTACTTTAAAGTTGACATCTGTAAGATTCCACTTGTAGACATCGCTTGCAGAGATTTTCAGTTTCCCTTGTCTCCAGTGCCTTAGTCTCCTTCTACCTTCCACTTGTGTCCCCCCCAGACTGAACATTTCCACTTGTGTCCCCCCCCTAGACTGAACATTTCCACTTGTGCCCCCCCCCCCTAGACTGAACATTTCCACTTGTGACATGTCATTCATATTCTCCATATGTCCACTGCCACAGAAAACAGCAGAGTGGAGTCCATCATACGCACGTGCAACTGGAAGAACGACAGCGGCTACTGCATCAAGGACTCGCTGTCCATCACCTGCTACGACTCGTGCGCCTTCGATCTGTGCAACGACATCCAGCAGCCGCTGCACGAAATCTTCCCCATCAAAGACAGCAGCGGCGGTACCGACGGCCAGACCAGCGACATGTCACATTGCCACGGGGCTGGAGTCACTGTCATGATGACTGCCATGGCCACTGCAGTACTGACTACTTGCCTGCTTGTCTAGAACAAGGTCTGGGTCACCAGACTTCCTCACAGTTGGTAGAACAGGTGATTATGAGGCTGTGTCACGTCTGTCACACATCAATCAAACTCCGCGTGACAGACTGACAACTATATTCCGAGTGTCACAGACTGACACCTATGTTCTTGGTATCACAGACTGACACCTATGTTCCTAGTGTCACAGACAGACACCTATGTTCTTGGTGTCACAGACTGACACCTATGTTCTTGGTGTCACAGACTGACACCTATGTTCTTGGTATCACAGACTGACACCTATGTTCCTAGTGTCACAGACAGACACCTATGTTCCTAGTGTCACAGACAGACACCTATGTTCTTGGTGTCACAGACTGACACCTATGTTCTTGGTGTCACAGACTGACACCTATGTTCTTGGTATCACAGACTGACACCTATGTTCCTAGTGTCACAGACAGACACCTATGTTCTTGGTGTCACAGGCTGACACCTATGTTCCTGGTGTCACAAACTGACACCTATGTGATCTCTTAATTCCTTACTTATTCTCTACTCAGCCTCTACTTCATCCCCAACCGGTCTTAGTGTAATGTGAGGACCATAACGATGTCTGTAAGAACATAATGTCGGGTATGTACTGACTTGTCTGTAAGAACATAATGTCGGGTATGTACTGACTTGTCTGTAAGAACATAATGTCGGGTATGTACTGACTTGTCTGTAAGAACATAATGTCGGGTATGTACTGACTTGTCTGTAAGAACATAATGTCGGGTATGTACTGACTTGTCTGTAAGAACATAATGTCGGGTATGTACTGACTTGTCTGTAAGAACATAATGTCGGGTATGTACTGACTTGTCTGTAAGAACATAATGTCGGGTATGTACTGACTTGTCTGTAAGAACATAATGTCGGGTATGTACTGACTTGTCTGTAAGAACATAATGTCGGGTATGTACTGACTTGTCTGTAAGAACATAATGTCGGGTATGTACTGACTTGTCTGTAAAAACATAATGTCGGGTATGTACTGACTTGTCTGTAAGAACATAATGTCGGGTATGTACTGACTTGTCTGTAAGAACATAATGTCGGGTATGTACTGACTTGTCTGTAAGTGCCAAACGCTTGCCAATTGTTGACAGGTGTAAGGGTGTGTCACGCTCGTATTTGAGGACTTATGTAACTTTCAGGGTAGAAAGTGTGGTAGTTGTTGTCGTATATCTAAAGGTGAGTGTAATGCTCAACAGTTGCTGAGGTGAGTCTACATGCAAGCGTGTGAGTGTCTTTAGCAAACAGAAGAAAGGGATTTGTGCTTGAAAGTATTGACAGTCCTTGAATAACATTATTTAATACATGATAGAGTAAGAATTATGTGTCATGTTATACATACATTTTATTCAAATATTTGATAAAATATATTTCCAAGAATATATAAACAGCTGTAACAAAAGTGTGCATGTATTGACATAAAATAAAGACATTATAAAGGTATACAATGTGTTATAATCTCTAGATATACGTGAATGTACCTTTGTAAATGTAGAAATAAGCTGTGAGTGTGCTGCACACCTGTAAATAGTCGTGTGATTGTGATTTCTGACTGTGGTGACTGATGCTAACAGTTTGGCCTCCACGTGCATTTCATGACAAAACAAACATTCCTGTCAGAGGGCGGTAGTTGATGTTGACCTGTCTGGTGGCAAAAGTGCGGACATAGTCACTTCTGACAGAAGACGAATCATAGATGGCATGTCATTGCTCACAGACAACAGCTTTGCCGATGACATGCCACTGTCAGCCAACAACACAGATGAAAATGTAACTGTTGACAGATCACAGAACGAGGTCACGTGACAGACAGACCACGAACTAAAAAATGTGTTGTAGAGCTCAGTTGTTTACCTTTGTTTTCTTCAACCATTTGTGTACATGTTGAAAGAAATGTATACATATATGCATATTGAAATAATTATATACATATGTACATGTTGAAATAATTATAAACATATATACATGTTGAAATAATTATATACATATATACATGTTGAAATAATTATAAACATATATACATGTTGAAATAATTATATACATATATACATCTTGAAATAATTATATACATATATACATGTTGAAATGATTATAAACATATATACATGTTGAAATAATTATAAACATATATACATGTTGAAATAATTATATACATATATACATGTTGAAATAATTATAAACATATATACATGTTGAAATAGTTATATACATATATACATGTTGAAATAATTATATACATATATACATGTTGAAATAATTATAAACATATATACATGTTGAAATAATTATATACATATATACATGTTGAAATAATTATATACATGTTGAAATGATTATAAACATATATACATGTTGAAATAATTATAAACATATATACATGTTGAAATAATTATATACATATATACATGTTGAAATAATTATATACATATATACATGTTGAAATAATTATAAACATATATACATGTTGAAATAATTATATACATATACATGTTGAAATAATTATATACATATATACATGTTGAAATAATTATATACATATAGACATGTTGAAATAATTATATACATATTATACATGTTGAAATATATTATATACATATATACATGTTGAAATAATTATATACATATATACATGTTTGAAATATTATAACATATATACATGTTGAAATAATTATAAACTATATACATGTTGAAATAATTATATACATATATACATGTTGAAATGATTATAAACATATATACATATTGAAATAATTTCACTCACACACACACACACAGAGAGCAACAGTAAGATACAGTTGCTGACCTTAGGTCATCTCAGGCTAATACAAGGTCACGGCCAGTAGAGTTCATCAAGTAAATGGCACGTGCAAAATGAATGAGTCGAGGTGACACGTGTGTGTGTGTGTCCCACCCTCTCTCCTGCAGTTCACTAGTGTAACGGCTGAGCTCTTATCTCCAAGATGACTGGCTGTCCTAGGTTCACATCTCGTCCTGGGCACACTGTTCTGTCTCTGTGGCACCCAGTTACGGGGCCATGACACTACCTTAGTAGCTGTCGTAGTGTAAAACACAAATTCCATCCTTCTCTCTCTCCCCCTCTGATTTGTCTTTTTTTTTTCTTCTTTAAACTGTCATAGGCAGGAAAGTCTCTTGGCTGTAGCCACGACAGTGAAGAGCTCTACTGCCGGGCTTAACTTTGATTCCAGGCTCCAAAGATATTTGTGTATCTCTGGAAACCATTGACTATCAACAACTCTACATGACAAGGCACTTCCCTCCCTTTCCTAATGCCTTTTCGTATTCTTCAGCTTCCTTCAAGTAGGACAATGGTGGCCACCTGTGCTCTTCTACGTACTTCCGGTTGTCACTGGAAAGGTGGCCAAACTCCGGTCTCTTTTCAAAAGCCAGGTAGTTGGTGGAGATGAAGTGCAGACACCACTCAGCAAGTTGCAGGGCGTTGTAGGTCTGTCAACAAACAACAATGAATATACAGCTCCACGAGTTTCTTCCTCGTCTTACTTTCATTTTCTTCTCTACATTCTCTTTAAGCTACACACTGAGGGACGCGGTCTCGCCACTGTTGTAATTATTTCTGTTTCCCTGTCACTATGTACAGCATGTCCACTTACACCTACACATCGCTGGCCGAGTTTTCCTCTATATATATATTGAAAGGTTTATTGCTGGTCCCATCTTTCATATATATATATAGAGAGAGAAGCTTTATCACAGTTTTGATTCAACAGTAAAGAGTGGCCTATGTTATAAACTGTAGACGTGGTGAGTGTAAGTGGCTCACTATGTCTACAGTCCATCTTCTTTAATTCTGTCACCCTGGCTTCTCCAGGTTACCCAATTTCTACTCCACATTCACCACGGCAATGTAAGAGTTGGTCCCGGTGCTGGTATTTTGTTCCACTTCGTCTGTAGCCTCATTGTTACAGTTCTTTGACATCGGTTTTGTTATCTGGCAAGTTATTGTGAGTTTGATGTGTAATGTGATGAGGGGTTTACTGTGTTCACTGCCATCTTATTTCTATAGTGAACCACCTGCTGTACTAGAGGATCACAAGCCGAGTATGACTGTTAGCCCTGTGACACCAACTGACAGGACATCATTGACACTACCTGTTCTGTGAGACTCACCTGCAACACTGCCTTACCTGTGAGGATGTGTGCCTGCCCCGTGAGTGTGTAACTCGTGACTTGTCTGTCTTATGAGTCTTCCTATGTAGATAATGACTTTGTCTTGTCAGACTGTTTAGTATGTGACACTGTCTGCACTGTGAAGCTGTCTAAGATGTGACACTGTCCATGGTGTGACACTAACATGTGAAACTAGCATTTGACACTGTCCATGCTGTCATTGTCCAAGTTGTGAGACCGTCTAACAGGTGGCACTGTCCACTTTGTGAGATTGTCTAACAGGTGGCACTGTCCACTTTGCGAGACCGTCTAACAGGTGGCACTGTCCACTTTGTGAGACTGTCTAACAGGTGGCACTGTCCACTTTGCGAGACTGTCTAACAGGTGGCACTGTCCACTTTGTGAGACTGTCTAACAGGTGGCACTGTCCACTTTGTGAGACTAACAGGTGACACTGTCCACTTTGTGAGACTGTCTAACAGGTGGCACTGTCCACTTTGTGAGACTAACAGGTGACACTGTCCACTTTGTGAGACTGTCTAACATGAGACACTAACTGCCAGGTGAGACTTGTAGGTCGTACCTGCGCCGTGTGCAGCACCCCGATGACGTCGATGCTACAGGTGTGAATGTTGCGGGTGCAGCTTCTCTCCACGTCTTTACTGATGTACAGCTCACACAGGTTGCCAAGGCGAGGCACGAGGTACTCATCAGACAGCTTCAGGATTTCCAGTGCATCCCTCTCTTGAATGGGGGCGTGGTCTGTGTACAGGTACTCCAGCAGCGCCAGAAAGTCAGCCTCCGAGGTGTCGGCAACAGCGATCTGGTGACAAACATCCGGGACACACAATGCACTGATGATAACACTGCGTGTACTGACAACCTTTCACTCCGGGTCACAGGAGAAATCACACATTCGATCTTTAAAGGCCTCGCTTTAGAGCAGGGCCACCAACCTGTGGTGATAGCTCTCAGGGCCATCAACCTGTGGTGATAGCTGTCAAGGCCACCAACCTGTGGTGATAGCTGTCAAGGCCATCAACCTGTGGTGATAGCTGTCAAGGCCACCAACCTGTGGTGATAGCTGTCAAGGCCATCAACCTGTGGTGATAGCTGTCAAGGCCATCAACCTGTGGTGATAGCTGTCAAGGCCATCAACCTGTGGTGATAGCTGTCAAGGCCATCAACCTGTGGTGATAGCTCTCAGGGCCATCAACCTGTGGTGATAGCTCTCAGGGCCATCAACCTGTGGTGATAGCTGTCAAGGCCATCAACCTGTGGTGATAGCTCTCAGGGCCATCAACCTGTGGTGATAGCTGTCAAGGCCATCAACCTGTGGTGATAGCTCTCAGGGCCATCAACCTGTGGTGATAGCTCTCATGGCCATCAACCTGTGGTGATAGCTGTCAAGGCCATCAACCTGTGGTGATAGCTCTCAGGGCCATCAACCTGTGGTGATAGCTGTCAAGGCCATCAACCTGTGGTGATAGCTCTCAGGGCCATCAACCTGTGGTGATAGCTGTCATCAACCTGTGGTGATAGCTCTCAGGGCCATCAACCTGTGGTGATAGCTCTCATGGCCATCAACCTGTGGTGATAGCTGTCAAGGCCATCAACCTGTGGTGATAGCTCTCAGGGCCATCAACCTGTGGTGATAGCTGTCAAGGCCATCAACCTGTGGTGATAGCTCTCAGGGCCATCAACCTGTGGTGATAGCTGTCATCAACCTGTGGTGATAGCTCTCAGGGCCATCAACCTGTGGTGATAGCTGTCAAGGCCATCAAACCTGTGGTGATAGCTGTCAAGGCCATCAACCCTGTGGTGATAGCTCTCAGGGCCATCAACTGTGGTGATAGCTCTCAGGGCCATCAACCTGTGGTGATAGCTGTCAAGGCCATCAAACCTGTGGTGATAGCTCTCAGGGCCATCAACCTGTGGTGATAGCTGTCAAGGCCATCAACCTGTGGTGATAGCTCTCAGGGCCATCAACCTGTGGTGATAGCTCTCAAGGCCATCAACCTGTGGTGATAGCTGTCAAGGCCATCAACCTGTGGTGATAGCTCTCAGGGCCATCAACCTGTGGTGATAGCTCTCAAGGCCATCAACCTGTGGTGATAGCTCTCAGGGCCATCAACCTGTGGTGATAGCTGTCAAGGCCATCAACCTGTGGTGATAGCTGTCAAGGCCACCAACCTGTGGTGATAGCTCTGTAAAACAAGTCATTTTAAGGAATGGATGGCACAGTGATACAGGAGGCAGCCATACCTGGTAATGTCACAGTGCTCACCTCCACAACACTCTGGCCTGTCCCCTCCCGGAAATGTCCCAGAAACATGGCTGCCAGCACTGGGCTTCGTGCAACTACCACTGCTCTGTGCGCGTAAAGTCGACAGCCTGTCACACAGCATGACACAGAGCCTGTCACAGCATGACACAGAGCCTGTCACACAGCATGACACACACAACATGCCTGTCACACAGCATGACACACACATGCCTGTCACACAGCATGACACACACAGAGCCTGTCACACAGCATGACACACACAACATGCCTGTCACTCAGCATGACACACACAACATGCCTGTCACACACCATGACACACACAACATGCCTGTCACACAGCATGACACACACACATGCCTGTCACACAACATGACACACACAACATGCCTGTCACATAACATGACACACACAACATGCTTGTCACTCAGCCTGACACACACAACATGCCTGTCACTAAGCCTGACACACACAACATGCCTGTCACTAACCCTGACACACACAACATGCCTGTAACCATGAGGATACATCTAACACGTTAACCACGACGAGCAGGTTGTCGAGATGTCAGCTCCCTGAGATTGGTGTTACAGAACAGACACAACACGGAACATCTACACACTGCGTGTAACCTGAACAACTCATTACATGTTCTACACACAACATCCAGCACTTCCTGTGTGTTCACTACACAGCATATCCTTCATGTTTGTTTATTGTGGGTTTGGGGCCAAGAAATCGTATAAAGTGCGAGATACACACAGGTAACTTACTTCTGCGTGTTATTTCCCTCACAAGCCATATATCACACACATATCACATCACGCGGGTGTGAAGCCTCTCACCCTGCACCTTGAAGATGATGTCAGCATAGTCAGGTTGGTTGAGAAAAACTCTCTTCATCTCCGCCCCCGTCATGTCAGTCAGGAAAGTGCCGATGCTGGGGTTCAAGAAGTCCTGGTCGGTGTGAATGTTGTGGCAGATGGTCTGCAGGTCCGCCATCTTAAACACACCTGCTACTCGCTGCAGGTCGGCCACCTCCTCCCGTGACACGTCCTCTGGGAGCCTGGGCACGCCTGTAACAGTCCTCCTCCATGACATAGCACATGTATATCTTATGCTTGGTGAAATAACAACACTCACAAATACATCAGCATACAATCCTTTGATACAGCCTAAAATAACATGCGGGGATTACACTTGGAGATGTAACACATAGATTACACTCGACATGGAATACAACCCGCGAATATTACACTCCGTGTTACAATACGAGTGGATTACACTCCGTGATACAACTCGCGTGTTACACTCCGTGATATAACACATTGATTACACTCTACATGGAATACAACCGGCGAATATTACACTCCATGATACAACACGCGTGTATTACACTCCGTGTTACAGTACGAGTGGATTACACTCCGTGATACAACACGCGTGTATTACACTCCGTGTTACAATACGAGTGGATTACACTCCGTTATACAATACGAGTGGATTACACTCCGTTATACAATACGAGTGGATTACACTCCGTGTTACAATACGAGTGGATTACACTCCGTGATACAACACGCGTGTATTACACTCCGTGATATAACACACATAGATTACACTCCGTGATACAACACGCGCATGTGAACATGAACTTGGGTGTGTACATACATCGTCAGGTGCTGCTACACACGTTACACACCGGTAATTGCTGTGATGTGAATGGTTGTGCCGCGACTGAGTGTAGTCTGAGGGTTGATAGTTGTGAGGTTCAAACCTCTGTGAGAGAAAATGCTGTCTGCTTGTAACTGAAGGCTGGCCTGGAGAAGTATATTGTATGTAGGTGTGCTGACTACAGGCGACAAGCAGTGCGTGTTGTTTTGTTACATCCTGCCTCTACACCACATTTCGGAAAGGAATCATGGAAGAAAAAGTCTGTTTGGGGGCTGAGCATAACATGTTGGGAGGTCCACAAGCACATCTTTGTCTGTTGTTGTTGGAAAGAGCACTTGTAGGCGCAGTGTGTGCACGTGCTCTACGTACATACGACACGACATCGAACTCTTACCTTTGTGCCCCAAATTCTTACCTGTGTATACGAATTCCAAAACTCGGAGGAAAGTGGACGCTTTGATGTCTTGGCTGAGCGTGATGGTGGTGTTACGCATGGCAGCACCACAGACATCGGCACCAGGCTTGGTGTCACTGTCCTGCACCCGGACAATGCCGGGTACGAGGCCAGAGTAAATCTCCTGGCGGTCAAAAGGCTGGACAGTGGAGAGAAGACGTTGATTACCGTTACTAACCCTGGGCATTGACTCGCCATCAGACTAAATACTTCCTACAGAATGTCAGGTCACTTTGCTCAATATAGACTGACAGTCACTTCAGACCGGACACGTAGGTTCAGGACATGCATGACATGACATGAGTTTATTGCAGACGGTGTTTGGATCCATGATCAGGTGACAACAGACAGAACCTACACTCGCCATCAACGGTCGTTATACCAAAGGCGATCCAACAGCTTTCACATGCCGTTGTCACTGTAGCCGATCATGTCACCTGGTAGACAGTAATTCTGTCACTGTAGCCGATCATGTCACCTGGTAGACAGTAATTCTGTCACTGTAGCCGATCATGTCACCTCGCAGAGAGTAATTCTGACACTAGTCCATCATGTCACCTGGTAGACAGTAATTCTGCCACTACCACATACTGACAAATCAGAACTGTCCAAGACCTAAGTCGCTAGAGTGTAAAATACTGGGTTACCTTTGACTTAAAAAACAAGTCACTTTTTTCATCTGACAACAAAGTACACCATTGACCATGTGAGAGCAATGAAAGCAAAAACAAAATC
Organism: Pomacea canaliculata; assembly: GCF_003073045.1. NCBI lineage: Eukaryota > Metazoa > Mollusca > Gastropoda > Architaenioglossa > Ampullariidae > Pomacea > Pomacea canaliculata. Next base: position 45,014,401 of record NC_037591.1, on the reverse strand, counting down.
ATACTGAAACATCGCTCCTACAGTCAATCATGTCACCTCATGGACACTCAGGCCTTATCTACACGCGGAGGTGAGAAGCTCGCACCTGGATTCCTGCAGGTACCCCAAGGAGTTTGGCAAAGAAGCTTGAGGCTGAAGACAGCAGGACCCTGTGGGCGTGCACATGGCGGCCTCCCTCCACCACGAAGGTGACATCATGGAAAGTGCGGGTCCTGCAGCAGTTATACCAGTCGTCAGCACAGTAGATGTCGCCACCTCCAGCCATGGCGCCTTTCCTTGAAGCAAGACAACACTCACGAGGTTCAAATCAGTAATTAGGGGGGGGAGATGGGGCAGGAAAGCCGTGTTACCAATGTTAAACACAGTTCTAACATTTTTAAGCAGTTTGTGTCTAACTTTGTTATTTCTATCTGTCCACCATTATAAATAGCAGACTTTCATTCCATGATCACATGATCATAAATAAGGCAAAGCACTGACACCAGACTCATACTGCATGCGGCCAGCATCAGCAACTGAAAAACATCTCTGTCGGCACCACAGCCCAACTGCCACAGCGTCACTCAGGTTTCGTCGATTTGTTTCATCGATAGTGACCTGAGTGTGGAAGATTTCATCGTCATATGTCACCAAGGTTTCGTTGATAATGACGAAGGTGTGGAAGGTATCATCATCTTTGTCGTTGGGGGAGGGGACTCACCAGCCGGAGGCATGACGGGAGGCAGGGGGGTGCTAGCCTGGCGCCTGCCTGACAGCCTGGAGACCAAGCTACGGGACCTCTTGGACTTCACGTCTGAGACAGCCGCTGACACCTGACACAAACGGCAACACCTGTTGTTCACTCATGGCACCTGACTACAGACACAGACGGCAACACCTGTTGTTCACTCATGGCACCTGACTACAGACACAAACGGCAACACCTGTTGTTCACTCATGGCACCTGACTACAGTCTCACACACAACTGTTCTATGGCACAAAACTAGAGAGACAAGGAATGTGTTTCTAATAATGATAGATGAAAGATAACAGTGAGGTACTGTAGACACAGAGAACAACACAAAGATGAGGTACAAGATAACAGCCAGTGGACAGCGAGGTACTGTAGACACAGTGAACAACATCAAGATGAGGTACAAGATAACAGCCAGTGGACAGCGAGGTACTGTAGACACAGTGAACAACATCAAGATGAGGTACAAGATAACAGTCAGTGGACAGTGAGATACTATAGACACAGTGAACAACACAAAGATGAGGTACAAGATAACAGTCAGCGAGGTACTATAGACACAGTGAACAACATCAAGATGAGGTACAAGATAACAGCCAGTGGACAGCGAGGTACTGTAGACACAGTGAACAACATCAAGATGAGGTACAAGATAACAGCCAGTGGACAGCGAGGTACTATAGACACAGTGAACAACATCAAGATGAGGTACAAGATAACAGTCAGCGAGGTACTATAGACACAGTGAACAACACAAAGATGAGGTACAAGATAACAGCCAGTGGACAGTGAGGTACTATAGACACAATGAACAACATCAAGATGAGGTACAAGATAACAGTCAGTGAGGTACTGTAGACACAGAGAACAACACAAAGATGAGGTACAAGATAACAGCCAGTGGACAGTGAGGTACTATAGACACAGTGAACAACACAAAGATGAGGTACAAGATAACAGCCAGTGGACAGTGAGGTACTATAGACACAATGAACAACATCAAGATGAGGTACAAGATAACAGTCAGTGAGGTACTGTAGACACAGTTAGCAACATCAAGATGAGGTACAAGATAACAGCCAGTGGACAGTGAGGTACTATAGACACAGTGAACAACACAAAGATGAGGTACAAGATAACAGCAGCCAGTGGACAGTGAGGTACTATAGACACAGTGAACAACATCAAGATGAGGTACAAGATAACAGCCAGTGGACAGTGAGGTACTATAGACACAGTGAACAACACAAAGATGAGGTACAAGATAACAGCAGCCAGTGGACAGTGAGGTACTATAGACACAGTTAGCAACATTAAGATGAGGTACAAGATAACAGCCAGTGGACAGTGATGAGGAAGAGAGTTCCACTACTTCGCAGAATGTTGCAAGAAAATGCTTGTTTCCATTTAGCCCTCGTCCTTTAAGGGGAAAGAATAAACTAAGAAACTGAAGTAATGAAGCACTATGAGAATAATTAGTAGTAAACGCAAGGTAAGGTATCAAAGGAGAGTGGAAGGTGAATATGTCCAAAAGGTGATAAGGAAACAGAGATTTACAAGGTTTGGAGTTAGGAGGTCTCTCTAGAGGCTTCATCTAAATTTCTTGAATGTATTTTGGTAGATGGCGTCGAAAGCAGCTCAGGAAGTTCAAATGCTTAAGATGAAGAGGGTAGAAGACGAGTGTATATTATCTACATACTACACACACAAGTAGAGGACGAGTGTATAGTGTCTACATACTACATATTGTCTACATATTGTCTACACACTCTAGCAGAGACGAGTGTATAATATCTACATACTACATACTCTAGCAGAGACGAGTGTATAATATCTACATACTACATACTCTAGCAGAGACGAGTGTATAATATCTACATACTACACACACAAGTAGAGGACGAGTGTATATTGTCTACATACTACATACAAGCAGAGACGAATGCATATTGTCTACATACTGCACACTCTAGCAGAGACGAGTGTATAATATCTACATACTACATACTCTAGCAGAGACGAGTGTATAATATCTACATACTACATACTCTAGCAGAGACGAGTGTATAATATCTACATACTACACACACAAGTAGAGGACGAGTGTATAGTGTCTACATACTACATATTGTCTACATACTACACACAAGTAGAGGACGAGTGTATAGTGTCTACATACTACATATTGTCTACATACTACACACTCTAGCAGAGACGAGTGTATAATATCTACATACTACATACTCTAGCAGAGACGAGTGTATAATATCTACATACTACACACACAAGTAGAGGACGAGTGTATATTGTCTACATACTACACACAAGCAGAGACGAGTGTATATTGTCTACATACTACACACAAACAGAGACGAATGTATAATATCTACATACTACACACAAGCAGAGACGAGTGTATATTGTCTACGTACTACATATTGTCTACATACTACACACTCTAGCAGAGGACGAGTGTATAGTGTATATAGCTGTGTAAAGAATGCTTTGTACATACCGCATAGTTAAAAAGTTCTGTGAGTCCTGTCTGCAAGAGGGAACTTGTCTCCAAGTACTGCATGCCCAAAGTTCTCCCCACAGCCCTCGCATCCTTGTAGGTCACGTGAAGCTTTGCGTCCGCTCCCGCTCGCTCACGCAGATCTACATACATAAGTTGGGTATACAGCTTCTGTAGCATCCATTACTGTTTGTGTGTGTACAACAAACGTACACCTGTCACAAATTACAGACAATATTTAAATACAACCCAAAGTTCATCTGAGAAGTGAAGTGATAGCCTTAGCTAAATGAGCGAGTTTTGTAAAGTTGGACTAGGTCATGGGACATGGGGTCATGTCTGCTAAATGAATGAACTAATGAGCTAATTAAATGTTGTAGCCTAACCCTAACCCTTGGTATCGGCAAAGGCAGGCGGAGACAGGCAGTGTATAGGTTACAGGTCGTCGATCCCTAGAGACGCCAGAGTTGCCCACACTGTTGCCTGCTTTGAGGATTGACATGTATGTTCCTAACCCTGACCCTGACCCTAACGCTACCCCTGACAGCTACGTTCCTAACCCTGACCCTGTCAACTATGTTCCTAACCCTGACCCTGACCCTAACCCTGTCAACTATGTTGCTAACCCTGACCCCGACCCTGACCCTAAACCTAACCCTGTCAACTATGTTGCTAACCCTAACCCTGACAACTAAATTCCAAAAGGACCTGGATTGATAGAGATGGATTACCAAGCTTGTTCTGTAGGTTGTCGATCCCCAGACACCAAATGAGAGAACTGAGGTTGTAAAAGATTGTGTGAACGGATAACTAGTCAGCCAGCATGCCACCAAGGGATGCATGTTGAAAATCTGTTTTGTGGACTAGTGATATGTACTTTATAGATATGTACTGTATGTACATATCTGAGTACTTTGTTTTCGAGAGGATAAGTGTGGCAATCAGAAAATGCTAGGCTTAGATGTGAGTGTGTGAACGACTAAAGATCGACCCGACTTGTTTATCCTCCATTTGTTGGTCCAAGCCTTATGAAAGCCTGTCTGATGGGTGGGAAAGGAGTCCCCGATGTGGTTGTGCATGACTCACGATGACACACGATGACACATTATGTCACACGATGACGTTTTCATGTACATGCATGAGGCTGACCTGACCATCTGCAGGTCAGTACGAAAAAAAAAACGACAGTCAGGGTTACAATCTTCATCTCTTACCTCCTTTACAACCCACAAGCAGTTTGGGAACAGCAGGACAATGATGAGTGGTCTCAGGATACCACTTCTCCTCGATGTTTCTCAGGGAGGCAGGGTTGTCGATGGAGAAGGCCAGGAGAAAAATGTCAGTCCCAGGATAGGACAAGGGACGCAACCGATCGTAGTCCTCCTGTAGTAAGTGTTGGCGCAAGGTCGGAATTAATTATTAAGTCGCTGTTATCAAAAACTTGTGATGCAGAATGAATAAATGTTCTATGCCATGCTTTAGAGCGGCCTGTCCAGTCGTGTCTTCTATGAATACAAAATGCAGTCCGAATTCTGCACAGTATTGACAGGAAAGTGTATAAACAGGTAACTATTCGAAATCATTTTATACTTTTACGTTCATTGCCAGCGTTCTATAATTGATTAATGATATTTACAGCAAAAGGTAGTGCTGTGGCTTAACTGCCTGTCACCACCACATATCTATGGGAGGTGTCGTTGTCACCACCACGTATTTATGGGTGTCACATGTCTTCACAATGCTGTATCGTGTGTGAGTGTGTGTGGCTCACCTGGCCGGCAGTGTCCCAGAAGGCGATGTTGACGGGCTTGCTGTCCACAATGATATTACAGCTGTAGTTATCGAAGACTGTAGGCACATATTCGCTTGGGAAGCCATGGGTAGTGTAAGTAATAAGCAGGCAATCTTACCCACGCCACATCACCACGATGACCAGCTTAATGTGCTGCATGATGTGGCCGTGCTATAGTCGCTAGCTGTCACAGCGGGCTAACAGACCCGTGATCTGCTCCACAAAGCCTTGGCTGACTGTGGCACCCTTTGGATCTCAGTCTGTGTTAACCCTGATGTGTTGATGACACGTGCTGTTTGTTACCTATAGGGGTGTGGTCCACACGTCTTCTACCTGTACAGTGATGTACGTTGATGTTATTAGATAGTGTCCATGATCCACTTGTACTCTGCCAATGTCCAAGTGTATCTACTAATGATAATTCAAACCTGAAACTTAAAGACCTGATTGATTTATTTATTCAATGAGAAAAGACAGCATATAGATATACAGTATGTACTACGTATACGTCACTACACGGATCAGTCAGATCAAGCGATACGAAAAATTGTTTTTAATGGTAGTAGCACTAATTAAAACATTGATCACAAAATGCATTAACTGTATAGTGTATAAAGTATTCATAGTATACCAAACAATGATCTAAGGATCGCATATATATATATAATTTGTGAAATGATCGAAAACAACGACCAGTATAACTCTATTGCTGTGCGTACCTGGTCACTGATGTTTCGGGCATTTAATTCTCGTCTTGTGAAGACCTCTAACGGTGAGAATACACCAGTGAATACACCATTGACATTGCCGTCTTGAGTTGAAATAAAGAACACACCAGTGAAAACACGATTCTAGTCCCGAGAAATCCCCTGCGTCCTTAGAGACAGTACAGGGGCCTACCCTTCTATTTATAACCCCTTGATGCTGCTGCTAAATATATCGGACCAATAGCACATCAGCTATTTTTAACTTTTCCTCACATCCCCCTCCCTGCAATTAAAAAGAAACGGCAGTAATATCAAGATAGCAACGACTTCATAGCACTGAGAATCCAGATGACAATGTCAATGTCGACGTGATATTTAGTGGCGTAATGTGTTGTACAGCGAAGCAGAAAACAAGAAAGTTTATCACTTAGCCTAAGCGACTCTGTCGTCTGCTCTTTCACACGGACATTCCCGAGGGCGCACAATTATAAAGATCCGTGCCTTTATGCCTCTTGCCGGCATGATTCAGTAACTCATTGTTGTTTGTTGCTTGTTTTAAATTTATTTATTTCTATGCTTATTATATATATTTTTGGTTTCAATTTATGAGTCCACCGAAACAGTAACCCGCCATCGGTGGACCCTTGAATAATCGCGCTGTGTTGATTCCACTTCATTTGCAAAAATTTATTCTATCCTGGTAGGATCCAAAATAAAAACGTTGAGAGGACCCGATACATGTAGAAGTGTCGGTGTACTCGGTTATACATCCCTTTTATATGTCATGAGTCTTTGAGCAGATACTGATCTGCTGTGCTTTTCCATAGGGTTACCGGAAATGATTGTGTGAAGGTCATAAGGTCACATTATGAACTTGTATTATTGGACTGCTGGACTAGTGGACTGCAGACACCACTAAAACGAGTCATGCTTATACAAAGCTTCCGGTTTAGTCACATTCATTGTGTAGGCTCGCCGAGACTAATGGCGGAGAACTTGGCAAGAGGCTAAGCGTTGGTCTCGGTAGACAGACAGCAGTCCACTTATACACGTCGTGGTCAAATGGCTTCGCCGTTAGTTGTGGACGAGTTTCGAGCAGAACTTGGGGGCAAGTACAGTTAGAAAGCAACTGCTTGTAAAAGTTTCTATCTGTTTCACATTTGTTTATACGCAGTAACTTAACATGCGTGGAGTGGAAGAGGATGAGTTTGAAAATAAAAAGTTAAAATCAAAAGTTTAACCTTACCCTTTACGGCCTTGGAAACATGTATCATATCCCTTCGATAAACACAACTTTGAGCTTATTAATATTTATACATATGTATAACCACTTACGTTGCATCAGCGTAGAGTCCACCAGATCTTATGTATTTACCACCGACAGCTCAGTTTAAATAATAATAAGAATACATTATAAACATGCATCATTAATCTGTCCACTGTTATAAAATAGGATTTAGTAATAGTGCTTCGATATATATATATGTAGAAAGAGGGATTCTACCGGCTTTTTAATGGTCACATGATTTTTAAGGCACCTAGGTACAAATTCTGTTTGTTTGGTTGTTTTTGTTTTTACTGGAAAATAATGAATGTTGCCTACATCTTCATCTACATCTGCCTACATTTATTGCTATGACATCTACCAGTCTGTTTGTCGGTGATATTTTTCAGCCTTATATTTATATATGGACATATATATTTGTATGTTTCCACTTTGTGTTCATGATTTACAGTTTTCTTTAACTCGATATACTATTCCCTTTACTGTACAGCAGCTGAGCCATGGCCGGATGGTGTGACCCTTTATCAACAATATCAAGGTGAGGTTTATATGATTGCACTTTTTAATGATACTTATGCTTTTTTCATCCATGCTGAGATTGTCTTCAAATACTTTAGTAACTGTAGTAGCATCTTTTTGTTTTACATGAAATGGGGTATTTATACCTGTCCATAAGGACAAAAAGCTGAGTCATTTATATAATAATAATGTGAACTTGTAACGCACAGCATCGCAACCAAGATAGAGCGCACTCTCTGCGCTGACCATTAATGATAAATGAAAGATATCATCCAGTAGACAGTGGAGTACATATAGGCTCTCTGAACAACTGAAAGATGAGGTACAAGAATAGAATGTAAAGCAATGGATGAAGGTATGTACAGTGTCAGATGGAGTCATTACATGATTGTTAACATGACAGACAGTATTGCCAGGGAGTTGAGAATAGTAATTTAAGGATAGTACTTTGTGAAAAAATATGTTTTCAGAAAGCGTATGAATGTAGCCTTGGAGTCCGAGAGGTGAACATAATTTGGAAGAGAGTTCCACTGCTTAGCAGCACAAAGGGAGAATGCCCGTTGTTTTTTGTTTTTTTTTTGTTTTTTAAAGCAACTGTTTAGAATTAGAATGACTTTCAGACCATTTGAGCAGATGAGAATTCCTGGCAGTTTTAAATGACTTTGTACAGCTGAGCAGATCACATTTCCTGACAGTGCCAACTGCCTGAGTGTAAAAGCATTCCTCTACATGTGTGGGCTGAACTTTCAGGTAGAGCTGAAGACAAATGCTGAGGAGATGTCACCGTCAGGTTAAGTGAAACACCACATTTCATTGATTAAAGAGAAAGTCATATGAGAGTTGTACACCACTTACATGGACAGCTGTGTTGCAATAAAAGATGAAATCTTTTAGAAATTTCAAGTTAATTAAGCTAAAAGTTTTATAAACAGGATTTTTGCACGGAATTATGAACAAAATGTGTCCAGATATCTCACTGTGCTCTTTTATGTTTGATTAACAATAAACCTCAACCACTCATCCCTTGACAGTGAGATGTCATCAGAAGGTAAAAGCATCAGCCAGCTTATAATTAACCAGCTGATGTTTGGCAGCACTTTTTATAATTAACCTACTGATGCTTGGAAGTACATTTTTAATTCACAAGCTGATATAAGACTTTATTTCAACAGTTTTAATTTTTACCTCACTTTTGTATTTTTTAATTTTTGATAGGTAAAGTTCCTTTTATTCATGTTGGGGCATTTCTGGTTTCTGAGTTAGACCCCATAATTGCATTTGTCAATGCTAAGGTAGGTATTAATCATTAGTTTGTTGTTCTATTCATCTGTTTTTCGATCGATATTGTTAATGACAGTAACCATTAGGGATGTGAAATTGCACTGTCTACATAGTCAATGACAGTAATCATTATGGATCTGAAATTGCACTGTCTACAATGTATGCTTTAGCAGTAGGTCTGTTTGGCACATAAATTGTTTTTAGAAAAAAACATTTGTCTGCTTGGCTGTAAGCAAATCACACTTCATGTCCAGGGTATTTTTGCTATTACTCAAAAACATAGTTTGACAAACATAAATTTTATTTGTTATTGAATCAAAATACTCATTTTTTTAGCTGCTGAACATCATGTCCTATTGTTGATTGTCTATTGCAGAGTTATATCATGTCCTATTGTTAATTGTGGTCTATTGCAGGGTTTTGCCCTGACCTCACACCTGTCAGACATAGAGAGGTCAGAGATGAGGGCTTACATGGCTATGATTGACAACATCCTTGTCAATGCAGAGGTAATTTCTAATTAACTCAATGACATTACTTTTTCTGTTCACAACTAATAACTTCTCACATTTTGGGCCAGTCACACAGACACTGGATATAGTAGCCAAAACATCCAACATGACGGATTTCTTATATCTTCAGCATCCTGAAGGTTGTAGCCATGTACATTCATCGTAAAATGATCATCGTACTTGACCCAGCTAAAACAACACTCATTTGTATTATATAGATTTTTTTTTAAATCAGATTGCTATTCAGAGTTTGATGGATATTTCCACTGTAGACTAAATGCAGAATCCAGGATTTATTTTTACATCCTTAGTATGTTCAATCAATCAATCTTTATTGTCTCTACTAGGCATAAATATAATCCAGAACAGAAATTTTTCTTTTGCTCACAAAATAATTTATACATGTGAACATAACATAATACATATATATAAAAACACACACACACCCATATCATGACATTTAACAGGCACACACACCTAAGCCCTCTCACACATACACATGAACTTCATCCAGTGCATCAACGAAGGTTAGCCAGGGTCAGGCTACAGAGTAGCGCCCCCTAGACTGAAGATTCAATAGGGATGGAATAAAAGGGATATGACTTTAGGAGGTGTTCATCATGGTGGAACAGCATGGTTGTTTGTGAAGCTGATCAAAAGGTTAACTTGGTATAACCAGAAATTGTGAAAGGTCAAGATTTATTAGTATCAACTATATTTTCATAAATCATGTTTGTTTCAGCTTTATTTGGCATGGTTGGATGAAACAGTATCATCAGAGGTAAGCATATGAGTTTGTTAATGACTGGCCAACTGATGAAGCTTTCTATTTGGTGCAGGTCTCTCTATTTATTTTTAGGAGAAGGAAATCTTTCAGACTTATTTGTATTCTTCAGTCTATAATTTTTTTTTTTTTTTTTTTGACGAGAAGGGAGGCTATCTGACTAGTTTTATTTATGTTGTTCAATCTAAATTATGTTTAGACTACCTGTATATGACTACTCTGTCTATTTGTCTCCCTCAGCAGATTCACATAACTCCCAATCATTACTTTTTGTTACCCGATTCCTCTTTTGCATTTTCAGTGTTTATCTTTGTTACTTGTCAGTACTTGTTCATCCTTCTATTTTGGGTATATTGTCCATGTCTTGTTTTTGTCTCAAGCACCATCATGAGCACGATCATGCACTATATAAATCATGCATTTATTATTATCGTTGTTTTTGTTGTTATAGCTTTAATTGCAAACAGAAAATCATCAAAAGAGCCAGACAGAATATTGAATTTATTTTAAAAGTTGTTGTTTTTTTTCCAAGATAATGTACACCTGTGCTTTACTTGCCAAAAGGATGAGGAAAATATTAATTTTAGGTTAAAATAAGCAGAAGGTTTGACAGCTTCTCTTTTGATATTGATAAAGTATGGAATGTGAAATAACTAGAGACCTTCTGAAAGCACATAGATAGCTGTGTAATTTTCAGAAGATTGATGCATTTTCAGGCATATTTTAACGAGAGCTGTCTGGTTGAAATCTGGCGAAAAATAGTTCACATGTTAGTCATGCAAAGAGTTTTGATTATCTAGTAGCATAAAAGGCAATAGCTTTGGTCATTTTGGATCCTAGTATCTGTTCATAACATATCACCTGTTCAACTTTCTTCTGTGAATGCCTTCTGTAGTTGGCTAGATCATCTCCAGTCTTTATGTGCTATCCATCATGCATGCTTTATATCATATTCAGTCCATTGTGCATGCTCTGTATCATGTCCTGTCCATCATGCATACTTTGAATCATGTCCTTATGTCCTGTCTATTGTGCTGCCTTGTATCGTGCTGCTTTAGATTTGTTTCCTACATCTTTTCATGTATCTTTGTTCTTTGCTTGGAGCTTTCTTGAAAGAGAGAATTATTTTAATAAAAAGACTTTAAAGTTGCTATTTTTGCATTTTAATTTTTTAAAGATATTTTTACTGCTTTGAATGTCTAGCACTTGTATGCATCTAATATTCCTCAATCACAGCACTCTGTTACATACGTGTATTATTTCAGGTAACACTTGTATGCATCCAATATTCTTAGATCACAGCACTTTGTTACATATTGGTATCATTCCAGGTAACAAGACCACGTTATGGTTGCCCCTATCCATGGCCACTGAACTGGATCTTGCCATTGCGCAAACAATCAGAAGTCCGTGCTCGTCTTAGCAGCAATGGCTGGAAGGACAAGAACATGAAACAGGTCAGCTTCATCATAAGTACCATGTATCAGAAAACTAAACATTTATCTAGGTCATAATAAGTACTGAAAATCCTACAAAACCAAACGTCAAACTTTGCAGTCACCTGATAAAAGGAATGCCATTACAAGTGTGGGACTTTAATCTACCCTCAGCCTAGCTTTAATAATAACAGTAAGTGAGATTTATATAATACTTTACCTGACCATCAAAGGCAGACTCAAAGCTCTTTACAAAAATATTAATAATACTAATAATAATGGATATTTATAAAACACTTTAGTAAAGGGACATCGTAACAACTGAGATTTTTATCTACCCTCAGCTGAGTTGAAGAGAAACACCAGTTAAAAAAAATAAGTGAGCAGAATGTGAAACATGAATGCAAAGATCTCTTTACTGTAAACTTAATAGAACACCAGTTGAAATAGAAAATCAAAGTGGAAAAAGATGCCTTTAAAATGTTAGACTTCTTTCATGCAAAATTCCACATACATTATTTTCTGTTGTAATGGATGAATGAAAGCCTGGAAATAAATTGTGTTTATCTGTACCAGGTGTGTGAAGAAGTCAGAATCTGTTGCCAGGCTCTGTCAGAGCGACTTGATCAGCAGCAGTACTTTTTTGGAGATAAGTGAGTTGTGCTGTTTGTGTTCTTCAGTCTTAACCCATCTGTCACTTCCATTGCCTAGACACTTACTCAGGTTTGGAAGACATCTCACATATATTTACTTTTTTATGCATGCAGGATAAAATGAGAATATTTACAGTCTACTCAAACATGTATTTGTGTGTTAGACGGGGAACATGTAAAGTTGAGAAAACTTTTTTTTTACTCAGTAGATAAGCGTGGACCTCTGAACCATAAACAAGTAGGGGAGTGTTTTTTCTTCTTATGTTTGTACATTTGTCTTTGAAAAATAGTTTTATCGCTGTTAGTGTGAGCTGCAGAGTTTTAAAGCTTTAGACATTTTGTAGTTAATTACCACACTCAAGTTTTTAATGCTTTAGCTTTGATCCAACTACAGAATATCAGGCTCATGGGGCTGGGGAGGGTAAACTATCTGATTACCTGATTACCTGCCCACCTGATTACAGGGGGCGACAGGCTTCAGACTTTATTGTGAGTTAGACCACTGCTTGTGTGGTACTTTAAGTGTTGTGATGAAATTTCCAGGCCCACAGAACTGGATGCATTAGTCTTTGGTCATCTTTACACTCTTATCACTACTGAACTACCAGTCGGGCAGTTTGCAGACATCATTCAGCAGTTCTCGAATCTCACCAACTTCTGTAAGCATATTGAAGAGGAGTACTTCAAGGACTAACCTTCTTCACCATTTTTAAGTAACATGCAAGAGGACTGACCCACCTTCATCGTATAGTCATTGCTGAATAACGTGGATTTGAGACCAGCTCTTCTCTTCCAATGAGAAGAAGTTCCGCTACTTATCTTACATTGTTTTTGTTTAGGATCCAGGATTTGATGTGAATGGAGAAAAAAATTAGTTCATTTGTGCTTGTAAGAGATGTATATGGGAGTGTTTGCTATTTCATGCCAGGTAATAGAGTTGGAAGGTGTTAATTGGTTTTTGCAAGTTAATTAAAATTGAAAAGGTGATATCTGGACATAATTTTTTAAAGCTTGCAAACTATTGTGTGTTATAATCTTTTGCACCACCATGTAAGAAAGGGAATCTGAATAAATTGCGACAAATCTAGTTGCAAGCAGGCCACAGAGACGGTGCAGGCTTGTAACTTTGCATTGTGATAAATGCTGTCAAATGGCAGATGCACATTTAAATGATGGAGAATGGATATTCTAGAGCAATGGTGTGTGTGTGATACCCCTGTGGTGCAGTGAACCTCCACCACTAAACCCAGCTGTTGGGAATGCATACCTCCATAGAGGGCTGAGCAAGGGTAAAGAGAGACAGGGAGGAGATGGGCAACCCCCTCAAACACAAAGCTGGCTCTAAAAAAAGTGAGGCTCTTTACTTTCTTTACATGCATAAGAAACATACAGCAAAATAATTTTAATGTTTCAATTTAGCGGCAACAAGACCAGACCCACAGAAAACTTTTTTCGCAAGTGGTTTTGGCATTCAGTGTCCTTAATCATTGTGTACTGATCACTTATTGCACTGACTTGGTAGTTTTATAAGATTACTACTACTTTTGTCGTTTCATTCATTATGACTCTACACTCTTTCATACAAATTTACTAGAAAAACAAAACCATTCTTGTTAGTAAAAATGTTTTATTTTTCTAAAAATAAAATTTTAAATAAGGCCATCAGTTATATTAGTTGAAGTTTTGCAGATACAGGTTTTGAATGACATATAAAACTGGCGGCAACAAATGTGCTTCGTAGATGGCACAAACACCATAATCCTTTTCGTGCCAGAAAAGAGGAGCTCACAAAGATTGTTATGTTATCACCATTACCCCAAAAATTTTAATTGCATTGCTTTACCAACATTAAGAAGTGAAAGTTGTCTGCTAGTCTTCATGGGATAGTTGCAGTGGCTCTTTGTAGATACTTCAGGAAAGAAACCCTCACCACTGCTGACTTTCTATTTGACAGTTGTTTAAAATAAAAAGACTACTGGCGAGTTCTGTACTCCTAGATATTGTGTCCCACCTTGCCTACACAAGATGATCTTCATAAAGAAGCCTAACCCTAATCTCTGTTGCTAATGGACAATACCTCAAGCCATAATACCAAACAAAATGTAGATTTCTGCCTCCAACAACATCACAGGGTATGCTGATATGATTAACAGTTACATCCCATTATTGTTATCATCTGGTGACATTCCATGTGGATACAATCAATGCCAAAAAAATACTATAGGTGGAGATAATTGATACAGTTTGCTGGACCAGTCTGAGCTGGAATGATTGGTGACATGGTGAAAAACTCGATGTCACACAGGGTTATAAACTGCTGATGTCACAAAGGCAGCACACCAGAAGCATCAGGTGAGATGGCCAATGTCACACAGCTGCTTCTATCCTTAGAGGCACTGTATCAAGAGTCTGAGAATCTATTTGCATAGCTCTATATTCATTTTGAGCTGCCTCTGATACTGGCTGAATATGCAGAAGTAGACAACATGCTACCTGGCTGTGAGCTTGTGACAGGTGCAGAAATCCTGTCAATGGTAACACGTGACCACTGGTTAAAGGGTAATTATGACTATGATGGATGTGACAGCCTGAAGATGAGAAACATTCACACAGTGTAGTGACTGACAAATGACATGAAAAACAATCACAGTGACATCATACAGTGAAGTGACAGCCTAAAGATGAAAAACAATAGCATAGCAGTGGCTTGGGAACAAGGGAAACAATCGCCCACTCAAAAATGTAGTGAGGAGGCAAGAATGTGAATATCTGTTCACTATCAGCATGGAGTTTGCTAAGCATCTTCCCTTGCCACTGCACAGTAAATGCTTAGCGAGGCAGAAGGAATTTTAAGGTTAGACACCGGTCAAAAAAATTTTTTTTTGTTTCACGGGATAGCGCGGATTTTTTTGTATCAGCTATTTAGCCCTTGAATGAAGTTTCAAAAAATGGTTTTACTGCACTCGTCGCGCTATCGGTTGCCATGGAAACAATCCAAAATGGCGCCAAAACAAACAATTTTAAAAGCTAAAAAACTTCTTCCAATTTTGTGAGTAGACTCAAAATTCTTTTGAAATAGTTACCTAAAAGACAGATCTACATTTCTATGATAAAGAATTTGCGAATTCCTCTTAGGTTTTTTTTATAATTTTTTTTTTGTAAAAAAGTGTGTTAAATTTTAAGAAATTTTGATGTAAAACGGTATAACTACCAACTACTAAGTAATTTTTAAAAATCTATCATAGAAATGTTTAAATTTGTATGAAGAAGCTCAACCAAATTGCAGATCTATATCTCTTGTCAAAAGAAGGAGTTAGCTTTTGAAGTAAACAGTCTCTAACCAAAACAAGGAACTGAGAAATCGCGGAAAGAAAAACTGAAAGCTTAGTAACTTCTAAACTACTCAATATTTTTTTAAAAGCTCTCATAGAAATGTTTAAATATGAATAAAGAAAAACTTCAACCCAATTTTAGGCCTGTATCACATGCCAATATAAAGTTATAAGCTTTTGAACTAAACAAGCTTACTAAAACAAGAAACTGAAAAGGCGAAGGAAAACAAAGTGAAAGCTTAGTAACTACTAACCACTAAATATTTTTTAAAAAGCTCTCACTGAAATGTTTACATATGTATGAAGAAAACTTCATTCAAATTTTAGGCCTGTATCACATGTCAATATAAAGTATGGGGATTTTAGTAAACAAACTGTAACAAAAACAATGAACGGAAAAAGCGCGAGCAGAAATATCAAGCTTAGTAACTTTGTTTTATCTAAGCCTTTCATGTAATTTACCTGCTGAATGAAAAATATAACCATCTTTCAATGTGTTACTACATATAACTTTAACATTACTATAAAATTAATTATTTTATTCACTTTTAGAAAAGTCAACATGGTTGTGTTGTGTACCCAACTGCTGACCAGGCTTCAGAGAAGTACACAGTAATAAAAACAATGGTGTTTGCAAACATTGAGCAACACAGTTATAGTTGTTAGTTATATAGAAGTTCAGTGTCCACTAGCTTCATGTTTTTGCCATCTTTGGTCTTTTGCTATCTAACATTTAGTGATGATGTCGCATATTGCTTCCAATTTTTTGCGGCATCTACTGAAGTAGCTTAGTAGGAAACACTCTCATCTTTCTTAGCCTTCAGTTGCAGGGTGATGGGATGAACATCAATTAAAGAAATTATTTCAAAAGCTTATAGGGGAGTATAACCAATTCTTGCAGCCCTATGCTATGTGTACAATCAAAACCCTGCTGGAGAATGCTTCAAGTGCTTGGTAAGTGATGTCCAATACAGATCAGTGGATGTATAACAAAGCTGAAATATTTATACAACTGAAAAAAAAATTATTTAAGAACAGCATTCTTTAAGACTGGCATAATTAAAACTAATGCATGCAACTCTCCAATGACTGTTAAGAGCTCAGTACAATGTTCAAATCATCTTACCAGAATTGTAGAAAAAGGATAGCTTCTGCTACTGTGTAGCAGTGTAAATATACAAAGTATGCTACTGTGTAAAAATGCAGTCACAGTATGCAGCAAAATTAATGGTGCTTGGAGAAAAAGTATGCTCCAGATTTAGTAGCTACCAGCTCCTTACAAGAATATGAATGTGTTTTGTTATTAGAAATCTGTTGCAAGGTGTACAATTTAATGAATGCTGTAAGAAGTTAATGCAAATATACAATATGTACCTAAGGCTCAGGATCAGAATGGTATTTTGTCACAACAGTACAGTGAATGACTCAGCTCAAATCTGCACTGCAGCAGCAGAATGTTCTGTTAACTCTTTACATACCAAGTGTTTCAACATACCAGTTCATAAGCAGGACTCAGATACTCTTGGGCACCAGACCAATCTTCCCTCTAGTTCACCTACCCCAGTTCTCAGTATCATAATCTTGACTTAGTATGTGGATTAAGTCCCTTGTTTAAAAGGACACTCTGTACTTGCATCTGCAGAACAATCCCACTTGCCAAAGTAAATGTGCTCAAAATCCTCCTCCCGAATACAAATGGTTTGCGTAGTTTGGGAACTCTGGCTACAGGTGCTGAAGCATTTCTGACAGGAAGAGGGGGAGGACTGCTAGGCAAGGGAAGAGTTTGTTCGGCAATGCTGGGGCGTTGTTCGGCAGTGTTGGGGCGTCTGTCTGGAAGAGGAGGAGGCGGGAGTGTGGGAAGAGCAGGTAACTCTGCTTTTGGTGGCACTCTGGTAGGGACTGGAGGCACATCTTGTGGCAGTGGGGGAGCAGCTTGATCTTTAGCTCTTAATCCCTGAGTTTGTGGTGGTTGTAAGATTTCTGGAAATAATATGACGAAAAAGAAATATAGTAGGTCTGCCACACATTTTAGTCAAAGAATTCAGTCACATCAGTAAAATACGCAATCAATCAAAATTGCAAGAACTGAAAAGTTATAATCATTATTGCTAAATATTTAAAGTGTCACAGTAGTATTTGGCATAAGAAGTCAGACAGTTTAGTGGCCATTTGGGAGACTGGTTAATCATGTGCAGTGTTTTGCATGTAGGAGAAGCCACCTTCCCTGACAAAGCAGATACCCATTTAGGCAACGCTGCTGGAGAAGTCTTCCAGGCACATGCCTGAGCTTGCTTTAGATCTCAAACCACTACTGCTTCTCAGTCAAATGCATTAACGACTGGATCATGTCTATTTCAATATTAATATTACAATATGTAATATACATTTAAATGTTATCATAACACTTTCATTACCATGTAAACTGTTGTGTGTGTGTACATGCACAAACTATGCATAACACCTGACCATAGCTAAGTAACAGAAACTGCACATTTCACATGCCTTTTTCTTTTGGTCCACTGACAGGTGCCAGTTCAGAGCTGCAATCATCGTACACTTCTTCTGGCTCGTCTCTTACTTTTGGTGGTGGAAGAGGTGGTGGTGGATTTCTAAGCTGAGGTTTAACCTCTTTTATTTCTTCTACATCCTGTGTTTCTTCATAAATATCATCAGGGTCTGTGAATATATCATCAGGTGGTGGAGGGAAGCTGCCAGTCCCACTTTCTTGTTCTTCTTGACCCACATCCTCATAAAGCTCTGTGCAGACATACAATCAGGACAAGATACAACTATGTGCAGACATAACCAGGTGAAGATATAGCTATAAGCAGACATACAATAAGTTGAAGATGCAGCTCTGTGCAGACATACAATCAGGACAAGATTTTAGCTCTGTGCTAACATACAACTACAACAAGATACAGCTTTGTGAAGAAAACTGCTATGTGATAACATGAAACTGTGACTGAAGTGTAACTGTACTGCAATAAGGACATTTTTGTGGCATCACAAAACAAAAATCAAGTATTGAAGAGCCTTAAGGTTTTCAAATGATATATATTTCAATTACACAGACCAATAAAATTCATTACAAACAAAGTCTTAACACTTTTAACAGTGAAAAGCAAACTGCACAACTTCTTTGGGTAAATCCAGTACTCTAAACATAATTGCATAATGTTTTAAATTTCAATTGTAAATTAAATTTCAGTCACACATCCTAGGTACTTTTTTTCAGTATTTTTTCCCAGACATTTGTTTAAAAGAAAAAAAAAAAGCTACTGATTAAGGCCCCTCCACAGCTGCAGGCCCAGGTACATCAGCCCTCCCTGTCCACCCACCCCTCCCCATTAGGCCTGCAGCTATTTACAGACAACTACATCTCATGCACTTAGGTAGTTTAGTTCAACAAGAACAAGACAAGATTTAGTCTCACAGTGGGTCTGGGAGAAAGTCCTTTGAATTAACTCAAATCTTAGGAAAAAAAATTAAGAACTTAATTCTTAACCACTGAACTCACCTCCGTTGTCACCAACCTTTGAAGTCAACTGGATTCCTTTTGTGATTGAATCTTGCCACTCTTTCATTCCATCTTTTGCTGCCAGCTCTAAACTGTACACAACAATAAATTGTTCATACAGAACATTAAACACATCAGATGTACAGAACAAGACAATTATCTCAAACAAATAAAGTACAGACCCATGAACAGTGTTGGTCTAAACACAGATGTGATGAGTTTAAAACTGAGAAACAGTTGCCTTCCCAATAAACTACCAAATCACAGACCTCACTGTGATTAAAGA
The DNA here is from genome assembly GCF_003073045.1 of Pomacea canaliculata. Lineage (NCBI taxonomy): Eukaryota > Metazoa > Mollusca > Gastropoda > Architaenioglossa > Ampullariidae > Pomacea > Pomacea canaliculata. The sequence goes on along the minus strand of NC_037591.1, from coordinate 44,995,045 downwards.
GATTCAGCTATCTTTATCTTCTGTCCACAAAGATCTTGTAGGTCCAGTCCATCCAGTTCATGATATAGATCCTTTATCTACTGTCCACACAGCTGTATCATGTATTGCCTACTATCTTCTTATCCACACAGCTGTATTGTGTATGGCCTACTATCTCTTATCCAAACAGCTGCATCGTGTATGGCCCATTGTATCCTGTCTATACAGCTACTCATGAAGAGTTCAGTTTCTCCTACTCATACAACTAGATCAGGAAGGACCCATCCACCTTCTAAAATTTTTTATCACCATTATAAACAGAAGGGAGACATGCATTCATGCAATTAAGACCAAGCCATTTTCACTGCCTCATTCCACAAGTTGAATACATCACTCCTCCATTAACAAGTTCAAAACAAAACTACTTCATTGCCAGGAGCAAAATTCATCACAGACTTGTCAACTTATATTGAAAAATCAAAACACAGTAGCCAGAATGGAGTTACAAACCTGGTAAGTTGGGCTGCCTGGTTTGACAAGTTCAAAACACATTTCTTTCTTTGCATTGTCTTTTTCCAGATTTGGAGCTTCACGGAATTCATAACCTGTGGACCAGAAAAGTTTATAAACACAGTCAAGCTTACCATAAAACTCTGGGCAGCATTACTGTGCAGGGCCCAGTAGTTCCAGTCCACACAACTAGATCACAGAGGGCTCCAATATCATTATAATACTGGAAAATCAGGGTTAGTGCATCTGTAAAATAATCTTGTGAAATAACAAAAGCTTCAACAAGATTACCAGTTAAGATGGAATCTATTTTTTTAAACAAAAGTTGAGAATAACTGTACATGTGCTGACCTGTCAGATAAAAGGCCTCTTTTTGCTTGGTGTCTGTCTGTTTCTTGTAGATGTAGAAAATGTTTCCATTGACAACACAGTATCGTGATTCCCAAGATCTTAAAGCTGCAACAACTGTGAAAGTGTCATACCTTTCAGCATACAATGACAGGCCATTCACACCTTAATCTCCATCTAAAAGATGATCAGGCCTGTAAATAAGGTGCTAAAAGACCCATCTTTGCTTTGCTTTAATTTGACACCAACCCTAACCAGAAACTGGGTTTTGTCTTTACCACAACTGTTATTTTGGTAATCTATCTTAACACAAATTTACATCATAAATAGAAAAAGAAAATATCCATGCAAGTTTTATAGAACGTACAATTATATACTTGTTAGTCCTTAATAGAAGAATCTTTTTAATTTCTTTTTCCATAACCCACTTTTACCTTAGACGTCTATTGCTTTTTTCCAAACCTGCTCAAATTCTCCTATACAAGAAAGGTAACTGGGGGAGATTGTTTATGCTTTTATTCTAATCCATGGGCCAGGGGGTGCGAGATGAAATTCATGTGGTGTGAGAAGAATTTTCATGGAATGCAATAAAGAGTAATTTTAGTCCTTGAGTGACAAGCGACAATCCATAACTCAGCCATCTACCAGTGTTGCAGAAATGGTAGCCAGAATGACTGTGTAGCACAAACAGAAGTCTCGTGTATTTAATCAAAACCAGAGAAATAGCAAATTAACATACAAGTAACTCATTGTCAGAATATTACTTTTAAAATCATTAATTTCATTTTCAAAATGTGATATTACTTCTGCAGGGATTGCAAACAGTAACCACTTAAACATACCAAGCCTATGTCGTCAACGTTGTTTACCAAGCTGGGGGCCTTGGAGGAACCCCCTTTTTTTAATTTCTCAAATATTTCGTGCAAAAGATTACTTAAGTTAGATTTGGGGGGTTTCTGAAACAATATTTCAGTAATACAAGCATTTTTAGGCATCGTATATTTGGATTATTTCAACAGTAGTTAGCCATAAAATTCATATTTTTTTCTTCATAAGTGTCTACACTTTTACATGTAAATTTAAACAATACAGTCTGTACATCTTTACATCTGATTACATACAGTATAATATTCCTCTACAACCAGTTATATCATTTCACTGAATAAATGGTATCGATTCATGTGTTGCCAGTCCTTTACAAGTCCTTAGCACATGTTACAGTTTGTGCTGATCTTCCATGTCTCACAGACCAAAATGCTAGCATTTTACAGTGATACCTCGGTTCTTAGAACATAATTCGTTTCCGGGAGGACGACGGTCGAGAACCCAAATTTTCGAGAACCCGAAGCAATGAAACCCATAGGAAATATGGAACTGGATTAATGTTCCAAGCCCAAGAAAAATGCCTATTTACTGGCCTAATTTGTATATATATGTAGAAAAAGCATGTCTCAACAAGAAATAAGAAATAAAAGTGTATTTATTAACAAACAAATAAAAATGTACTGTACAGTACAGTAATTGTGTTTCATTTACTGTAACTGTACCAAACTTTATGGCAGGAGGGAATGAATGTGGAAGGAGGAGGGAAGGGGGGTGGTTTTGTTTTGAAGGGGAGTCCTCTTCAATAAAAACAGAGGGTAACTGCTCTTTGGGTGTTTTTGTTCTCTGTATCTTTTGCTGAGGAGAATCAGAATCTTGCTCTGCAGTTGCTTGTCTGATTTCTTTACGGAGAATTTGTCAATTGTTTGCTGTTTTTTTCTCCTTTGCAAAATTTTGCGGAAAGTGGACATAACATTGTCATTAAAAATGTTAACTGCTCTAATTTGCTACCACTTATCAGGGTGATGTTGTTCAACAAAATTTGCGATTTCTGCCCATTTTGCACACATTTCATGACTCTCCAAAAACGTGACTCTCTCTCTCTCTCTGCACTCACACTGATGACCGCAAGCAAGGCGCGCTGGGTCGAATGAACGCCATTCGGCTCAACTCGGCTCATCTCGGACGTTCGGATGTTCGAGTTCCAAATATTTGTTCGATTCCAAGACAAAATTTTCTCGAATTTCCTGGTCGAATACTCGATTTGGTCGAAAGTCAAGGCGTTCGAGAACCGAGGTATCACTGTATTTTACGTTTGTTTAAAAAAATAATGATAATAGTTGAATAATCTTAAGTTGATACGGGACAGAGACAAAAATCAAGAGTAAATTAGTCACTATAGTCATTGCAGGATCACTAAGAGTCACCCTCTGGGATCTTCTGAGGACCCCCTTGGTATGTTAAGGGTTAAACATTTCTTTGGGGTATGGGGCATCGAAAAATAGGGAAACACTGCTCTGTACACCAAAGTAGTCAGCCATGTGATATGTTTATTTTACAGACAAGCTAAAACAGGAAATAACTCGCTGTCACATAAAGTGATCAGTCATACGATGTTTTTACTTTACAGACAAGTCAAAGGTAGGAAATCTCATGCCCTAAAATGAATTTACTGAATGAGGGGGGCTATGGGAAAAAGACTCTGAACAGTAATGAATGAGTGACATAAGCAGAAAGCAGAGAAGTGAATAATAAGTCTGGCGAGGTGTTGTTGCAGCCCTATGCTCTTCAAGGGAGCAACAAAGAATAAACTAACTAAACTAAACTAAGGGACAAAAGCAGTCAGAGAAATTAGAAATGATCTAAAGGTGAATGTCTAAGCATGTTTTCAAAAAATGATACTTATGCTCACATCAGGGTTTATGTCGACCAAATACAGCACAGAATGTAGTAAAACACATTCTATTTATACTTTACCTTTTTTTGTTTTTTTCTCTAGAATGCCAGACTGCAGCTTGTTCTTTAGACTGCTTACTGCCACTTTGGGGACATCTGTTACATGGACAAATGGCAATGTACAAGGAGAGTATAGCTTTTTTACTTTATCCCTGTTATGTTTGTACTCAACCGATGTTCACAGGGACAGACAGCAATGAACAAGGAGAGTATAGCTTTGTTATGTTACCACTGTTGTTTGCACAGCTGCTGTGTGTGTTTGTGGCATGGAGTGTTGCTGCTGATACTGTTGGTAAGGATTGTAATAAACATGACTATTCAAGATACCCAAGAGTGCAAACAAGCAACTGTACATGGGTTAGGATGAGGGTTAGAGTTAATCCTAACCCAAATGTACCTGTGAAAATAACAGCTGAAGGCTAGTACTAGAAATAACTATATACTAAGACAAACCAAAAACTACATTTTAAAAATCTCATTTTCCCTACGTTACTTTCTATTTCACCTATAAGGCTGACATAAAAAAAAGTTTACAAAATATTTTCTCCCTCTTTATTGTAATAGTCTATCCATACATTACAATCTACTGCATATATATAATATACAGACATCACTGTACCTAGTCTTCCTCCTCGTGAACAATATTTGTGCTGCTGTTGCTGCCTCCATCTCCCACCTGAAGGATTTTTAAAAGCAGATCAACAAAACAGATCACCTTCACATTCCACATTTCCATGTTGATCATTTTTGGATAGATAAAATGATAACGCTACAATAATCAAAGTCAGCATCAAATTTTACTTCACCTGACAGTTGTCAGTAAGCTGCATATCACCAACCAGTAATAAGCCAGGGTCACAACAAGTAATGTAAATGGCTTAACAAACACAGGCCAGTTCCACAGGCTAAACAAGCCTCAAGCACATGAGGAGGCACATGCTGACTTAAAGATAGACTCAGTAAAGAAAGTAAATAGGGCTGCTAGTAGCCAACTATAGGAATGAACAATGGAGTTCTGTGCATGCTCACGGCTAATGGCAACAACATTTTGGTCAACTAGTCACTGCATGAATTATGGCTAGCTTGTAAGGCAAGATCTACTATAATACTAATTTTATTTTCAATGCAAGATTGCACAATAAAGTTATATTTTAAAAAAATACATGGACAATCCAAACTGTTTGCCATTTTAGCAAAAAAAACTGTACAAATATGCTTTACCATCTGAGATCTTTAGGCTTCCATTATCGACATCAACTGGCTATTGCTCCAGAGCCTGGTATCTCCTCCAGCAAGCGTGTGATCTTTTCCACGAGACGATCTCTCTGGTCTTGTATGGTCTTGGACAGCTTTACGCTCTTTAAGGTCTCAACCAAAAATGTTTCCACTTCTGCCACCAATTTTTAAAAACATTCTCATTTACACTTTCATGTAAGAGGGTGTATCGGGTGGGTCGGTGTTTATGTAGGTGCAGCGTGTATGTTATGGATTTGTCCACAGCCATGTGTACATCACAGGCTGACCATCTTATCGCGAACTTAACTGTATACACATCCATGATCTTATAGACTGAGGCTGTCAACAGACTTAACTTCCGCCTCGGACTTTGGAGGCGCACCACTCACACGCACATTAATGTGTATGCTGCCTTCAACGACAACAGCAGACGACATCAGTGAAACATGATTTCATACCTACCAGGTTATCAAAACTCAAGTTTCCCTCACCTGACAGAACGCTCCTGGTGTTTTGTGTGAGCGCTGCCATGTCGTGGCTGTGTGGCTGTGTGGTGTCTACACAGTGTGTACACAGGTCATTTACCTTCCGTGTTGTGAGAGGTTGACGGTGTACATCCTCCTGACACTGCACAGCGTTAGTCATTGGCTGACAGGCGCACTTCTTTTCTCCCTTCCTTGTAGCAGTGGGCCACGGCGTGTGTGCCGCACACAACAACATTGTCAACTACAACAACTCGGCTTGTAATCACGGTACGTGTCTGTACACTTGTGGCATCAGGCTAGGGCGTTTATAGAGATGTCACAAATGTTTGTGCAAACTTGTGGGGTTGGCTTTGCTCACTGAGCATTTGGCCCTGCGATGTCGACCCCTAGCGCTAATGTAGCGTGTTGCGTGTAAATGCATCACATCAACTGATGTGCTTGTGTACCACCCGCTCGCACCACCAACTTGTATCACTGGACTGCTGGCAAACGATTTTTTTTTTCCAGTTCACTACTTAAACGAGGCTGGTGTGTACAAAGTTTGCGGTTTATTCTATTTCATATTAACTACTAAAACGAGGCATGAGACTACATAGCTTCCGCTTTCTTCACATTCTTTGTTTAGGCTCGCCGAGACTAACAGCGGAGAACGTGGCAAGAGCGTTGGTCTCGGCAGACAAACGGCAGTCCACCTCTCACGTTCTCATTTCTCGCCTTTGAACCACTGCTTCAGTTATATACAATATACAGTGCACCCATATATAATGTAGCGGGAGAGCTTGTATATGGCTGACAGTGCTTGTTCCCTCCACCCCGCATCCCCTTCCACCCCAAACTTGGTCACGCGAGACGGACAACAGCAGCGAGTGACGTAGTACCCAAACTGTCCGGTACAAGTAGCGGTCAGCAGTCAGTGCTCGCACCTGTTTCCCCGACCCTGGAGCTGGTCCTGCTTGGCATGGCAGTAGAGCTTGGAGTGCCGGTGTCGGTTCATCCTCCATTACCACCAGTGCCGCCACCGCCTGTTGCAGTTGTGACTCACGCACAAGCTGGGAGAGATGTACGAGGTTTACGTGTCATAAAACCTTTTAAAACGACCAACTCTGAGAGGAGAGAAGTAGACAGCCCTAAGACAGTCAGAGTAAACATGAGAGAAAAGGGAGGTGGGCTTTGTGACTGTAACTGTTGGCATTTGTTGTGCCAGTTATTACTGGAAAGGATAATGTGGGTTGATTACCTGCTCCGTAGAAGTTTAACCAAGCCGTAGGTTGGTTTTGGTGGGGGGCTATTTGTCACAAACCTGCTGAGATGTATTTTTTTTACATGTTTTTTTTTTTTAATTAGTAAAAGTAATTGTTCGGGTGAGGTGGTAAAGACAGCTATCACTGGGGCTGTTAGTGTCAACAGTCTGAGGCGTGCCGCGCCATACGAGGATGGCCGGCCGGTCTTTGTGTTAATTAAGTTCTGTTGATAGGTTGTTTGGTGGTTACTTTGAACAAAGGAAAGAGTGTGGTAGTGTGTTGGATGTGTGTGGTGTGATTGGGGTTTTTCCTTGACGGGAGCGGGGAGAAGGGACAGTCTCTTTGGTGTTGTCAGTGCGTCCGGAGCGGACGGCTATTGTTTTGTAACCAGTCTTGACGGACTGTGTGTTGTACAAATCCTGACCAGATTTGTATTGTGTTGTACAAGTCCTGACCAGACTTGGATTGTGTGGTACAAGTCCTGACCAGACTTGGATTGTGTGGTACAAGTCCTGACCAGACTTGGATTGTGTGGTACAAGTCCTGACCAGACTTGGATTGTGTGGTACAAGTCCTGACCAGACTTGGATTGTGTTGTACAAGTCCTGAACCGACTTGAAGTACCATACTTGTTTGTACTTTTGTTAGCATTGAACCTGTTGAGGTGAGTGTGAATCTTAGTTGATTTTTTCGGTGAATGTGTATTTCTGTATTGGATGAGTGTGATCTATTTGTGTATACTTCATAAACATGGTTTGAAATAGTTGAGAGTGAATTTACATTTATCTAAATAATGGTTTTGTTTTTCTCTCCAGGTTTTCTTGTGGATTTACTTGAGGTTTTACTTTTGGATTTTTCTTTTGGATTTTCTTGTGGATTTTCTTGTGGTTTTACTTTTGGATTTACTTTTGGATTTTCTTGTGGATTTTCTTGTGAGATTTTCTTGTGGATTTTCTTGTGGATATAACTTCAAGAAGAAGCGGAAACATTGTGCTGTTCAAGTGAGACTTTGAGAGGAACTGTGCAAGAAGATTGAATACTTTTGAAACTGTTGGAAGAAACGTGTGTTCGAACTGTGGGGTTGAGGAATTAGGAATTGTTTTGTGTTGTGTTTCTCATTTTGATTTTTAAATTATATTATATTTTTAAAATTTAAATTGTTGTCTGTGTTTTGATTTATTTATGTTCCTCGTCTGAAAGGCGCTGTAGAGTGCAGGTGACATATATACTGTAGACAACTCTCGCTGTGTATGTAGCAGGGTTAGATGTGATTCTTCCCCCAGTCTCTCCACAACACCAAACACAACACTGTCGTGGGTTCTAGATGGTTTTAATCCGACGCCAGTCGATATTTCTGGCAGTGGCGAACCTTGATCTCACATACTTTCTCTCCCACACCAACTGCCCTGTCTCCTTATATACCCCTCGGGTGGGTCACTTTTCGCGGTCTTCTGCATCAGCACTATTTCCCGCAAGCATCAGCACTTTTTTCGCAAGCATCAGCACTTTTCCCGCATGCATCAGCAAAACTATTTTCGCCCTCTTATGAATCAGCACTTTTTCCCGCAAGCATCAGCACTTTTTCCGCAAGCATCAGCACTTTTTCCGCATGCATCAGCAAAACTATTTTCGGCCTCTTCCGGTGACCACCCACCATCTCCGCCCCCTTGTCTACACACTACCATATGTACAACATACAACTCCCGCTATATACAACATACAACTCCCGCTATATACAACACACAACTCCCGCTATATACAACATACAACTCCAGCTATATACTGTAGACAACTCTCGCTGTGTACAACATACAACTCCCACGATATATAAATTTAGTTTTTACTTTTGTGTATAAAGATTATGATCGTGACATCACCCAGATCATTAGCAGCTTGATAATGAAGACAAACATGAGGCCAATGTAAAACGTACAGAATGAATTGTCCCTGTGGCCTGTGTTTGTGTGTTTGTGTGTTGTACGTGTCTGTGTGTGTGTTGAATGAATGTATGAGAAGTGTGTGCAGTACCCACCCACCCCCCATCACCCTCACCCTGATAGTCACATGGCAACAACTGTGCAGATGCTCCGATAATGTGACCTGCCATGTCGACGTCATCACAGTGACCTGCGCAGAGTTGACAGGAGGTCATATCCGGAGCGATAAGAGGGGTCATCTGCATGCAGCGAGTGTGTAGCCTACGGATGACAGGTGTGACAGCGAGTCTACAGCGTGCAGTTGTTTGAATCGTTGTCTTTCCTGTCGACGCAGTCCACAGCATGGCCGACATCATGTCCACCGTCCTCGTCACCTGTCCTCTCACACCAGAGGAGCAGCAACGACTGCAGGCTTCGTGTGACGTGCGCCTGGTGCCCGGGTCACCCCGCCCTCTCGCCAGGGAGGTCTTCCTCAAACACGTGCGGGGCGTGCACGGACTCATCGTTATGCCTCCCGACAGAGTGGACGCTGAGCTGCTGGACGCTGCAGGTAAGAAGTGAAGCTGCAGATATTTCTGTGTACTTTCTTGTGGAGGTGTACAACTAGTTCTTGGCGTCAGGTGACTTCGACCTCTTCCTCCCCACAAACACACCCCGAAAGATGGGGTGAGTGAGGGGACGATAGATACATACACAAAGAAGAGGAACTTTGAAGACAATTTCCGTAAATAATAATAACGGGTATTTATAATGACCACGACCATGATAGCTCACACTCACTGCGCAGACCTGCAATGATAATGAACAGATAGTGGAGGGTGAGATATGTACAGGCACAGAACGTACATCTGAATAAAGGTATGAAGGGATGTAGATACTATAAACAGTGTCAGATGGAGTCGTTACATGAGGGTTAGTATGGCAGACTGTATTGCCAGGAGCTAACAATAGTTATTCAGGGATAGTACTTTTGTGTTTTCACAGGGCGTGTGAATGTAGCCTTGTAGTCCGAGTGGCGCATGTGATGTAAAAGAGAGTTCCACTGCAGTTGTGTTTGTGTGTGATCACAGGATGTGTGTGTGTGAGAGAGAACATCAGTAGATGTTCTGGTGTGTGTGTGTGATCACAGGATGTGTGTGAGAGAGTGCATGTATGTGTGTGGGAGAGAGAACATCAGTAGACGTTCTGGTGTGAGAGAGATCACAAGATGCTGTGGTGTGTGTTCTTACGAAAGATATCATGATGTACATAGGTATGTATTGTACTGCCTGTATTGGCGTAGTAAAAGTGTGTGAGTGGTCAGTGTTGGAGAAAGCTAATTGTCATCATTAAGACATGCTGCACGTGCAATATATCTATATCAGTTTGTGGAATGAGTTCTCGTCTGTTTTTACCAAAGAGCGAACACGGAAAGGGAGACGAAAGGGAGCTAGTGAGCGAGCGGCGCTGTCGTATCCTAGAGAAAGTTTATCGTTAGATAGCCTAGACAGTGGTGACCTATGACCCAGTCTGCTTTTATAGCAAGAGACTAATGAGCTGGGAAGCCGGGAGACAGTAGGACAGAGAATAGACAAGTCGCGGAGCAGTCGATGGAGTTTGCGTCCAAATAAATGTCAGTCGGAGTTGAGTATTGGTGAGCACAGATATTACAATGGCGGCGAGGATTGACAAGGAGGTATAGGATATACAGACAGCTTGTTGGCCAGACCATCACCATTTGAACCTGTGGGTGACACAAACACCGTAAGTTCAATGGATATCATGGCTGGAAGAATTCGAAGCTTATGCGGACAGTCAGGGACTGTTCATCTGTGAAGACGGGAATATCAGCAAGAGACAGCGGCGTGCACTGTTGTTATACAAGAGCGAGAGGGCAAGAGGACAAGTAGGGGACATGTTCACAACTTTGCCTGACAGGGGAAATGAAGAAGAATGTGAAAAAGCAGAAGATACTTTGAACAAACACTACATCGTGCGTCCCAACACAACGTGCACTCCCCACAAGTTCAGAAAACTGGAGGAAGAAGAGGGAAAGACTATCTGCAGCTTGTGAGTCGATTGACAGAAGCGAAGGTTGCAACGTTCAAGACCCTGACCTACAGATAAGAGATTATGTGTGGGATAGACTGAGATGCAAGTTGGTAGAGAAAGGAGACATACTCTCATATTGTCACCCACTGCTACACGTAGAGCTGATGTATAACTGTGTATTGTCACACACTGCTACATCTATACCTGTGTATTATCATACACTATTTCAGGTATAGCTGTGCATTGTCACACACTGTTACACGCCTAGCTGTGTATAGTCACTCACTGCTACATGTATAGCTGTGTATTATCATACACTATTTCAGGTATAGCTGTGTATTGTCACACACTGTTACACGTATAGCTGTGTATTGTCACACACTGTTACACGTATAGCTGTGTATTGTCACACACTGTTACACGTATAGCTGTGTATAGTCACTCACTGCTACATGTACAGCTGTGTATTATCATACACTATTTCAGGTATAGCTGTGTATTGTCCCCACTGTTACACGTATAGCTGTGTATTGTCACACAGTTAAACATATAGCTGTGTATTATCATACACTATTTCAGGTATAGCTGTGTATTGTCACACACTGTTACACGTATAGCTGTGCATTGTCACACACTGTTACACGCCTAGCTGTGTATAGTCACTCACTGCTACATGTACAGCTGTGTATTATCATACACTATTTCAGGTATAGCTGTGTATTGTATGTATTGTCATATATTGCTGCCATATTTGCAGGTCCACAGCTGAAAGTGGTGGGCACTATATCAGTGGGGTTGGAACACATTGATCTTGAAGAATGCAGACGAAGAAGTATACTTGTAGGCTATACCCCGGGTGTGCTAACAACAGCTGTGGCTGAGCTGACCGTGGCGTTGCTGCTCATGACCATCCGACACTTACAGGACGGTCAGTTCATTGGTGCAAATAGGTCATGGTGTGGAACATATGATGGCTGACAAATACTTTCACTTGTTCTTGTATAAAATGCGTTAATACAGAGATAAACGTGCATGATGTAGCACTCTGTCTCCATGATACAACGCATAAACTGATAAAAATACCACACTACCACCAGTCTACACATTTTTCTAGCAGCAAGTTAAGTAGTTCAATATTGTATTGAGACAACTGTTATCTGTTTAAATTAGTTAACTACATGTATTGTAACAAGACTTTATTATGTCCTGATTTTAGTTTATCACTGTAGCAAAACAATCATTAGCAGCATTTTCTTCAACCTTGTGACTGCAGATCTTGTCAGAGCCACGAGATGTAAATAACACACAGCATGCACCATCTTCTGACATCTGCTTTCTATATTTCCTCAGTGCACATCAGATGTCACTGTGTGAAGTGAAACGCCCTTCCATCACAATGAGCGTTAGAAGACACTGGGTCTTATGACATGTACACTGTCCAATCACAATGCACGTTAGAAGACACTGGGTCTTATGACATGTACACTGTCCAATCACAATGCACGTTAGAAGACACTGGATCTTATGACATGTACACTGTCCAATCACAATGCACGTTAGAAGACACTGGGTCTTGTGACAAGTACACTGTCCAATCACAATGCACGTTAGAAGACACTGGGTCTTGTGACAAGCCGTTCCGTCTAAATGCATGTTGACTGGTTAGAAGACTGGGCATTGGGACACTGTTATCTCAGCGCATGCGTGAAGACATCTATGACTGCAGGTCTACGCTCGGTGCACTCTGGAGTCTGGGGTCAGCATGGAAACGACCTACTGTGGCTGAGCGGCGTCGAAATCAGCGGCAGTGTAGTGGGCATCGTGGGGCTGGGCAGGATCGGCCTAGGTGTCGCCACTCGCCTGAAAGCCTTTCAACCTGCGCGCATCGTCTACTGCAGCAGCAACACCGCAAGGCCGGCGCCGACCTGGTGAGTACCACGTGACGTCAGGTCAGCGAGCAACGCTAGTCATACTAGAGACAGATGACAGGTCATAAGTCAGACAGTAGCTTGAGTCCTACTTCTAGTGACAGATGAATCTTCAGTGTAGAGAGCAGCATCTAGGGATGGACATAGGGTTCTGTCACTGGCGCATGCAGGACATGCTATGACAGAGACCCTCGTGTTACTGGTTTTCAGCCTACACTAAACAGAGTCGACCTCTTTTTATATACGCCAAAATTATGTCTAACGACTATTGTTTAGTTTTGGGCTTTTTCTTCCTAAAAGGTCAGTTGAGCATGAATGACTTGCTTTCTGTATCAAAGCAAGCCAGTGCCCCTCACATACCAGCTTTCTCCAAGGAGGAGCGCAGCCGTGGCTTTGTACATCCTTCCACGTGTACTACACATGAACTGTGTGTCTCCCCGCCGACTGCAAGTTGCCCGAACCCTCTCTCAGTTTATGTTATACCCAGGGTCCTCCAGCTTTCCTGTACACTGTTCTTGTCAAGTGTCTGTTGCTACATCACCACCAGGCTCACTTTGTGTTCAGCCTGATAGCCTATGTCAAAATGGCCACCATGAAGTGTCTCAGAGTTGCTCGAGACTCTTTTGCAACCCGAGATTGTGTTGACAGAAATATCAGTGTGTATCAGTGACACCCAAATTATTAGTCCACGTGAATTACCCGCTAAACTTATCCCGATGTTGAGAAAATCAAAGTTTTGTCGAAACAGTTCCTTGCATGTTGATTCACAGTTAAAGGGCAACACGAGTTCAAAGTGTTTTCTTTCAGATCGGGTTAAGTTAATTTTAAAATAACAAGTCCCAAAATACGAGTACGTAATTTCGCTTAATTTTCAAGATATAATCCTTCAAACATCAGCATTATCACCTGCCAATGGGAAAGCAGGAGAAAATCTCTTTGCTACACTAGAGAGTTCCATTGCGTATTAGTAGTATTTGTCTAGCGAGTCCAGCAAACTATTCACATGAAGAAACATCGCTCAGGTTGAGTTCTTGAAGCGAATTTTTGCCCAGAAAATGAAATGGGTGATTTTTGAATACAGCCCTACAGAAGTAAACCTATTTCAGATTCTATTTCAGACTGAGTTTTAAAAAAATGAAAAGGTCAAAGTTCACTCGACAGACTGATAAGCCAATCTTCTCGACCAAAATTTAATGGGCAACGGTCACGGTCATCGCAGTCTACACTTATTATTATTGACTCTCTATTACTAAGTGGGCGCACTTGAGCTAAGTTTTCCATGTGTATTATTGTTAATAAAATATAAACACATTTCAAATGTGCGTTTTTCTACGATGAACTCCTGTAAATGTTTTCGCTAGATGGTTGATTTCCAGCATTGAATTTCATTTTGTAGTTACAACTGCCTGCTGATAATGACTGTTATTACCATTAAAATATTATAGCATTATCAAAACTTTTATACATATTTATCTATGTAAACACATCTCTTTCTCATATAGCTGCATGCACAATTTACTTGCTGGTACATGTACTCTCATGTGTTCCCGTGTAAGCTCACCTCATACGTTTGTCGCCCTCAGAGCACGGACATCAATGGTACCCTGACACTGTCAGTGGTGGCTAGCATTGTGCAGGGTAAGGACACGACTGATGGTGTGTTTGTGACTGTCACACATTTACTTGTAGACCAGATGGTGTAGAATGGTACCCTGACACTGTCAGTCTGTCAGTTGTGGCTAGCATTGTGCAGGGTAAGGACACGACTGATGGTGTGTTTGTGACTGTCACACGTTTACTTGTAGACCAGATGGTGTAGAAACTGTCCATGTTGTATATCTGGTGCTTGATCTTTGTTTAAGCTTTTTACCAGCAACCGTAGCTCGTATAGCTAGCTGCTTTAACAGCTCGTGCTTGTGTATAGTCGCCACTTCTGTAGAAGATCTCTTCGTTTTACTGACAGTCCAAGACTTGCCTTACAAGTGACTGACAAGTGAACAATCGCTTTTGAGCAAATTCTTGAGTACGGCCATTTTAACTATAGAAACTAACTTGGAAGAGAACTATCAGCAACAGCACATTGTGTCCTGGTGTGTTCTGGTACCGAGGATGGCATCCTTCCTCTTTGAATTCAGCACATGCACACGATGCTATTTTTAGAAATACTACCCTTTCTTCCTTTCCTTCCTGTTTTTCTCGACAAATCTAGGTGTGATTAAGAAAAACACATTAATATAATATTTCTCGTATCTCTTCGTCATAAAATACCACCGGATTATGCTTTTGTGATAATTTATGCCCTATCCGTGTTGCCCTGTAATGTGTATGGGGTACTAACATGGCGAAACAATCGCCTGTGTAGTGTTTATTCATTTATTTCATACGGGAAACTAGCATGGCGAAAGTCTGGATGATACAGAAAGTAGGTTGAATACCACAATGCACATGACTGTTTCAGGTGGGGGCGGAGCTAGTAAGTTGGGAGGAGCTGCTGAGCCAGTCCGACATTGTCATCGCAACGTGCTCTATGAAGGGCACTCAGAATTACAATCTCTTTAACGCGGCCACCTTCGCACGCATGCGGTCTTCGTCCATTTTCATCAATGTCACCCGGGGTGCCCTTGTGGACCAGGAGGCGCTGCTGTCGGCCCTCACGTCAGGCCAGATCGCGGCGGCAGGCCTGGATGTCACCAACCCGGAGCCTCTGCCCACCGACCACCCGCTGCTGCAGCTGCCAAACGTCACGGTGCTGCCGCATCTGGGCTCAGCCACGCGCCGCGCGCGCACCACCATGTCTCACGTGACCGTCAACAACGTCCTGGCCGGCCTGCAGGGCCAGATGCTGCCGTCACCAGCACCTTAGCGGCCCACAGCAGATCACGTGACGAGAAAGGAGCCAGTCAAGAGCTAGTTTTATTTGCTTGTTGTCAGATTGATTTACCTTGTCCAGAGTCGCTGTTTGTTTCGTGATGTAGGTAGCGAGTAAGATGTACAAGTTGACCTGTCTGTGGTTCTTCCGTCATATCTACGGATTTAGACAACTGACTCTAGAACTATTTACGAGTCATTTACGAGGGCACGAGTAACCTTCAGATTTTCTGTAATCAAAATTACCTCTTTTGTAGGGAATGTCAACCATTAAGGTTCTAATGCAAGACAAGATTCAGTGACAAACTTTAATGGCTGGAATTAGTTGTGCGTGAAGTACACCCTGAGATTTTGACCATTGGTAGAAAGAATGTGAAGCACTATCACTATCCTCAAAGATTAAGTGGATGGCATCAGGCTGCGTGTATGAAAGCTTCAGAGAGTGAAGAGACTCAAGACTCAAATTCTTGTTACGCCATTGACCCAACAGTTGCATTCGTGAGCTTCCCACAGCAGGGGAACCACGCCATCCCATCAATTCTTTCCTCCACTTTTATTGTACAGCTGGGGTGCTGGAATTTTTTTTCATCCAAGGGCCATTTTGAAAGTTTTAACATCAATCGCGGGCCAAACACAATTATCTGCCTAAAAATTAGCCTGTTTGGTCAGCCTGTAGTGCAGTGTGTTAACACTTTTGCAACGTGTCGAATCCCAGCCTGCCTATCACTACTCTTCTGTGAGTCACCATAATACTCCTTTTCGTTGCACGAAAAGTAAACTCATAAACCTAACTGTTACTAACCAAAGCTTTTTAATTGGAAATCTATGAAAGGATAATGTTGGACACTCGGAGGCCTGAACTGTACACTTAGAAATGTCGACAACCATTGTTTTAATTGTATGAGCTGACGTGGTCAATGAACGCTACATGCATCAACAGCCAATATTAAACCCAAGAAAATGTTTACTAATCCATCGGATGTCTATTTATGAAAACCAGCTCAAAGCATATTGTGAGTTGTATAATTTTGCTTTTTTTTTTTTTTTTTTTTTGCAATGCCATTTTATTTCGTATGTCCTGTAAAGTTTCGTCCTTTACTTTTATTTCAAGTAAACTACCAGGCGGTAGTGAAGTTTCACTTCATGCGCATGCGCAGACTATACCCATACGTTTAGATACGCCCGGAGGTTTCGATTCACTACACCGGCAGCGACACAGTAGTCAGCCTTTGGCGGCACTGGACCGTCGGGTGGACAAAAGCCAGGAAGTCCCACCACCGTTTATCTCCCCTGGAATCAGTAGGCCTGTGACCCGCGGACCGCTTACGTCACGACGGACATGGCGCGGGGTCAGGTCGGAATGCGGGACGGTAGTCGTCGCTACAGAAAATCGCCCAGAGAAGAGGAGAGCAGTGGTCAGAACAAGTCCGTTAATTGTAAGGCCGCAGTACACCTAGACCAGTGGTTTTCAAAGTATTTCGGACCGCGGACCACTTTACGTAAGTAAAAAATATGGGGGACCACCAAGTCCTAAAAATCACTCTGTACTATGAATTTCAAATTTAAAATTGCCGCATTTTTTTCATTACAATTCAAAACTAAATGTCCTTCTGTGACAGTAGCATAGTAATAAGTTGACATAAAACTATACGTGTACCTCGTTCTTTGTAATTAAAATGTTAATGCGAGGAATGCATCACTTTAAACATCACTTTGCTGACATATGACGACTGTCAGCCGCGGACCACCTGACTTATGCCCGCGGACCACACTTTGAGAACCACTGACCTAGAGCAGGACAACAGCGATACGTGTTATTGCCTCCCACTGGACACAGGCAGTGAATAGGAGGCCAGGTGGGGTGGCGCTGCAGTTGCAGACCGCGTTACTAGTGAGAAGGGGGTGCAGTGTGGGCAGGAATAAGTTCAAGCGACCACGTGTCCATCGTGTGTTAGCGACGGAGTGATTGGATGTATCTAGGTAGTGGAATGGTCGGAAGTAAGTCTGTGGTATGCTTGACCAATCACGAGAGAGGAGGATCCTCGCAGACGAGGTAATAACATTGTGATCGGCGAACAATCGTCGTCTTGGCACAGCGATCTGTTCAAGGCTGTTCACATTATCCGCTGTGAGTCTGTCTGGGCCCTTGTGGGACCCCGGGGTATGCTTGCCTAACGAGCATTGTAAGAATAGGGTCCCTGCAATCCAGCCAGGCATGTCGTGAGAGGCGACTAAGGTGGACACCTCACATAAAGGTAAATAGGTTGTGGTAGGGCTAACAACCTCACCAGCCTGTTACAGAAATCTGCACCAGAGTATTCATCACGGATGGCGGAGGTAATGAAGCACACCAGGAGACTGGACTAATGACGGACGACAGCCAAACCCGCGAGGGAGCTGGCGCCCCGACAGCAGATTTACTGAAGCCGAGGCAAAAGTTGAGGGTGGGGTGCTGGAACGTCCAGACCTTGTACCAGACTGGCAGGATGCTCCAACTAGTCAAGGGGTTTGATAACTACAACTTGGACATCCTGGGAGTCAGTGAGGTCAGATGGACCGGCACCGGAAACAGGAGATTAGCTTAAGGACAGACCATCTTGTTCTCAGGAAGATCAGACGCTCAGCACTCTGAAGGAGTGGCACTACTCCTCAACAAGAAAACTGAAAAGGCACTGCTGGAATGGAAGCCTTACGGACCCAGGCTTTTGAGAGCAAGATTCCATTCCAAGTACACCAAGCTGACAGTGCTAGCCTGCTATGCACCAACAGAAGACTCCGAGGCAGAAGACAAGGATGCTTTTTACGATCAGCTCCAGGCAGCCTCAGAGAGCGTTCCAGCCCACGATATGTTGCTCATCATCGGCGATCTCAATGCCAAGGTGGGAAGTGACAACACCTGCAGAGAGGATGTCATGGGCAAGCATGGAATTGCAACCATCAAATACAACGGAGAGAGATTAGCAGACTTTTGTGAAGAAAACAACCTACTGATTGGAGGCACACTCTTCCCACACAAAGACATCCACAAGACAACGTGGACATCACCAGATGGGATCACAAAGAACCAGATAGACCATGTCATCATCAACCGAAAATGGAGGAGCTCACTTCAAGATGTCAGAGCCTACAGAGGAGCAGACATTGCCAGTGACCACACTCTTGTGATAGCCGCAGTTTGTCTGAAGCAGAGAGTGGACTCCGGCAAACTAAAAGATCCAGCCACCAAACGGGCCTTTGCTATGGAAGTAAAGAACAGGTTCCAGGCACTAGGAGAACAACAAGAGATGACCTTAGACGACTTCAATCGAGTCTTGTAGGAAACAGGAGAGAAAATACTGGGCTTCCAACGGAAAAAGAAAGAACAGTGGATCAGAGAAGAGACATGGAAGAAGACAGACGAGAGAAAGTCAGCCAAACAAAAAACAACAGCACTAGATCTGAACGCCTGAAGGAACAACACAAAGATATACAAAACTTAACAAAGAGGTAAAGAGGATGAAAAAAAAACCGATAAAAGAGACTACACAGAGAAACTGGCAGATGAAACTGAAAAAGCAAGAAAAAAATGACCTGAAAGACACTGTACAAGATACAAAAACAGCTGAACAACGGGTTTAAGAACAGTGATGTGCCAGTGAAAGACATGAGCGGTAATGTTGTCGAGTGGGTGGCAGGAAAACTGCAGGGGCATAACACTTCTTTCCCTCACCAGCAATTAAGGTCTTTAGCAAGATTGTTCTGTCAAGACTGACGGCAACCCTTGAGAAAGACCTCCGACCACAGCAAGCAGGATTCCACCCTGGGCCATCCTGCTCTGAACACATCTTCATTCTGCGACAGATTCTGGAGCAGAGCAACGAGTGGAACACACCGCTGTACACCAATTTCATCGACCTGAAGAAGGCTTTTGACAGCATCCCCCGCGAATCCTGAGGCATTACTGAGTCCCTGCAAAACTTGTTCAGGTCGTTGCAATGCTGTACAATGCTAACCCAACATTCTCTTGAGTCCTTTCCCGCCCAGCTCGTCCTCGGCCTCAGAGAAAAGTCCCTTGATGTTGAAATGCTCTAAACGTGTCCATCTCCCCGACCAAGGGGTACCGACAACTTGCTAGCTTCGCATTGACGACGTGTGGACGAGTGTTGTCTCTAACTTAAATCTTCATCACGTTATACAAACCATTGAACAAACACACAACCAGCATTCTTCATTCACTCATCACTATAGTGAAAGTGTCCCGCCGACCATGCATGTGTCAAATGACTTTGGAGGTTTTCTCCCTGTCCTACCATCATAGGGAACCGTTGCGACTTAGGACCAACTGTTTCTGTTTAGTTTTTGTTTTTTGTTTGTTTGTCCCTGACAGCTTGTGGGCCTTAGGGCTTATTATAATCAGGCCTTTTATTTACTGTCTTAATGTTCTCGGATATTTTATACCCAGTAGGCCTTTTTTACTATTTAATGTTTCCTTGGTCGTGAACTTCAACTGTGTAAGATTTTCATGTGCTACATACCAGCTGCCACATGGCACACTGTGGTATGGTGAAAATTAGATGACATAGATAGAGCATTAGCATTTAAAAGAAAAAGTCACTTCCATTATAGTGTTTGTCCCGTCAATTGAGGACACTTAATTAAGCAAAAAGAAAGATATAAAAATTTAAAGAAAGAAATGAATTTCATCACGCTTGGTCGACATTTGCCTTAGTCGTCGACTGTTGTAGTAAGGACATTTTAGTATGAAGATCGTGTCGTGGCCGTTGTAGCAAGCTGACGAGTATAAAGACGGTGTTTCGACGTTGACACCCGACGACATACGAACGGTAACTCTGTACGGGTGTCGACGAACAAGGGGCTTAACTCTCCACACACGAGCAACGACACGAAGAGGACGAGCTAGCTACCTCGAGCCTAGTGACCCTGGCAAAACTGGTCAGTGTAGTAGGATAGCAGGAGTATGGCTTCATCACGACAACACCAAGTTAGTGACACGTGCTGGCGGTCTCCTGTCATCAGGTGAGAATCACTGCGTGGTATGGGGGTGGGGGGGTCAAGTAAACAACCAAATAACAAACGGCAACACAAAGTTCTTGTTTTGGGTTACACGGATTCCAGAGACAGCGGGAGCACTTGATGTATACGTGTGTTGTGTGCAGTAGGTAATTTGCTAAATTAGTGCACAGTTGGCAGTTTGAGTCCGAGCACAGATCTGCAGGCACGCGAGGTCAATCCTTGTAGAGGCCTTGCTAGGGATGCAGTTTTCGGAATAAGGAATGGCAATACTAGCAGCATGTATTTGAAGAATGGCACACGAGTCATTCTTTAAATGTATCAGTTGTGATTTCGTGATATATTAACAGTCTCCCTGCTCACCTCTTATAAATTCAAAACACCACACATATATATATGTGCATGCAGTAAGATCTGTTTCATATGCCACTGACAACTTTATTTTAATGCAATAGCTGTACCGCAACCTATAGTTCCTTGGCATAAGACAATCACACACAAAAAATTACTTCTTGCAAGCATTAAAATCTAATTGACAAACTGTTGCAAATTTTTTACTTGATTTTTTTATATGCTGTCATAAATGGTGTACTATGGTCAACAACAGTAAACCCTAAAATAATAATATTAGTATTGTGAAAATAGATGACAGTATATGCAATATTTTCTTTCGCTGAAATCCTTTTTCTGGGATAGCATTTGAATGTTTGAAGAATATGCTACCAGAAATGGCTGTTGAAGCATATGCTGTTAATTAGAAAAAAATTTTGTTGATCATACAAGGACAGTGAGCTTTGAGTGTTTGTGATTTAGGTTTCATCTATCCATTTTCACCTCTTTGCCACTTAAAAGGCAATCCCATGTTATCTTCTCCCAGAGGAACCCTTTAGTTGTTACATTTTGTCTGGTTGTAAGCTGATTTTAAGCATGTTTGCTCATCACAGATTGAAAAACTGCTTTTTGTAATGACACTAACCTCATGCTTCAAAACTAAAAGAGCATGCAGCTCAAGAAATGTATGCTTGACTAGCACATATTGGAATTTTGTATTTCAGTAAACATTTGTACAAAATGGTAATCTATGATTTTTTTTTTTAATCCATGCTTGATAACTCATAAATAACCTAATCAGACATATTAATGAATGGCAGTTTTAAATCAGTGTGTGTATTATGTTTATGGCTGGTTGCAGTTGATTGCTGTGTGAATCGACACTATTTATCTAACCCTCACCAAACTTTTCAGGAGTATTACTGTTGTCTGTAGTTTGGTCATGGGCTATGTTTGGTGTGTATGTGTTACTAAAATTTCACGAAACATCTACTACATATAGCAAATTTGGACAGGACTGTAATTTGAGGGGATAAAAGGTCAGGGGGCAAGGAGGAATGGGAGGGGAGCAAGCATTACCCCAGTTACATTTCCTTTCACAGAAAGTATGCCCCCTGTTTCCAAACAAAAGTGGTAGATCTGTCAACTGAGGAAAAGGAGATCACTAGTACAAGTGTTTCACCATTTTGTTTTTTGTTTTTGCAGTGCTGTATCTCCAGAACCAGACTTAACAGACCTGCTCAGCAGTAGCAGTAGCAGTAACAACAGTACTGAGAATACCATCTGCATTGTGTCTACAGTCCCTTGCGTCATCTCCACAGCATCTTGCAGTGCCTCTGTAACATCTTGCAGTACCTCTGTAACATCTTCTAGTGCCTCTGTAGCTAGATGTGCAGCACTTTCTGGTGCCAACATTTACACAGCTGTACCACCACCCAGCAGATTTTCTATTAACACTGTCTTTGGAAACACGGAAAGCAAACTTATGGGTTTCAAACCAAATAGCAGTGCCATGTTTGAACATTCTGTAAAAGGTGGAAAGACTGCCAAGCGTGGAAAAACAATTTCAAAGCTTAGAATTTTAACTTTCTCAGATATAGAGGGCAGCTTGTCATTTTTTGATCGGTCATCTTCCAGCTGGCCTGAGGCACTGCAAGAAAAATCTCTGGATCGACAACAACACAGGTTTGGGTCCAATTGCATTTTTCTGTACCTATTAATGGTGTCAATAGTGTTAGACAGTGTTAGTCAGGTAGATAGCAGCAAGAGATCTTGCATGATTAGGGTTAGTGGTCTCAGCACCATAAATGTCTTTTAGTTTAATGTCATACTTTCATGATTTGTTTTGCTGACATTAATTGTAGAGCAGTGGAATCTAAACATTTTTTAAAACTAAAGTTGCTCTTCTATCTTTTTAAATGAAAATTGCTTCCATTTGTTAGACTTCATAATCTAGTGGTTGTACTCAACCTCAGAGCAGAACGTTACCAATCTGAGGGGCATTCAGATATATTTCTCCCTGTACACTCAGCAGAAATGGCATCAGCTTCTTCAGGATAAGGAAAAGATTGAGATCCTCATCCAAGTGCTTTAGTCTAGACATGGTAAACCTCTTACAGTTCCTTACCCCAGCCTAGAGGTTACTTTTTTGGGACATTTACCCTACTTTCCCACCTCCCTGGTAGTATTTTACTAGTGACCGGAATTACTTTGTAGTTTACTGGCCACCAACGTCAAGGGTAGTTTGCAGTATTACTCAGTGATTACAGGCTATTCCTAACCTGTTGAGGTGTGCATAAATTGTGTGAGAGTTCTTAATCTGTTGACAATTTGCAGGAAATATAAATGAGTTTCGATCAGAGATCTTATTCAGTAAGACATTTTGTAATAAACTAGACATAAATATGATTATTCCTAATTATTTGTTATCAAGTGTTAGTCATATTGCTAAAACATGACTTCAGATTTAAAGATCTTGATAATATTAAGAAATGTACCGTGCTGTATGCTTTTATCTATTACTGGTGATCTTTAATAGTATTTGGGGGAGTGATGCTAAAACACCCACCACTTATGAGTGAGGGTCCAAAAACCCCATCAGTTTTAACTGGAGGTCTAAAATCTCCTTGTATTTTATTGAAGAGAAACCCAATTATCTATTATAGCTAAAAATATTTTACCCTAAAAATATTTTCACACTAAGAAAACGGGTTAAAGAGAAAATGTCATTTTACAAAAATCTTACCTAGAATTTAAACAGTGATATATCTAAATACATGGTGATTAAACATTGTAAGTGTATTTATCTTTGCAGACAGATGTCTTTAGGAGGGAATGCATAGTTGTTTACCTAAACGCTTTCTCAGCTCAGTCACCTACCGATTGCATCTGATAAGGCCTCTTGTGTAATTAAAGAAAGGCTAGGAAGATAAATGACTGAAATACCCAATGAATTAATAATAATTATAACTGAATTTGCATAGAATATTTACCATTGTGGAGGTGAGCTCAGTGCAGTGTGTACAAAAACACAAATATGAAATGACAATGAACCATACAATGAAGAAGAACAAGCAGCAAATGACACCATGACAATCATGAATGAGGTGAACGGACAAATTAAGGAATGACTAGAATTGTTCACTTGATTACAACAGGTATTGCTTAAATGGATTTTGGGATGGATTTGAAAGCTTCCAGCGTGGACTCAGTTTGAAAAGAAAAAAATTATGGTAAAGAATTAGAGTATTCAGACTGCTCTTGAGAAGTGGAAACAACTGTGTGTAAAGGGGGTATTGAGGGGAGTTTTGATGGCCTCTATGATAGTGATTTGACATGACCTAGACAAAGAACATGATACATTGAGATTCTTTTCTGCCATGGGATGAATGTATTTTATGTAATGCACACTGCCATCGAGTGTTGACTGAAGACATTACAGTTACACGTCTTCCGTTGCCCCCATTTCACTTTCTACACCTTCCATTAATCTCAAGTCATGAGATGTTTTGGTGTTAAAAATATGAAACCTATTAAATGAGTGCTTTTAAATTATATTTCTTTTACATTATATCTTTTAAATTATATTTCTTTTAGGAGTGATAATGACTATCTATCTATATATATCATTGCACATTGTGACCGCACCACCACCCCATTCCAAAATCCGACTCTGAAAAGTTGCCAACGCCTTTTTTTTTAAATCTGCATATTTTGAGTTTTCTTTTGATGGGCATCAAAGTTGTCTCTTCTTGAGTCTTAGCTTGATCTTCTGGCTGAAAAGCGAAGGCCTGGCTGGCTTTCGCCAGTCGGGGCTCGAATCTCCGGTCTGAACATTTTGGACCCCAAGATAGGAGAAACTGTCAACTTCCTCAATCTCTTCGCTGGGACTCTGGCGTCATTCTACTAGTTTGCTGGACCTTCCAGTAAAAGATCTAAGCTGTCATATCAAATCCATTTGGTATCAAATTGTTGGTACTGGTAAACAGTTGTGGCTTTGGAGGTTTGGGGCGTGGATGCTGTCAGGCCTCTCCAGTCGATGAAATTACCGTGTTCCAATTCATCTCAGGATTGTTTGCTGTGGTCGGATCTTTTCAAGAGTTCCGTCATGAAGACCTTCTGGTGATATCCTTCTTTTACATGTTATGGCCTGAAGATGTCAGCTAGCAATTCACATGTTTCAACATCTCTGCTGTTATTCCCAGTCTTTGCCGCTCTTCAGGTGTGCTGTCAAATAATCTATAGATTCTCAGAGTTCTGTTCACCATTATTTAATAATCTAAATATCAGTTACACAAAACATTGTGCACAGTGGCAGTTAAAAATGTACTAGGTGTCACTCCCACCATGTCATAATGCCTTCAGTGGAAACTGCTTATAAGCACTAAACCACTTTTCACTGGTTATCACATGACCTAGATACTAGAACTTGTTTATTTGCTTGAAATCTGCCTTCTCCAGATTGAGGTTGATTCCTTTCTCCTACTCTGAAGAAAAAGATTGAAACTGTCATCAGAATCCTTTGCTCCAACTTCGTCTGTACTTCATGTACCCATATCATTACTCCTAACAGGCTTTCCCACCATACTAGTCCTTTTTCGCTCTCTTCCCTGCAAGTCTTTATCATGATACTCTCAGTTTTTGTTATTTGATTCCACTTTGTGTTTTCTGTATTTGATTTTATTAATCATTAGTACTGTTGTTTATTTTTTATAGTTGATATGTTGTTTTCCTGACCCTCCTATGCTGTCCATGTCTCGTTCTTGTTTTTAGGCGCTAAGAGCATAGTCCTTAGGAGTGTGAATGTGCGCTTTACAAATTTTGCAATTATTGTCTCTTCTGCCGAAGGGTAGCATTGAATTAATATTTTTTCCTTCACAAAACTTTACAAAGGTCACTTGCCACTACTTCTTCAAGTCACTTGCAATTACTCCTACAAGATCACTTGGCATTACTCCTAGGCCCCTTTCAGTATCCTGTCCATTAGCTGACGTAGGACACCAGGAACTAGATATGGCGGTGAAGACAGTTCCGAAAAAGGACATCCTCGTTGTACATGGTGACTAGAACACCAAAGTTGGCACAGACGCCTATCTGCAATGGGCAGGAACGGTGGCCAAATTTGGCCTCAGCAAACATAGGGCAACCGACTCCTAGAATTTATGCAGAGCCAGCGACACCTTAAACAACACTCTACACCCCCCTCCCCCCGGAAACCATGGACGGACAAGTAGCGCTCACCAAACGGATTGATCCACAATCAATTCGACTATATCCTGCTGCGGAAATGCTTCAAATGCAGCATCAACAAGGCTAAAACAAGGATGTATCCAGGCGCTGACATAGGTAACGACCATGACCGTGTTCTAACGAACCTGAAGCTGAAGACCCCGAATCCGCTTTGATTTGAAGCTGCAAGGCCCACACATTACAGACGTCTTCAAGGCCACAGTTGGAGGAAGATTTGCCACGTTGAACCTGGTGGACTGTGATGTAGACACCCTCCTGGGAAACATAAAGAGGTCCTAATGTCAACAGAGCCCATTAGGTTTTAGGATGACATATAGGAATAAGAAACACCCGTGGGTCACGAAAGACATTCTAGATCTCTGTGACCAAAGGAGGGCCTTGAGAGAAACGGAAAGAAAAGCAAACCCGAAGCAGCTACCAAATACAAAGAAGTGAACTGTGCCATCAAGAAAGGAATGCAGGCAACAAGGGAGAACTGGATCGAGCGCTAGTGCCGGGACATAGAGATGTAATGACACGAGGTGACAGCAAAAGGGCCTAGCAACTTCTAAAGACCCTCACTAAGACATCAGCACAAGACCTTAGTCATTGAAGACAGCAGAGGCCACCTTCTCGAAGAAAGCAATGCTGTACTCAACCGATGGACTGAGTACTGCAAGGATCTGTTTAACTTCCTCCTGAAGACCGATGCCAACATCCTCCTAAACAACCAGGGTAGAGACAGTGAACCTGCTGACCAACCAGTCCTACAGGAAGAGGTCGAAAGAGCTGTACATAGTCTGACGAGAGGAAAGTCGCCAGACGTTGATAATGTGCCAGCTAAGCTGCTCAAGAAGGGTGGGGATGAAACCACAAAGGTCCTCATTGTCCTGTGCCAAGAGTCTGGGAGCACAAGGAATATGCCAAAGAATGGACACAGTCACTAATCATATCCCTTCCCCAAAAAGGAAACAGCAAACAGTGCCAGAATTACACAACCATAAGCCTTATCAGCCACTGAAGCAAAGTCATGCTGAAGGTCATACAAAACCGCCGCTTAGCAGAACAGGCCGGCTTACGTATAAGCACAGTTAAGCAGATTTTCAACTGTCACATTCTCAAAGAAAAGAATCTTCAGCTTCAGCGGAACATCTACCTCAACTTCATTGATTTTAAAAAGGCATTTGACAGAGTCTAGCAGGAAAGGGTATGGACCGTATGGCATGTGATGCGAAAAGTTAACATCGAAAAAGGCCTCATTCAAGCCATCGAAGCGCCGTACAATAGATCAACAAGTACAGTACAGTGTAATGCTAAACAACCAAATAGGAGCTTACCTTCGCACCACAGTGGGAGTACGTCAAGGATGCTCCCTATCACTGGTGCTGTTTAATATCTTCTACCCTGACCATTATACTTCCATCTCAATTGGAAGACTAATCTGCAACCTACGCATTGCAGACGACAGAGACGTGTTAGCGGGTACTAACAAAAACCTGCAAGACTTCACCAACAGACCGACAGACAGTTCAAATGCATATGGAATAAAGACCAGCAATGAAAAGAGCAAAGTTCTGGTCATCGGCAGCGGCAAATATGAATGGGGTATAGCTCCAAGGGGTTCGTATTACATGTATTCCTGTACGCCCCCAGCGGATCATAGGGCCGCAACTACACCACGCCATCGGATCCAGTTTGGGTACCCCTTTCAGCATTTCCTTTCTTTAGTATATTTAAGAAGTCGTATTTATCTTTGGTTTTGCCGTATATGCTGCTGCTTAGCAGTTTCTCTAACCTTGTGCTGTCATTGCCATAGATGGAAGTGGATGCCAGCGAAGCAATTTTTGGACCAGGCAGCATTGTCCTTGCATGCAAACTGTGCTCTCTGCTCTGGCCATTTTGAACCAAGCCATCTCATGAACCTCGTAAACACACACTGTTGGCTGATCTGGTGTGCTTTTACAACCAAACAAAACCAAAAAAAAGTTCAGGATGGATAGCAAGAACTGTGTCTGAATGGCTCTACAGCTCACAGAAAATCATCTAAAGTTACCTGGTTTTTCAGCCTTTCGGGTTAAGTTTGCCTCTCAGGTTTGTCACGATCACACTCTCCCAGCTGATGCCACATTCACACACACACAGGGTCCGCACGCGTTCTTTTCTTCCACAAAAGACAAAGACCTGTCTATGGGCTTCTCGCTTATTCTATTGACGGGGTTTGGGCTTATCTCTCTCTCTCTGGGAATCAACAATATTACATAAACAGTCCTACAGGCAACTGCAATTATCCACAGGTTAAACTATAAATATACTAGGGACCGATATTATTCGCATACACAAACTTCAATACCAAGGTCACATGCCAGCGCACATGAGTTCAAAAAGTATCTATTACAGTCACCTCACCATCCAATACTTGAAGAGTCTCTCAGACATTTAAATGAACTTCCCAGGCTGAGTTCCTGATGACTGTCTCCCAATAGCAGGCAATAGACAATATTTACACTTCCTTTCAACACCGTCCGCCACACACAAACAACCAAGAATTATCTCCATAAAAAAAAAATCAGCCGCAACACGGTGGTCCAGTGGTCCGTGTCGCTGTGCAAGAGTTGAGCCTCCGTAATTGCCGTTCGCAGGTGATGTATCAGGTACTCTCGGAAATCCACCACTACGAGAGTTGCCGAGGGACACGTCCCACTATGGGAAGGATGTCACGTTCCTTACCCAGCGGCGTCGGCTGCTGCTGCCACGTGGGAAGATGACTGCAAGTCTTCAGTGTTCCCGTCAGTTAGTGAGGACGATACACAGACGGCTGATAGTTGAAGATCGTCATTATTCTTCTGCAGATGCGGGCTAACGTCCACGATAGGGGTGCAAACACTTGCTTTTCCTTGGAAGTTATGGTCCATAGACAGGATGCTCTCCTCTCAGCTCTAACTCCCACCCCCCGCCACACCTAATTCCTGCAATTCTCATGGCTTTATGTGCCTTTAAATAAAGTACCCATTAACTCTCTCTTACACAAACATCCATTATTTTCAGTCTCACATTTCTAATGGAACTTTACACTCCTCTCTCACCTGCAGCGTTCATAGCACATTAGTGTGATAACAAGAATAACATGTTCACATGCTCAATTGTCAGAGATCTAGTCGGAGTGCTAGACTAAGCTCACGTGCACAGACGAAAGGGTGTGAATGATGGAAGTTTCCGGAATGCGTGTCTCTATGACAGTGGTTCTTAACCTGGGTTCGATCGAACCCTAGGGGTTCGGTGAGTCGGTCTCAGGGGTTCGGCGGAGCCTCCGCCACGGAGGTCAAGACACACCCGCAATTCGTGATGACACTAAAGAAGGGTTCGGTGAACGTGCATATGAAACTTGTGGGTTCGGTACCTCAAAAAAGGTTAAGAACCACCGCTCTATGATGTAAAACAGAAAAAGAAAGAAAAGGTGTGACGGGAGAGGGGAGAGCAGTTAGCGAGGAGAGATTGGGGAGAGAGAGCAAAAGGCCGAGAGGACGTGAAATTGGACGTTTAATTGTGAGTAGACGATATTGTATATGGGAAGTAAAAAGCCATTGCCGAGACAGTGAGCTTAACTGGTTTATAGAAGACCTAAGGAACACTTTGTGGGTGTGTTATTTGAAGTGAAGACCCATTGCCGAGACAGTGTATAGAGACTGTAGACTATAGAGGAACTGAAGAACACTTTACGGTCTGTGTTTATGCTCAACGTATCAACGGCCAGCCCTTGCGTATTCACTGTGTTACTACCTTGAGGAAATAAATCATAGTTACGATTTTTATTATTATTTACGTTATTTTGTTTTGTTTATGAAATATAGGCAGACTCCTACAGGCAAATCGTTTTGTTTATTTGTGTGAAAGAACGCGTAATTGTCTAACCCGCAAGTGTGTTCGAAAGGGAGTGAGCGAAAGACACTACACGGTGTCGTGACATCAATACCTTGGTTGTCGACACT
Organism: Pomacea canaliculata; assembly: GCF_003073045.1. NCBI lineage: Eukaryota > Metazoa > Mollusca > Gastropoda > Architaenioglossa > Ampullariidae > Pomacea > Pomacea canaliculata. Next base: position 44,965,149 of record NC_037591.1, on the reverse strand, counting down.
TAAAAGCAATTCATCATGTATGATTGGATGGAAAATTGCTATACAAAGCCTCTTCAACACAGGGACAATCTCGGCAAAACGAATGAGGTTAATTTTTTTCCGTTTATATGTTTTGATTTATTTTCTAAATTAGAGAAGCTGCACCTTTCACATGTTTCAAGCTCTATTTCCCAAAGTATAAAAGGTGCGCGCCTGATTGTGTTGCCAGTCCACGGTCTTCAGAACCGAGGCGCGAGGCTAGCGACCTTTTACTGTCCTACGGACGAGTGGCGTGCGCCCTGACCACCGCCTGACTTCAAGCTCATATAGCAGTGGTGGCTGTAATTGTTATCCTCTTTGATAGAAGTATGCCAGAGAAGGATGGAATAGTGCACAAGACTCGAAGGGGTTACTTTAAAGGTTACTGTCAGGTTTTAGTTTGTTGTTTGAAATTGAAATAAATCGTTTGTGACACGTCACCAGTCCCGTTACTTTTTCAGACACTTCGTATATTTTATTCGCCCGATCTGTAGTGAGGCTGACTTTGTTAATTTGCGGAGGTTTGCACGAAAAAGTTGAAGGAAAAAAGTGTTGTATGGTGATTATATGTAGACCAGAAAATTACATCTTGTGTTCGAAGTTATTTCTTTAGACTGAAGTAGCTGGCACATGTTCAAAATCGCTATTAGCGGTAAAGTTAATTTTCTTCGTTGTACTATAAGGCAGTGGTTCTCAAAGTATTTCGGACCGCGAACCACTTTACTTAAGTAAAAAATATGGCGGACCACCAAGGCCTAAAAATCACTCTGTACTATGAATTTCAAATTTAAATTGCCGCATTTGTTTCATTTTAATTCAAAACTAAATGTCCTTCTGTGACAGTAGTATAGCAATAAATTGACATAAAACTACCTCGTTATTTGTAATTAAAATGTTAATGCGAGGAATGCATCACTTTAAACATCACTTTGCTGACATATGACGACTGCAGCCGCGGACCACCTGACCTATAGTGGATATATAAGGGAACTCGTTTAATAAGATCTAACTGGTATATAATTCAGAAGTGAGTTTGCTGTTTATGCGACCTGAATAGTCCTGATGTACTGTTACTGTTTATGCGACCTGAATAGTCCTGATGTACTGTTACTGTTTATGCGACCTGAATAGTCCTGATGTACTGTTACTGTTTATGCGACCTGAATAGTCCTGATGTAACCTGAATAGTCTGATGTACTGTTACTGTTTATGCGACTGAATAGTCTGATGTACTGTTAATGCGACCTGAATAGTCCTGTTACTGTTTATGCTGTCCTGATGTACTGTTACTGTTTATGCGACCTGAATAGTCCTGATGTACTGTTACTGTTTATGCGACCTGAATAGTCCTGATGTACTGTTACTGTTTATGCGACCTGAATAGTCCTGATGTACTGTTACTGTTTATGCGACCTGAATAGTCCTGATGTACTGTAGGAATCTGGAGCAAGAATTCTCCATAGAACTCCTAACAGAACATATAGAGAAACGGAATTGGCTTCCGTTGTTTAAAAACTTCACTACTGGATGGATTATGTGAATGCGGTATATTTACTGTCGCCTTTCTATGACTTTTTTTTTGGGTACTAAAATGTTGCTAAATTTAATGAGTTTGTACAGAAGTAAATTGTAATTTGTTTAGCGTACAAAAAGTGGATCCCAGAACGGACCTCGTGCAAGCGGAAGTAAACGTTTAACGTCACCTTTAAAGTGACATCCCTTTGGTATAAATTGGACTAAGTATTGTTTAATTAGATAGTGCACTGAGCTAAAACTTTAGCTACTACAATATCAGTTCCTTGTTTTAAACCATTTTTTAAAAATGTTTTCTTGCTTGTCATAAAAAGATCCTCAATCCGATCTACGGTAGTGGGGACGTCCGCCATTATTCGGGACGTCGCGGTGTTGCAGTAAACACTTCTGCTGTCTGTCGTAGACTGCAGACGTAGCGGCTTATTTTATTAAAATTACTCGCCGATTCGAAACATGATCCGAACGCCAGACAGGTAACGTAGCAAAATTTGTCTTAAAAAGCAGCTTATTCGTTTCTATGCAAGTGTTTCATTAGCAAGATTTATGAATCTCACAGGTTTTTATAGTAAGAACTATATACTAGTAGCCTAACATACTGAGGAAACAGTAAAGCGAACAGTCATGAGAACGAAAATTCTAGGAACAAATGCTAGATTAAAGTGTTAGTTGCATGCATGGTTGTTACAGATTCAAGGAACGTGTTCATTGTCGAGTCGGCATTACCCCCCCTTAAAGCAGCTATACTCGTAGAGCAACATCTCGAAATATAAATATTTGGCATTATTCTTGAATGCGCAGAGAAATATGTCTTAAGGTGTATTTTTCTCCATTATTTAGAAATGTTGTACATTACGAATTTGTTTTCCTTTTTAAAATGTATTTTGTGATTCGACAATCATGATTTTGGTAGCTATATGATGCTAAACATAAATAGTTTACCTGAGGGAATCAAATGTTCAAGAAAGCTCAAAAATCGAGTTATATGTGAATATATGTTCATAAAAGTTGTGTTTTATTTACACTTTTCCTGTAGTCAGTGGTTTTGGTTTCCCAGGCATATAAATCTCAAAAGGCAAGGCATTTTCTCAGAACTGCCATCTCTTGCCAGCTTTTGGTTCAAATTTATTTTTATTATTTCGTTTTGTTTTTGCAGTGCAGATTGTGATGCCTTTACAGTGACATGGATCAGTGACAAATATTGTTATAATACACATCTTGCCATGCTTGAAAAAAATTAGTGCAGGGAGTCGTTTTATACAAAATAGAAAGAAAAATCTAACACATTTTATTATATAAAGTTTACAACTTTGCCATCACATGAGAACAGTGGAGGGAAAATGATTAAAAGTACAGCGTAAATGCAAAATTCTAGAATGAACAGAGCTACAAAGTACAGTATCCAAACTTATGACGTGAAGTTACAAGCTGAGCATAACTAAGAATTTCCCATTTGACAGCAAACTATACACGTACACCTGTCCATCTTCCTCCCCAAGCTATCTACACTCTAGCACCCTAAGAGAAATTCATCTGTGCAACACACACATATGATCCATTTACACTTTAAGTACTTGTATATACATGGCAAATCCACAAAGTGATTAGAAACGAAGACCACCCCTACGCATAAGTATACATTTGACAGATGAAAACGAGCACTTAATCATCATGAAAACTTTTCAAACTATCAAATATAGTATTTTTTTATTATAAAATGCTGAACATAAACTATTTGCACCAAAGGCAAAACTTGATTGTAGCTGTCTTATTGTGATATGTACTTACTTCTGACCATTAAAGCTATTTTTTGTTTATAATGTCATATCAGTAAATGGAATATAATACTGAAATAAACTGTTAAATAATAACCTTGACATTGCATACCCAGGTCACATTTTTTTCAGTAAAAATGAGTGCCTATTAATAGCATAAAACAATGTTTATCTCCAAATTTCCAATTATTTAATAATTTGAAATCACCTATTTGCTAGTACCATTTCTTGAATGTGTGTTTTTTAAATTATATTTTTGTATTAGATGCGTACGTGTGTTGCAAATATGAAAAAAAAAAAAAAAAACCCTTAAATCTTGTTGCAAAAATGACACAGCAAAGTGTTATTGTCAGGAAGTCTTTGTATTTTGTGGAAAGCATGGCTACACTTTGATGGTCTACTTTGGACAAGAAGTGTGCATGACCTTTTCTGAACTGTTTTTCATTATCTAAAAAGTCCAGATAGCCCTGCATATAGCAACTAGCCCCCCCTCCTTCCCCCAAGTCGCAGGGGAGTGAGCTTTCTCATCCCCATTCATGCTGCATAGTGGTTAACTGAGGGACATTCTGCAAGACACTAACTGTAAAGAATAATAAATAAGGTATGTTGCATGGATCACCCTGATCTTGGTTCTACTGCCATTAAAGCATCGCTACCTAGCTCTGGAGTCCTATTTTCCCCTTCTCCTTGTCAGTTGACAGCAAACTAAATATTAATCTGAACCAAGCAAAACATGTACAAAAATTGCATCATTGTTTTTATCCCTGCACTCTCATCTAATTTTCATCTGCATGATAGGGAACTTCTTTCCACTTGAAGAAAAAGGTGTAGAAGATGAGGCAGACAGAAAAGAAATCAAGGTTAAAGACCAACCTACCCTCCCACTTCCAGGCTGGTTAGGCATGGAGGTTGTTATACCTTGACACCTACAAATGCCAGTTCTTTCCCCTCATATTGAGAAACTCACATGGTCAATTCAACATACAAGCAGTGGGAAGCTTTCTGCAGTTGTGATACGATGGGAATGATCTTTTTTCCTAACATCATGCTTAGTTAAGCAAACAAAATTCCTTTACTCCATTAGTACCTAATTCATCTAATGATACAATGTTAAATAGATTATTTTCAAAATGGAATTTTTCAAATCTTGTATTTATGGTTTCAAACAGTGGCAGTTTGAATTTTGGATGTCATGACAACAGATTTATGATTTATAAGGGTTTTAGTGACACTGATGTGTTTAACTTATAGTAGACTACAATTGTATAATTAATAAAGTTATACTGGTAAAATCACAGTATGATGATTCAGGATGTGGGGTTAGGGTGATGTGTCTCAGTAATTTTTGTTAGAGGATGTTGTTGCTTTATGTGCCCATGAGCACTTAAAAATGAGGAAAAAACTAGAGGTAGCCGAAGGGGGAAAAATGCCAATTTTACACCCAATGAACTATGTCTGGTAAATTGCTTTGTTTTCTAGCAACAATCATGAGAGTGGATATACCTGGAGTGAAGAAACTGGGGGTGGAGCAGGAAAGCGAACCAAGATTTGTCACCCCTCAACACATACCATGACATCTTGGGATATAGACGGAGGATTGGCAGCAGACTTTGATGGGTCACTGTCAGGACTTGGCACAGAACTAGGCACATCAAGCTACAACATGAGGTAGAATAATGACAGAAGTAAACTTCACTTTTATAAATTTATCAGTACAGTGGTACACATACGAGTTTAATTCGTTCCGTAACCTTGCTCGTATCTCAAAGCAATTTTCCCCATTGAAATTAATTGAAATGCTATTAATCCGTTCCAGCTCCCAAAACATCACCTTCAGTTGTTTTTGTTAAGTGTTTTTGAATAAGAAAAATGTATTTACAAGAAGAAACATTTATTTATAAATAACAAATGCATATTCTATCAAAACATAATAAAAGAAAAGTGAAGTGCTTATGGGAGCGCTTAATTTTCGTCACTAGTTTCTCCATCTTTTCATGGAGAGAGGTCCGGAGCTTAGAAATCATTGTAACGCCCTTAGCTGGCGTTATACCCTTTATCAACTCCTTCTGTTTAAGCACAGTACATATCATTGATGTGCTACGCCCGTACATCCTCGCCAAGTCAATTACTCGCACACCTTGCCCATGTTTTTCTATGATTTCACGCTTTGATTCAATAGACATCATCTTCTTCGGACCCATGGTTTTTATAAAATAAATGTGCTAATGTTTTGTAAATGTACAAAAAGCAAAAAACGCGAATCCAACTTATCAAAAATGCTTCGAAAACGAGGGAAACAAGCACACTAGACTGAGGTCTATAGTATGAGGCGGGAGAAACTTCTAGATGCTGCACACGATCCCAGCATGCAGCCAGTAGGAGCCCAGTAACTTTTAACTGGTCAGCTTGGTTTGAGGTGTCTGGGCAGCCCTGCACCCATAAGAGTGCCATAGACGAGTGGTGGATCCAGGGATCTATGTAGAAAGCAAACTTCTACTCATGAGTGGTGGATCCAGAGATCCGTGTAGAAAGTGGTTTTGGTGGAGGTTATACATTTGAGATAGCCACCATGTCTTACAGTCATGCTAGTTATAGCACAGAACTTAACTGGATTAAGCAGCAGGGTCAACCCAGTTATTTTGTAGAAATGTTTCTCAAGCACAGACAAAAGTAATGGCTCAAATGATAGAAAACTATCGATTTTTCATATGTATTTGCCCCTCTTACCCCCAACCCCTCTCTAACATTGCAAAGTTTTCAGCTACTTGTTGGGTTTCATGGAAAATGTCATTCCAAGAAGGTTGAAAATATGCAAAAGCAGCATTTTGTATTTGCTTGTAATTCATAATGAGCAACCCCCTTTTTTTCTGCTCTACCAATGTCATGCAAGGACAGCATTCTGTAAATATTGTGTGTTGATTTTTCATACTGATGCTCATGAGCAGTAACTTGTTGGAGTAAGGTCAATATAGATATTGTCTTGAGTTATAACTTGTTGGAGTAAGGTCATTATTAAATATTGTCTTGATTTTTCTTTTCCAATATGTGCAGTGAAGCACTACTGGCTCTCCCTGTTTTCAAGCAAGAAAATTTAGAAAATGGGTAAGGTTTGGGATAAAATCCCAGTACTCTGCTTCATTTATCTCTCTCTCGCATTCACACACACACACATTTACGATATATGTAAAACTTGAAAGCTGTGCTGTAAAATAGCTGAGTGATTTGCTGAGCAGTCCAGTACTTTGGGTTTTCAGTGCAAGGTGGGTTGAAGAAACAAAATAGTGAAATGTTTTGGAAGTCATTTGCCACTTTGGTGTTTGACCTTTGCCATCATTCAATCATGGTCTTGTCACATTTGACTATTATAGCAATATGTAAAATGCTTTCTAAAAATTTTCAAGAAAAGTTTTTATTTCTTAGCACTTGTTTTATTTTTTAAAAAATCAAAGTGCTTCTTTTATAAGTCAAAATATTAGTAACCCACCATTTTAAACTTGTCCTAACAATACATTTTAGTTAATAAATTATTAATAAAGTTAATGCATATTTGATAACCTCCACATTAACATCATCTTTTTGATGTCAGTTTTCTTTGTTCACATTGCCTCTTTTGGGCAAAATAATTAAATATTATGATCTTGGAAAACAACACTATCACTTCAAATTTCTTGGCTGATTTTGCTATTGGTCACAGTGGGCTTTTGTGAATTTTGTCCATTTATACAATAACATAATATATATTTTACTTGCTGTAACAGATTTTTATTATATCTTGAAATTTATGGAATTATGGTTAAAGAATTTTTCCGATGTCCTAGTTGTTCATGAATGTTTTTTTGCTGCCTCTTCAGGAGTAGTAGTTATATAGATTGTTCATTACATTACAGGTTTCAGTATATTCTTGGGGCAGCTACTTCACCTGCAGTGAAAATGAACGAAGAAACACTTACTTATTTAAATCAAGGTAATTACTGAGTGCAGTGGTGTTCTTTACATGGGTACATTTTCTTTTTAAGGCACACACCAGTCAACTAGTTAATTGAGTGAAAAGAATAAATTCTGATGTGCTGAATTGTTTCTGTTCAATATTTTAGTTTCAAAAAAACCATTTACTTACAATCGTGTCAAAACACAGTTCTTGGCTGGTTCTTGACAGTCAACATGTTGTCAACTGACATCATAGGTGGAATTAAGACACAGTAAACACTACTTTAAAGTGTAATCATCAAAGCTGTGGCATCCTGGATTTGCAGATCATGCCTTAAAATTTCAAATCAGAGCAGTGATGAAAGATAAAGAAACTGGAGAATACTGACATGGCAGTGCTTAAGATTACAAACAGTAAAAGAGTGTCAATGTTGGAACTATCTCTTTCAGTTGTTGCTGAAGAATTTGTGGCAGCAACCTCTATGTTTGAAAAAAAAGTAGAACAATGTTGTTACTTAAACTGAATAATCTTCATCCCCATCACTGTGTTGAATTTGGTTGTATACTGGAAATAGAAGTTTTCAGATCTTCAGTGACAAACACAAGCTAGTGCCCTCCATGCACCATGCTGTGTGAGGGGTAAGATGTGACAAAAACATGAATATTTACATCCTGTGAATCATGCCTTTCCACAGATGGCAAGCATTTCATGTATCTTACAGATTACAAATCATAATTTACAAATAAATACAAATGCTATTGGGTAGTCAGCCAAACTGGTAACAGCATTGTTCAGCACTTTTCTTGTCAAACGGGTTTGGCAATGTCGTGAACTGGAAGCTGGTCTTAAGGCCAACCTTGACAAGTATTTGAAAGTGCTATCCTGACTCATGGGGCCAGATCAAGGAAAAGGAGGAGGCTCCCAAACATGTCTGATATGAGTCAACTGCATAAGGTCTAGGGAGCAGACATAGCTGGTAGGGGTCAGACTGTGAAGTCAATAGTAGTACAACATGGCTTTTTTGTAGTCATGATGAGCCTAAACTGGGGCAAGCAGCTCAGTTACAGACTGAACTTTTAGTTTATGAGGGGAATGAATGGTTTGACCAAAGTTAGAGACTGAACTTTTAGCCTATGTCCACAGTCTGGGAAATAAATTAGAGGCTGAGATTTAACATACAGTCAGATGCATTTAGTCATCATGTGAATATTCCTTATTTGTGCAAAGATGTTTTGAATGTCAGGCTTATGAGTGGCACTTTTCCAAGTTTGATAAGAGGTCAGAGCACAGCATTGACCATAGCCATAAGTGGTAACTAGCCAGTGTCTAAGATATTTTATGAGGATCTGTTCCTGTCTGTGAAGGTGTAGTTGTCTCTACATCATGCCACAATTGTCATCCTACCATGATCTATGCAGGCAGACATCCACACCTGCCCATCCCCTCAAAAAAAAAAACAATATTTTTATGCCACTTAGATTAGTCCTTAGGAGAAGGTGAATGTGCTAGAGGCATATACATACTTGATGTGAAGTTTGTGACTGAATTATTTCTGTGTTGCCATCATTCATCTTGAACTTATGTGCATAAGATGGCTCAAACTTCAAATGTGCATAAAGGTGTCAGCTATTTTCTCATGATAAGTCTTGACGTTTTTATACAGGTCAGTCATATGAAATCAAGGTGAAAAAGCTTGGTGATTTGTCTGAATTACAAGGAAAATGTTTACGGGTAAGCATGCTTATTAGTTTTTAAGTATCAACTTGTCTAGCAATAAGCTTGCATATAGCATCTTGTAGCACATGATGTGCTTGAGTTTAAAAATCCTTACCAAACTGCAAAAAAAAAAAAAATTACAAGCAGCCAATTTAAAACTTTTTATTATATAAAATAACCTATTTGATTGTTAACTATTGCAGTTCGAGTATGTACTAAACAAAACATGTTTCTGTCTTGGTAGTGTTTAACTGGCTTCAGATTTGGAAATAATGTTATTTCTTAAGTGTGTCAAGATTTAAAGCATTTAGGGAAAAATCTTTCAGTCTTTCGTTACTCTTGAAAACATATAGATATAAAATATATTTAAAAGCATATAAACTATTTGCACAAGATAATGCAAATTAAAGAACATAAAGTTCCAGAAACAAATCATACTATGCATGTATTACAAACTCAATAAATGCACAACTTATTTCTGCACATATTGTCATGATCAGAGTGTATCAATCAGCCTCAATCAAAAGTGCTTGATGCATAATAATAATAAAGTGAATTTATATAGCACCATATCCTTGTCCTATAGTCAGGCTCATGGCAAATTACAAAACACACACGCACACTTATAGACATGGATGTAAGCAACATGCAAAAAATTGGTGTTTATAGAAATGAAAGTTATGTCTTCAGAAGTTGCTCCCAGCATGCACAGTATATTTGAAAAGCAATAATCCAGGCTGCAGATGCTTTTTTTCACACCACAATTTCAGTCAGAGAATGGATCTAATAGGTAAACTTTTTTTTATTGCTTCAAAATGTCTCTTTGAAAAACCATAATGACAATGAGTTTACAAGCCGACAGAAAGGAAGCAGTGCAAATCCATTGATGCTCAACTGGTCATCATTCATCATGAGTCACAAGTCCAAGCGTTTTCATAGATTGTTTTAGTCTGGTGCTCTATGAATGGTCAAAACACTGCTATAATCTTCTGCAGAAAATGTATAGTGGAAGATAGATTTCTACAGTATTTATGCAAAAGCACCAAAATCAATTTCAACATTAGTCATCAGTGTCAAATGCAAGAGTGTAGCTTCTAGTCAGATGAAGATGGTTAGGCATCACAGTTCTACAATTAGTAGTTCAGATCTACAAAGTCATTATTAATCTGTGGCAAAAGCAGATCAAGTTATGCTCGGAAATAGTTCTTGTCCAGAGATCAAATCATTGTAAGTTGCTAGGATCTACAGGATCACAAAGAAGAAAGGATAAAGCACGCTGCATTGACTCTGCGACCTCACAGGTGAACTGCATGAAAAAAATCCATTATGGCAAGATAAAGGAAGCAGGCAATCAATGAGGGGAAGTGACTTCTAGGTGGAAATGGTCTGGTGCAGACGAAGATGAATGGTAAATTCATCACAGCAAAAAAGCTCAGATCAGGAGGAGACATAGAAGCAAGAATAAGACCACAAAGATAAGAGAGCAGTCCCCTCGAGCCAGTTTCACATATGAAAATGAATAATATGATAAGTTTGCTATTTCATTTGAAAAATAATGTGTTTATTTGTATAGCTCTTTTTCCTTAAAGTTCTGGTGAAACAACAATTCTCTCTGAAATTTATTCAAGCTATTATAAACTCTTAAACTAAAGCATCATGGCATGTGTGATGTGTCGGGCAGACATGTTTCACTCTTTAGACCTCTAGGAAATTCTGGCTATCCTGGATTCTGTTGCTGCAGCAGCAGTTCAGTCCTGCCATTTGCAACAGCCATCTTTATTTAGCCCATCTTGCAGATGGTTACTTTATATTCTCTGAGGAGCTTCATGTCATCTTGCTAGCTTTGCAGCACGTTCACTGGTCTTCGCAGCAGATTTTCTTAAATATTTCTATCTGCTCTCCAAGCTCTTCTGTCCTGGTGTTTTGAGCACTTACTTGGGTGTGGCTCCATACCATTGACATGGCTCTTCGTTGCAGCAAAGATGTTGACTTTCTTTGGACATACTAGCATCCAAGGCAATATTGAAGCAGATCAGACCACCAAGGCTACTTACTAGTGTCATGTGAATGTAAGTCTGGCCTCATGGTCTATGAGCAGTCTCTATGGCAATGCCACTGGGACACTCTAGGCCAGAATGAGCTTTATGCAGTTCTTCCCTGTCTTTCTGTCTACTTCCTGACCTACTTAGTAGAACTAGGATGTGACACACCGATGGCACAAATTTCCACATTTTCTAGGTAACCCCTAACTGTTTGTCCCCAAAGTGTTTGCGTGAGTCACGGCTATATTTGGTGAATTGAGTTTTGGCATTACCAAATAAGACATCTAAGGAGTAAGACAGTGAAAACTGGCTGGGTGGTGGGAATGAAATTCGTTGCTGAGTCAAAGTATTGATCATGTTATTCTTTTTAACATACTAATGTACTATGGTAAATGCGGGTGAAAGAGGAGTGTAAAGTTTAATTAGAAACATGAGACTGAAAATAATGGATTTTTGTGTAAGAACGAGTTTATGTGCCTTTAAATAGAGTACTCATTAGGCCATGAGAATTGCAGGAATTAGGGGGGAGAGGGAGTTAAAGCTGAGAGGAGAGCACCCTGTCTATGGACCATAACTTCCACGGAAAAGCAAGTGTTTGCACCCCTATAGTGAACATTAGCCAGCATCTGCACAAGAATAATGACGATCTTCAGCTATCGGCCTCACTAACTTATGGGAACACGGAATGCTTGGAGTCGTCTTTCTAAGTGGCAGTGCCTGGGCAGCAACAACCATTGCCGCGAAGTAACGACATTGTTTCCATAGCAAGTAGTGTCCCTTGGCAATTCTTGGTGGATGGATTACCGGGAGTACCTGAATATCATCTGCTAAAGGGAATTAAGGAGGCTTAACCCTTCCCCAGCAACATAGATTACCATTGGACCACTGTGTTAGGTGTATCAGTCTTTTTTTCTTTCAAGAGAGATAATTCTTTGGTTTTTTGTTTCTTTTTTTTTTTTTTTGTTTTTTTAGGTAGTGTGTGTGCGCTGTCGCTGAGTGGTCGGTGCAGAAAGTATGTTTAAAATTTCTCTGTCTTCTACCTATTTATTGGAGACACTCATCGGGGAACTCAGTCTGGGACATAATTCAAATGTCTGAGAAAAACTCTTCAAGTATTGGATGGTGAGGTGACTTCAATGGTTAGATGCTTTTTGAAGTCATGTGTGCTGGTATAAGTGACTTTGGTATTGAAGTATTTTATGACTCTGCTTATTAAAATAATATTGGTGCCTCATATAATTATAGTTTAACCTGTGGAAGCCTGTAAGTAGCCTGTAGAAGCGTTTATGTAATATTATGTTGATTCCCCAAAAGAGATAAGCCCAAATATTGTCAGTAGAACAAACGAGAAGCCCATAGACAGGTCTTTGTGTTTAGTTGTGAGAAAGAATGTGTGGAACACTTTGTTTGCATGTTTGCATTTGCTGTGGAGAGTGTGCCCCTGACTCACATAAAGTATCTATAAGCAACTTTTTTACAGCTGCCTTTATGTTTTTCTTGTTTAATTCCACTGGCAACTATTTTTTTTCCTTTTTAAAAGATGGTAGGGACTTTACTATTTGATTTAAGGTTTTGGTTTTATTTACAGTCTCTGATTTAATGGTAGTCTTTTTAGGCCACAAGACTTTTTTTAAAGCACATACTCTTTTATATTGTACTTTTGTTGGTTTGCATTGTTAGTGTTTTTATTGTTTTACCATGAAAGCCATTTTTTTATGTCGTGTAACTCACTCTCTTTTTGCTTTGATATATCCTTAGTTACCGGCACTGTGTAAAACTCAGTCAACCAACCGTTTCAGTGAGGTTTGCAAATGTCTTGCCCAGATATAGTCCTCATTACTGGCCTGGCTTAAAACACAACAGACACTAATTACTTTAGTGCAGTTTTTGCTGGTTCACCTGATGAGAAAATGACAAACTTGAGAGAATTAGTATCATGCTGCCTACATTAGCTTTGTCATGCTTCTTTAAAAGAGTGGCTTGGGACTTTTGACAGGTTCTCAATTAGGGCATCCATCGAGTACAATTAGGGCATGCATAGAGTACTATTGGAGCATACATATAGTCAGAACATGCAAGAGTACATTGAAGCCACACACAGAGTACAAAGTAGCCTCACTTTGTTTTCAATGTCTACACTGTGAAAGTTGACCTGTCTATCTAATCTTCACCAGCATAAACATCACCTCAGAACTTAAGATGCCTTGCTGCTTGAAAAACTGGTTCACAGTTTCCACCATTGTCAAGCAGTCTTTTGATCTCATCCATGAAGTATTTGGACCCACAGTTTGTAACTTGCTGCCACCGTATTTAAGGCATACCCAGGCACAAAGAACTTTAAAAAAAACACCATAATGCTCATCTTTTTTTTTAGAAATGTTTAACTGATTGACTTTCTTGCATGTCTTTATGTTTACAGTGATCGGCTTTTAGAACAGGCTGTAATATAAGAATTATTATGAATGCAGAAATACATTTTGGCAAATATGTTGTGCCATGCGTAAAGAAAGATAATGCACGCTTGCTGAACTACTCATCCTGCAAATGTACGTAAAAGAATGCAATACCCATCCATCAAGCCACTGTAGCTACTATAGGTCAACAGCTGAAATGCTTAAGTAAACAGTAATAATCGGGAGAGATAAGCAGTAATAGCTACCTTTATAGCTGGCACAGAAATAACTGTCATATATTGCTAATGATGCTTTAAGAGACATACAGCCTAGTGAATCTAGTAACAGGATTTTAAGTGGCTTACAATTTCACCGGGGCAAGGGGCCAACCTGCTCTGTTTGCCACCTCTGTTCTTCAGATAAATCGGTTACCTGTAACCTGTTGGATAGTCAGAAGATTTCCAGTCGTCCAAGTTCCTGTTTAGAAGTAAAACTGATTCTTTACACTTGAGAAAAAGGTAGCACTTGCTTTAAGTTTTAAGTATGTATCCACACACACTGTAAGCTGAGTGACTGATGTAGTGAATGCGCATCACCCTGAGATGAACTTGGGGTATGTAACTGAAGAAAGCGCACCTCTTCCATAAACATTACTCCTAACACCTTTACACATAATGCTAGTCCTTTTTCACACCCTTTTGCTACATCATCTTACTTTCAGTTCTTGTTCTTTGATTCCTCTTTGCATTTTCTGTATTCAGTTTTATTCTTCGTTAGTACTGTTGTTTATTCTTTTATAGTTCATATATTATTGGTTTGTTTTCCTGTCCCTTGTATGGTGTCCTTGTTTCATTCTTGTTCTTAGATGCTATGAGCATGCTCCTTAGGAGTGCGAGTATGTACTTTACAAATTTTGCATTTATTAGTATTATTAAGAAGTGGACTTAGATAAGGCATTTGACAGTGCAGACAAGGACGTCATCTGGAGGCTGATGGTCCTCTATGGCATTCTACTTAAGCTCATAAACATTATTCAGGAGTTGTACGAAGACTCATCCTGCCAAGTTATTCACAACTACAAACTAAACCTTTTTTAATAAAGACTGGCGTAAGACAGGGTTGCATATTATCACCAACAATCTTCCTAAGGGTCATAGACTGGATTATGCGCAAGATAACACCACTGGTATGCAGTGGACCTTCACCAAACAGCTAGAGGACCTGGACTTTGCAGATGATATTGGTCTCCTATCTCATCGGCAACAACCTACACAAACCAAACTGAATAAGCTAGCAGAGGAAGCAGAGAAGACTGGCTTAATGGTCAACAGAAAGAAGACCGAAGTGATGAGAATCAACAACAAGCAGGAACTCCCAATCCAACTTCAAGGAGAGAACATCCTGGTAACAGACCTCTTCGCGTATCTGGGGAGCATTGTCAACAAGGACGATGACATCAAAAGCCACATCAACAAGGCCAGGCATGCTTTCAACAGTCTACGCCCCATCTGGAACTCCCAAGCATTATCCTTCCACAGTAAGTCTTGTGTATTCAACACCACTGTGAAGGCAGTCCTACTGTATGGTTCTGAAACCTGAGAGTGGTAAACACCATCAACAACCAGCTCCAGACCAACTAATGCCTACGCAATATTCTGGGAATAAGATGCCTGAAAAGATCATACACCAGCCTGTGGAAAAGAACCTACCAGAATGCCACTAGCCAAGACATCAAAGAGGGCAAATAGGGCTAGATAGGACACACACTGCGCAAACCAGCTGACACTTTTGTCAAGCAGGCACTTAACTGGAATTCTTAGGGGAAGAGGAGAGTTGGGAGACCAACGCAGACGTGTAAAGAACAGTAGAAAGCTAGGCTAAGGACTTCAGAACCACAGGGCCCAACTAAGGGGGGGGCTGCCCAAAGCTGGGTCCGCTGGCTAGGTGTTGTTGAGGCCCTATGCTCCTCGAGGAGAAACAAGGACTAAACTAAACTATTAACAAGAAGACTTGTAGACTGCCAACAGTATTTTGCCATTCAGTCATTGGTCATTTGTCCCTTGATTGGTACACGTCATTGGGGGCAGCACATAGATCAATGTGGCAGCTGACAAGGCCTGCCACTTGTGCCTGTTTTTGTGGATATTCAGCAGGTCATACAGAATGACCAAAAGTCATGTTCACAAGTCATTTCTTTCTCTGGCCTCTGGGGTGTCTACCACTTTCCAAGGTACCTAGATTGACAGGGTGTCGTATCAGGTCGCATGGCTAAAGAAGACATGGCTTGACTGTTGCAAGTAGAGGTTCCTGGTGCTGTACGTGTGTGGCATGCATAGTCTATTTCATATAAAGTAATTAGTTTTCTGTTCTGTGTATGAGATCCCAAGCAGGCTCCTGGGGCACTTGTTCTTCTCTTTCTATTGGTAAGCAGAGTCCATGTTTCACATCCATAAAGCAGGATCGGCACTATAAGACAGTAGGTCAGATTGTATTTTGAAGGCAACTTGATATCATGGCTGCACCAGACCCTGTCCAGTCTAGTCATTGCTGCTGTTGCTGTTGCGTTGCTGATGTGGAGATCTGTCGGCCTTCCATCTATGGAAATGGAGGTTTAGTGGTCATGGAGGGTTTCATGAATGATCTTCTCCAAGAAGATAATGAAGAGCACAGGTGATGGAGGCATCCTTGATGTACGCCTACTGTCTTGGGAAAGTAAGCTCCTAAGTCCTATCTTGCCCTTGATCTTTATTGAGAAAATGTTTTGCAGCAACAATGTAAATGGCTTCTTTCACCCCTCTCTGGAGCTACTGGAGTTCCTTCTTCAAAATGCACTGATAACAAGCCTATTTGTCTCACTGTTACAGCTGGATTAATGTCATGCTAGTGGATATTAAAAGTTCTGTTTTGTGATATTGCCTGTCAACATGACCCTGATGATATCTATTGTTTCTGTTCTTAGAGTATTGTCAGGGTGCAGTTTCACGAACGGAGACTGCAGTATATGGAGAGAGAGCAAATTGAGCAGTGGAAGCAAGCACGACCAGGCGAGAGAATATTAGATGTTGGTCAGTAAATTTTGCATTTCTAGAAAATGTTTTCTTTGTTCGCAGAGATATGTTTGACCTGAGAATTCGTTCTACTCACAGCAAGGTCTCATGGAAGTGTTTAAGCTATACACATGGCCCTCATGGTTGGCGTTGTCTTTTATAGAACATGCATCAGTACAAAGGGAAGAAATCGTATGGATTTTATAAACTTGTTACATTTAATCAAGCAGAGTGTCTTTACGCATCTTTTGATAATTGCAGACATTCCTCTCTCATATGGGCTGGTAGATGTTAATCTTGATCCTTCCAAGATCCATCAAGTTGAGTTCATCTGGGACCCCACGAAAGAGACTGGCTTATATTTTCGTGTGCATGCCATCAGCACAGAGTTCACTGCCAAGAAACATGGAGGGGAGAAGGGTGTACCTTTTCGTATTCAAATTGAGACATATTCACATGGAGATGACAGCAAACTTCTACATGCTGCTTCTTGCCAAATAAAGGTTTTTAAGGTAAGAAGGAAAGGCTTTGTTCAAACAGTATGACAGGGACTGTTTTAATGACAGCTTTGTACTTTGCCTTTTCTGCTGGAGAAAAAAAAATCCAAGATGTCTCCAGATGACCCAGAACCTGAGACACAGTGATTTATTTTTTTATTGACCATTATCAAAACACTATGAGCTTCATGTTATTGATCAGCTGTTTGCTTGTTATATGACAAGTTGAGGGGGATAAAACTCCATCCCTTACCGAATTAAACTACTTTTTTTATAAAATTTTTGACACTAATCTATATGAAGAGATACACAGCTTATTCACCACTTGCCCTAATCTCTTTTTACAGTTTAGAGTTTTTGGCTTAGTGACCAAGTAGATGAGGGTTTTGTTTTTTGTTTGTTTTTGTTTTAATTTTTGTTGTGACTGTATATGGTTGAGTATACGGTAAGTAGTTAAGAATTAGTTGTTAAGTCCCAAGTAGGCAAGTTTTTGCAAGTGCTAAAAGGCACATGCTTGTGGTGGTCATAGGAACAATGGCAAACTTAGATCCCATTGTAGAGGCTAATAGAGAAATTTTGAAGAAAATGTCTACTGATATTTACAGCTCAGTTGGTATTAGAGCAGTTGCTCATGTGCTAATGTAAATGAATGTAGCTCTTTTTTCAACAATTGTAGCTTGTTGGGTCCTGAACCTAGAATGAGAAATCTAGTAGAAATGTAAATTTGTGGCCAGTGATATTTCTTGTTTGTGGCTTGATATAAATTTGAGATTGTCTTGTCTTTTAATGCTTTAGTTATGCTAAGTTCTTTTTGTTGTCCATGACTGCAGCCAAAAGGGGCAGATAGAAAGCACAAGACAGACAGAGAGAAGATGGAGAAGAGGACAGAGGCTGAAAAGGCAGGTCTTTATTCAATACTTGTATATAGATTATAATCTGTAATAGGCATGGAGATACAGTCATGATCACAGAAAATCTTTAAAGGTATGTCTTTATTTAAATACTTGATTATAATTAGCAATAGGAATGGAAATATCTCCCTGTTAAGACTTGCTAACATTCACTAAAATCAGGTTGTAACTAAGAAGTGATGTAGAGGGCCAGTAAGCTGGTGTTTGTTGTTAGTTTTTGGCAGAACCTGCTGAAGTATTGCGAAAGAGGATATTCGGCAGTGATTGGTTAGGGTTAAAGCTCCTAATTGCTTTGGCCTTATAGGAGCATTGTGGCAAGTTTAGCCTTCTAAAGGCATATAAGGGCAGAGCTGAGATGAGACAAGGGGGTAAGGGGCGCCTGGTAGTGTAGGGGTTAAAACAGTCACTTATCACCACTGCAGTGAGTGGCTTAGTGTACAGATCTCATCTCAGGACACTCCTTGTATGTAACACCTGTGTCTGAAGGGCTGGGTGTTGGGGTTTTTCTCCGGTTACTCCGGTTTCCTACCCCATCCCTTTCCCCCCATAGTGCGAAATCACTGCAAGGTGGAAGCATTTTCCTACGAAATCAACCAACCAGAGACAAGGGGGACAGGCATCGTAGTTGTAAGGACGTGAAAAGAAACAAGAGATAAGTTGGACGTGAGGAGGTTTGAGTGAAACTGTTCCTGTGTCTGTTTTAAATGCGTAGGAGGAAGTTTACTCAGAGCATCACCCCCACCACTAGATCACATAACTAAGAAGGAAAAAAGAACTAAAAGAAATTCACCCATTCAACCGGAACCAGATTTTAAGGAAAGCAGCTATTTGCAGACAGGATTGACCATCTGAATGCAGCAGTACCTTCTATGATCAATCATCCCTATGCTAAAAGAAAAATTGTCAAGTTACTGACTTCTGAACCACTTGAACACTATGTGCCCAGCTGAAATCAGTTTTATAAAATACTGCCAATCAGTTGTAACCTCCTGTTCAAGTTTTTAAAGTAATAGGGGCTTTCTTAAATTCATTTTCTGGGCTCACTAGCTTCCAGTCTTTGAGAAGGCAGTGACTTTCGTTATAGATAATAAAGTTTTGCCTGCTTTTTAATATTTACAGACACCAGTGTTCTCTATTGGTCTGTCTTATTTCACCTTGTGGAATTAGTTTATAAACACAGTTTGGTGGAGACCTTCAAACATGTGTCATTGCAAATATCATTTTACTTCTGTCACAGGAAAAGTACCAGCCATCCTATGAATGTACAGTTCTTACTGAAGTAAGTACAGTAACATCTTCATTCCATCTGAGTTAGTGCATACACTAAAACTAGATTTCAGCTATGTTATACAAATGAATGAAAAACTTTTGTTTAGTCTTGCAAAACTTGGAGAAATTGTGTCCTCAAAGCATCTGTAATATATTTTTTGTCTCACTTAATTACATGAAGTACTTTCTTTAATAACTTCTATTCCTGACATGTATTTTGTCAATAGCAACTTTTATTCCTGACATGTATTTTGTTAATAGCAAGGCACCTCTTTCTCTTAGCCATACTAACACTATTTGTTTGATTAGCTGGTATCATCTTGCACCAAGACCTCAGAATAGAGACCTAAGGTGCATGTGTGATAATTTAATGGATCCTAACTAATATTGGCATTTATTTCAGAGATCACATATTATTTGGAGTTTGTGTAAGGAAGGGCATAGCTTAAGTATATTAGCATTGTGTTCTGTTAGGTATCAGTAAATGCCCTTAGGATCTTTTTTAGCTAGATTCTGCGTCCATTTATGTGTGCCTGTATGTCTCAGGTGAAATTAAAGGGTAACCCAAGTGCCAATATTTGTCAAATGACTTGGCTTAGTTCATTACAAGATACATCACAAGATGTGAGTGAATAACTCTGTTACCTTTCCCCAGATACCTTTGACAATTACAGTTCTTACCAGTCAAGAAATTAAGACCTTATTTCTTGGAAACATCACAGAGAAGACTCCTTGCTATGGCAGTGCATCATTAGCATGAGCCTTCAGTGGTGGCATAAAAATTTAGAACTTAGAGTTTGTTTATGTGTGCCACCCTCTCTGCACTATAATCCCCCTCCCCCCCCAAAAAAAAAATCCCAAAACATTTTTGTGAAAGTCTAATGACAGCATTATGTTCTCATCTATGAGCAGTTTTGAGTTCAGTTTCATGTTTGACTCAAATTAGCCTTAAAGTTAGAAAAAAAAGTTTTGCCGAATAGTGTATTAACTGGCGGCAGTTAATGTGATCATCTGAAACTTACAGATTTTGGGCATTTTTTTCCCACATTGCATCTGTAGGTTCCCTTGGAGCAAGTTCTGTTGTCACAGAATGTAAAAGCCTCACCATCACTTTCAACCAGCTTTTCAGAGTTGTCGTAAGCATTTTTATTATTTTGGGGGTTTGCTAAACTGATTCCAGCTGCATAAGAGAAGATTGACACTTGTTTTGGCTTTGTACATACTAGAAAATGTGGAGTTAGGTTGTTTTGGTTTTTTTTTCAAAAATGTCACCTCTCTCTTGTCAGACTTGGTTTATGTGGTTGCGGTCTGTGCGAAGTGTCGGCCCGCTCTATCAGCACTTTGATGTGGTATCTGACCATGGTGACAGCCCACACAGCTTTGACTAAGCATGCCTAGATCATGCTAATAAGTGTGTGAGTGAGTGTGACTGATGCAAGCCTTGTTACCTGGGATGTTCGGTGCAAGAGAGTATATGTGTAACGAGATTGCTGGATCTTTCTAGATAACTTCTGTACAGTGTATATAAGCCCTGAGTGAGTTTGAGCATTAGGGCAGTCGCAGTCAAAGGTGGAGACAGCAGAGAGTTGTGGAAGCTATTGTGTGCGTGTCGCCAATAACTTAATTGTTGTGCCAGGCGTGTGTTGCCTTTAGTCAGCAAGTGTCGCTGTGGTCAGAGTTGTGAAATGCATTGCTGTTGAAGTAGCAAGAGTTGCTACTAAGATAGTCTCAGTGTGTGTCGCTGATTGTGTATCCAGAGTGCCACTGATTTGCCAGTATGTATAACACGTGGACATTGTTGTGCAAACTGTCATTGTCAGTGGCTTGCTTCGGGTCCTAAATCTGTGTCATCAAGGCTTGCATCAGTCACACTTGCTCACCTACTTACTAGAATGATCTAGGCGCTCTTAGTCAAACCCGCCCGTGCTGTCAACGTCAGGTCAGGCAAGGCTAGATACTGCATCAAAGCGCTGACAGCACCAGGCAACACCTCACAAAGACCGAAACCACATTTAATTCGAAACACTGAGCTTGTCTTAAAAGTTATGGGTGTGTGTACATATATATATATGATCATGGAGAGTATATTAATAGTGTAAGGGGTGTGAAAACAGTATGTGTGATTGTGTTGTGATAGTAATTCATTACATCTGTAGTGTGTGATTATATTGTGTTGGTGGTAATTGGTAATGCATTATATCTTCTTTGTTTATCAGATGTGGGTCTGTATCTTCACCAGCTTTATCACCAAGCCCATCCCAGACCCCGACTCCATCTGTGACTAGACAACATGCATCCACCCCTCACACCCCACAGCATCAGCAACACACTCAGACGCGACATCAGCAGCAACATTTGCCTCTTACTGGTGCCTGTTCCTCAGCTCATGACTCTGACTCATTAAATGGAGTGAGTAGAGCAGGATCATTTTGTGGCTTTTGCAGTATAAGGATGGACAAACTCTTTGAAGTGTAGGGCAGAATCAATTAGTAATCAGTAACAGTGGTGTAAGTAGACCAGTATCAAATTAATGGCAGACTCAGTTGGGACAAAGGCCACCATTGAGCAGAAGGAAGTGACAGGAACAATTATCAACTGCACCCCCTTTACAAAGAGACTGATGGTAATGGCAATACCAAGGAACATGGTAGTGTTGGAACTTGGTGACTGGGATGCCAAGATTGTACTGCTGCATAAGCACTTTTTTAAAACATATTCAAGATCTGTTATGGAAGAGGAATTATTGTTTTTTATGCATTGTTTCCTTCATTCAGATAGTTTTGTAGTCACAGTACATCCGAAGTATAGGTTAAAAGATAAGAGTGTTTTGGTCATGTCAGATACAGATAGTTGTTTCAAGAGAACTGATCTAATAGATGATTACCTGTAAAAAATGGGAGTAAATATATTTGCAGCCCCTGTCTGCAGAGGCAACAGCAACAGAAGTTCAGAAATGGCTTGTTTATCAGAGGTTTTCTAATTATACGCGTATTTTTCAACATTTTTCAGGTAGGGAAAGCGCTTTTATCTCTTTTTTAGTCTCTTCATCTCTCTCTCTCTCCTTTTTCTCTTATTCTCTCTCCCTGCTTCTGATGGTAGTTGTTACTGTGATAATAGTTGTTACTTTGCATCTTGTGTGCAGCTGCTATCAGTCCTATTGTCCCATTGATGTTATTATCTTGATAAAATCACCTTGATGAAATAGGAGCCAAAAGACCAAGCCTAGTCCTATGCTTTCAGCCAGAACCAAGAAAGATGTTTTGTGAAACGTGAATACAGCGTTACTTTTGGAGGAGAGTAGGGTGGTTTATTGCTGATGTAATAATAGATGTAATAATAATGGCATACTTGTATAGAGAGCTATGCAGATACTGTGACATGTGCCAATCAATACCAGATGCTCATTTTATGCGCAAAATACCTAAAATATCCATATCACCTGGCTCCTTAAAGGCAGTTCATTAACAGCACACAATTCCATGCCCACTCTGCACTACCCTGTGATCAGTTGATCGTATCCAAAGCTTGCTCCCCTCTGTTCAATAGAATCAACCTATGACATCCTACCATGACTCTAAAAAGGTTCTGCTGGTCTGCCTAACATATTGTGCAAAAATGGGTCAAGACCTGCATTACCTTAAATCACGAACTACTTTGGTTCAGATATGTAATTCATGTTGGAATAATGAACCCTGTTGGCCGAAATGGAGAGGAAGATTAAGGCAGGTTTCCAAAATAAAATACTTCTGCAGACTGCTCCAAATCTCCTACAGGGAACAGAAAACCAACAAATTTGTTCACAGTCCATTTGCCTCCCATATCTACATAAATCACAAAACAAAATGATTTGACATTCACAAAAATGGTTACTAGGAACCCTTGGCTAGGAAATGAAAGATCTGCTATATAATTCCCTGCGTGCACATACAGTGCCTTGTCACCTCTACCAAGGTCTGTTTGGAAATATTCAGCAGGGCTTCTGCTAAGGCTAAATTCTTTGGGGTCCCAGGGACCCCTTCCTCAGATTTCTAAGGGGTCCCAGGCTAACTCTAAGGGGTC
Organism: Pomacea canaliculata; assembly: GCF_003073045.1. Taxonomy (NCBI): domain Eukaryota; kingdom Metazoa; phylum Mollusca; class Gastropoda; order Architaenioglossa; family Ampullariidae; genus Pomacea; species Pomacea canaliculata. The sequence continues at coordinate 44,941,964 of NC_037591.1, read as the reverse complement.
CCTTTACTAAGTTGAGAAAAAAAACCCCAACACATCAGCTACTTAGTTCAACTGTCTTTTAGGCACACAAAGCACTGTAATGTCTAGTCAGAAACGGCGAGATTTTTGTGCCATGAAGTCTGTGCAAGCATCTGTGATGAGCTTATGCTCACTGTACTTGGGGTGCTCACTTTCTTTCCGTTTCGAGACGATGATTTTAATCACGCTGTCAAGGACATCTTGGAACTAGATGGAACTGTTCCCGGTAAGGGGGAAAAAAAAAAACAGTGCAAGGGAAGTAACTCTCACCTTGTAGCAGACGACAACAATAGGTTGGGCTACGATGTCATACACTACAGTTACCCAATTTTATATCTGTTCTTCGCCCAAATTTGAAGGGGTCCCCTGGGACCCCATTGACGAAAATTGAAGGGGTCCTCCGAACTTTTAATGCGTACTGTACGCAATTTTTTGCGTAAGCAGAAGCCCTGATTCAGCAGTGTTTAAACTCTTAAGTTGTGTGGTGAACTCTTTGGAATATTCTAGTCACCCGCACGGGCATCAAATAATTATATACATCCTGTCAAGGTACCAGGCACACATACACCGCAATATCCCTGGTCTTTGACAGTCGTGACCATGTTTCCCATTGCAGAGAAGCATGACAGAAAATTTAACTGAGTCTTAAAAAGATATTTTGTAATAAACCTGATATAGAAAAGTTGATGCTCCAGATTCTGTGCTTGGTTAATAAAACCTCAAATAATTATACCTTGTCTGAAACCAACCAGTATTTTAACTGTACCTCTGATAATAACTCACATTTCTTTGGATGGTAAAAACTGCCTGACTCATGACAAGAAGCCACTTTTATCAGAATTTATCTTTTCTTTTATCATAGTTTCCTTTAGTACTTGTTACTCCTCGAGGAGCATAGTGCAGCAACACCATCTTGCCAGCGGACCCAGTTTTGGGCAGCCCCCCTTAGTTGGGCCCATGTGGTTCTGAAGTCCTTAGCCTAGCTTTCTACTGTTCTTTACAAGTCTGCGTTGGTCTCCCAACTCTCCTCTTCCCCTAAGAATTCCAGTTAAGTGCCTGCTTGACAAAAGTGTCAGCTGGTTTGCGCAGTGTGTGTCCTATCTAGCCCTATTTGCGCTTTTTGATGTCTTGGCTAGTGGCATTCTGGTAGGTTCTTTTCCACAGGCTGGTGTATGATCTTTTCAGGCATCTTATTCCCAGAATATTGCGTAGGCATCAGTTGGTCTGGAGCTGGTTGTTGATGGTGTTTACCACTCTCAGGTTTCAGAACCATACAGTAGGACTGCCTTCACAGTGGTATTGAATACACAAGACTTACTGTGGAAGGATAATGCTTGGGAGTAGACTGTTGAAAGCATGCCTGGCCTTGTTGATGTGGCTTTTGATGTCATCGTCCTTGTTGACAATGCTCCCCAGATACGCGAAGCGGTCTGTTACCAGGATGTTCTCTCCTTGAAGTTGGATTGGGAGTTCCTGCTTGTTGTTGATTCTCATCACTTCGGTCTTCTTTCTGTTGACCATTAAGCCAGTCTTCTCTGCTTCCTCTGCTAGCTTATTCAGTTTGGTTTGTGTATGCTGTTGCCGATGAGATAGGAGACCAAGTCCAGGTCCTCTAGCTGTTTGGTGAAGGTCCACTGCATACTGGTAGTGTTATCATGCACATAATTCAGGCTATGGCCATTGTTCTTTTAAAATAATTTATGTTAATGTAATCCTACTTATTAGGAGCCACCCCACCCCATCCTGATCATCGTAGTAAAAGAACAATCATTTTTTATTTTATGCTCTTAAAAATAGTTTGTACAATGGCAATGCAGATAATGCATATTTACATATGAAGTTTTTACTTCAGTCACTGTATGTGAAGCCTATGTTTAGGACTTCTCACTTAGCCAGATTCTATGTAAGTTTAAGTTGGCACATTAACAAACATAATGAAAGCTCCGTTGATGTCATTTAGATTGTTTAATCACTTCCTCTGTAGAGCTGACGGTGACCTAGAACCTCATTGCACTGGCTACTGGCAGTTGATGCATTTAAAGCAAGAGAAAAAGAAATGGGAAAAATTCACCAGCACTTGTGAAATATTTTGGCTGAGAAATCATTGCAGAATCACCTTGCATGTTATTTACCTGCATATCGCAGGCATGTGATTGTGTATATTAAAACTGCTATTTGACTGTACAGATTATGCTTGAAGTTAAATGTTCTATTAAAAACAAGCATTATTAAGCATTATTAGAGTTAATGATGCAAGGTCTCATTAAACTTCCTGAAAATAGTTGATTTGATTTTATGGTAGTCAGGATAATCTTACTGTCATGTCCTTAACATATCTGCATTGGTGTTTTTCCCCCCCTTTCAGGTGCAGATTTACTGCGGTTAAACAGAGATGATCTGATCCAAATATGTGGTCTAGCTGATGGCATACGATTAAATAATGCATTACAGTCCAAGTAAGTGGTCTTGCCAATGGCATACAATTAAATAATGCATTAAGGCCAGACACCGGTCGAAAAATTGTCAAAAATTTTTCATTTTGGCCATTTTCAGATTACTTCATACTGTCAAAGTTCATATTTTGTTCTATTCACTCGCCAAGTGGTTTTTCATAGAATAATCTAGAAATATGTCTATTTTGTCAATGAAAACATCTACTTCTATCCTATTTACTTTTCCCGAGCGCAGAATTAGCGAGAATAGAGAATGTTTGAGACATAGCAACACACCTCGCCACGTGGGCAACTGTGTCACATCGTATATCGGTCGAAAGGTCAGGACATGAATTTTCAAACAAAGGCCGAGTCAAAACCCTTAGAAGGCCCCAAGCTATGATACAAGCTCTTTTCTAGACGACACAAAGGGTCGGAAACTTCCTTATATGGACGCATGCGTAACATACTTTGCATATAGCCAATCAGAATTCACTAATGCCGACCTAGACGGGGTCATAGGGCACACGAACACGCTTCGGCTGTGCTCGGGTATCCCACAAGGCAACTGTCATGGCCTCCGGATGTATAAACAAATGGCGACAGCAAGTCAAAGCTAGTTCAGTGATATTTTCTTTTCTAAGACATTAACGTTGATATTAAATGTTTATTGTGACTGTCAGACGCTCATTTCTTCTCACAATACCACGTGCAAAAAAATAAAAACCACGTGGACATTCTTAGACCGTCGTAGCAGCTAAAAAAAGTAACTTAGTGAACTGAATTCGGCTGTCGAAATCACCATCAGTCATGTGGTAAGCGAGCTGAAAATAAAGCGAAGTTTTCATTTCTGCTGCAAATCTCGGTAGTAATCAGGACTAGATGCGAACATTTACACATTTGAGTCAACTTGCAATGCTAGTTATTTATGTACTTTGTCAGGAATGTAGGGAAACAGAGCTTACATCATTTGCACAGATAACAAAGGTTGGGTGGGGGTTGGATTGTCTTACTCCAACCAAATGTAACAAACAGAATGTGAAGACAATTATGTATAGCATTCCTAACAAACAATGAAAACTGCTATCTAGTCAAGTTTGAAGCCATTCAGTGTCTAGAGAGCACATCATTGTCAGCCCTAAAAGGCCAGACAGCTATAGTGCTTTTCCAGAAATCTTTGACAGAAAATAAGATACCCCCTAGCACAAAAATCAACCATCTTTAATCCATGTGACTACAGAGGTAATTCATAAAATAATCCTAGCATACAGAGGAACAGAACATGAGCAGCTGCTTAAATTCTGGTGCACCAGTGATGTATCTCTAGATTTCATGAATAGGTTATTCTATTCCTATTTGCCCCAGTGGAGCATAGGGCTGCAAGAATTGGTTATACTCCCCTATAAGCTTTTGAAATAATTTCTTTAATTGATGTTCATCCCATCACCCTGCAACTGAAGGCTAAGAAAGATGAGAGTGTTTCTACTAATGCTGCTACTTCAGTAGATGCTCGCAAAAATTGGAAGCAATATGCGACATCATCACTAAATGTTAGATAGCAAAAGACCAAAGATGGCAAAAACCATGAAGCTAGTGGACACTGAACTTCTATATAACTGACTAACCTATAACTGTGTTGCTCAATGTTTGCAAACACCATTGTTTTTATTACTGTGTACTTCTCTGAAGCCTGGTCAGCAGTTGGGTACACAACACAACCATGTTGACTTTTCTAAAAGTGAATAAAATAATTAATTTTATTAGTAATGTTAAAGTTATATGTAGTAACACATTGAAAGATGGTTATATTTTTCATTCAGCAGGTAAATTACATGAAAGGCTTAGATAAAACAAAGTTACTAAGCTTGATATTTCTGCTCGCGCTTTTTCCGTTCATTGTTTTTGTTACAGTTTGTTTACTTAAAATCCCCATAACTTTATATTGACATGTGATACAGGCCTAAAATTTGAATGAAGTTTTCTTCATACATATGTAAACATTTCAGTGAGAGCTTTTTAAAAAATATTTAGTGGTTTAGTAGTTACTAAGCTTTCACTTTGTTTTCTTTCGCCTTTTCAGTTTCTTGTTTTAGTAAGCTTGTTTAGTTCAAAAGCTTATAACTTTATATTGGCATGTGATACAGGCCTAAAATTGGGTTGAAGTTTTCTTTATTCATATTTAAACATTTCTATGAGAGCTTTAAAAAAAATATTGAGTAGTTTAGAAGTTACTAAGTTTTCAGTTTTACTTTCCGCGATTTCTCAGTTCCTTGTTTTGGTTAGAGACTGTTTACTTCAAAAGCTAACTCCTTCTTTTTGACAAGAGATATAGATCTGCAATTTGGTTGAGCTTTTCTTCATATAAATTTAAACATTTCTATGATAGATTTTTAAAAATTACTTAGTAGTTTGGTAGTTATACCGTTTTAAATCAAAATTTCTTAAAATTTAACACACTTTTTTACAAAAAAAAATTATAAAAAAAAAACTAAGAGGAATTCGCAAATTCTTTATCATAGAAATGTAGATCTGTTTTTTAGGTAACTATTTCAAAAAGAATTTTGAGTCTACTCACAAAATTGAAGAAGTTTTTAGCTTTTAAAATTGTTTGTTTTGGATTGTTTCCATGGCAACCGATAGCGCGACGAGTGCAGTAAAACCATTTTTTGAAACTTCATTCAAGGGCTAAATAGCTGATACAAAAAAATCCGCGCTATCCCGTGAAACAAAAAAAATTTTTTTTCGACCGGTGTCTAACCTTAAATCAAATCAAACTTCATTGTCCAAGACAGAAAATTTTCTTTTGCTCACAAGCCCAACCACATAAACATCATATGAGCACAACAAAAGTAATATGAGCATAACATAATACAGTCCAAGTAAGTGGTCTTGCAGATGGCATACAATTATCTCTATTGCCATTGTTAAATAATATGTTGTTTGGTGTTGAGCTGATTTTGTGCAGGGTCTTGTAATGCAGACCATATTTTTGTTTTCAGGTCAGTACGACCTCGGCTCACAATCTATATCTGCCAAGAACCAGAATCAGGTCAGTTATTTTGCAGAACAGAAGCCATTAGCTGTTTACTGTTCAGTGTGTGTGTGTGTCCTTGATATTTATGCAAATGAACATCATCAGATTTTAAGTAAATTTGTGTGTGACCTTGATATCAAATCTTAGCTCCATAAGGTCATCTCACTTTCAGGCAAGATGTTTCCATTAGTCATCACATTTTGGCCATTTTTCAAATATATCAGCATACCTGAAACTGCCTTTCAGATTTGTATTTCGGAAGTAGAGCCACAGTGAAAACTTGGTATGTACATAAAAAGTTCCATTTATAAATACAAGTAAACTTTTTTATCCTAACATGAATACATATTATCCAGAATCAGTAAAATCTCAAAAAACACAGTAATTCAGCTGATTTTGACAACAAAGCCGACAGAAAACGGGGAGCATCAACCCACATAGTCTATCACATTTTGCTCTCTATACCACAAAGAACTTAAATTTAAAAAAGACTGGATGTCCTGTTGTACAAACTAATAATAGCACCATGTGACTTCTTAAACAAGACAAACCACTGTCTAAGGCTTGCCAGTGCAACTGCAATAAGTTAAACAAATTTGTATGTGTGACCTCAACATCAGATCTTAAGCAAATTTGTGTGGAGTGCTCCTTTTATTTACAGGAAGTTGTGCTTTGTCTAGCTTGCACCAGATCATCTTTTAATGTTAATTTTACCCATTGCTGGTGGCTCCAAGCTAAAAAGTCTGCTTCACAGAATAAGTTTGAACAGCATCATTTAGAGAGAGAATGACAACTTCTTTATTTGGGTTGGCTGCTGATCCTACCGATGTTGGGGAAGGGAGATGAGGGAAAATCAAATTTTCAATATACATGATTACAGTGAAAAGATATCCTAATGCCCCAACTTGATTGAAACAGTTCACAGCAAACCATGCAATACAATTTGCTGAATTTGTGTGCCAAATAGTTTGAAATTTAAGATGCCAAAGAGTTTTTAGAATCCCAGCTGCTCCTTTATGTGCCTTTGCTGTGAAGTCATCTAAAGCAGAAGAAAATACACCTCATGTTGACAAAATTATTTCTTTTATTTGTATTAACTATTTCCAGCTTTGGACCACCACAAAACCACCTTTTCCTAGCAACATGACCTCCACTCCTAAAGATAACCACATTAGATTCATTGTTTACTACTAGGTTCAAGTGTTTTGATGTTCTGTACAAAATAATCAACTAGTTTTGTAGATCAAACACTGTATGAGAAAATAAGGCAACATTGACATCAAGTAAAAGGAGAAACTTTAATTATGGATTAGCTCTTAGCAGAATACCATGTAGACCCTGCGCTCAGGTTTGGTTTAACTCATTAATAAAATAGAATAAAACAGGTCTACATATTTCCCATTTAACCCCAAGGACATTCAGAGTATGCTGTCAGGTTGGTCAAATGCTTTATTAAAACTAATAAATGCTGCGTATAACTTTGTGTGACGCTGGAGTTAATGGACCTATGACTAGACTCATTAGCTAGGTCCCTATCTGTTCTATCATTGAAGTTGCACAACTTATCAGTTTGTTCATCTCCTCTTAAATTCTGATTACCCGTTCTTAAGGTTTCCAAATACAATGAAAAGATGATTACCAGAAATTTTAATTATGTCTAAAATGCAGTTTTTAAGCATTGAAAAAGGCAACGTAAATATCAATATTCTTGTAATGGGGAGATTCAACAGGAGTGTAAACACTAGCACAATCACATCTGTATCAGTTTGTCGTAACTCTTTAGATTTAAGAAATTTTATGTCCTGATAATTGTTTTCTTTTGATTTTTGGTTTGTTTGTGGCCTTTTGGGACTTCACCGCTCCTTTTTACACTTGACTCACTCTTTTACATATTGTTCATTTCTTGTGTTGACTTTTTAAAGAATGTTATGGTTATGTCACTTGAAGTTTTTTCCCTGAACGTTTTAAGTTAAGATTACTTTTTGTTGCTGTGATATAGCCCTAGTTGCTGGCTTGGCATTAAACACAAACATTCATGGACTTGCTCAAGTCTGGATTTGTACAGGAATGCACATATATGTCAGCCATATGTGGTGCATCGCTATAATTGAGCAGGTTATCAGATTGTTCACTGAGATTATGGGCTGGGCAAGTGTCACTTCTTTGATTCCTTACCAGTTTACCATGCTTTTGGAGTAACCTGACCTGTCTTGTGACTGGAAAAATTACTTTGCTTTCCTAGCTTGTTTGCAGGATTCTTTGGAATACTTCCATTACTAGTATTCATAGAATGAGTAACACACCAGATATCAGGCAAAAGGAACTGTGTTCTTGTGTGTTCTACTAGTCACTGCTTTCATTCTGACTGGTCTGGGTAGCTCATTTCGGTAGGACTACCCACCTAGTGTTGAACAAGGTGCACAGTCTTTATCAACAGAGGGATTTTCCCTAACATCATTGTGGAATGCCTCACTGACAATAGAAGCTGTCTTGAGGGGATAGTGTGAGGCTTTACCAGACCTGCATAATTCGAGAGAGACAGTGTGACTGACTGGGTGAGCATCTGAGGGAGAGATGGGGCAGTGTCTCCATTTCCTCCTCCCCCCTCCCCGATAATATATCCTTCCCTTGCTAGTATCATGTAAGTGTACACAGACTGTTTTGGTATGTATCAGGCAGTTTAGTGGATTTTGTATTGGTGTCTATGTTGCTTACATGGACATTTTTCCCACAGTGTCTATGGACTTTATTGCAGTGTACCATGCAGTATACATGGATTGTGTTGGAGTTGACGAACTTAAGAGCAAACTAGCCTGTCTCTTTGGTATCCAGTCCCATCAGATTGGAGACATTTTTATGCAAGGGCCATCAGGCATCCACATTATGGTCACAGATGAAGTAAGAACATTTGTTGAGTGTAAAATATATTATAAATTATATAAGACTGGATAACCCAACCACAGTATAAAATCTCTTTTAGTTTGCTGTATGCAGTATTTGTGAATCATTTCTTAAAATAGGCTGTATTTTAAGCCTTGTATCTTGCAAGGAGAAAATGGTTATTAGCTCAGATTTTATCAATTGATATCTTGGAATAAACTATACCCATTCAGATCTATACTTTTTGTTTGTGGGGTGGGGGATGGAAGGGGGGCTTACTTATGAATAGGACCCCACTTTAAGATATTACCTTTCTGTGTCTGTGACAGCTAGTCTTTTAAATAGACCAACAAGTGCCTTTGAAGGTGGGAGGCATTTTAAAGTTGACAGTTGTACAAATGTTCCATCTTGGCCGCTAGGTGCTCATTGGGTCTGTAAAAAGAATCACTGTAGGACCTCCAGGAGCTGAGAGTCCATTATCATCTGTTTTGATATTTAAATCAAGTTTGCATTCTAGCCAGATGCCAGACATCGCAGTTCTTTGTGTTGCAGGTTTTGCAAAATACTCAAGACCAGTCACGCTTTGTCGTCGAAGGGGTAAGAGGTGAGTCACCTGTTTTTGTTGTTTTTTTCCTTAGGTGATTCTTTTAGTTACACATTTGCATAGGTGCACACAATTTTGTCTGCAACCGTCTGGTGGCACAAGACTGTCAGGATTACAGTGAGGGTTGGCTGTCCTGGGTTCTGCTCTCATCTCGGGCACACTGTTCTTTCTCTGCATGTGGCATCTGTTTACAGGGCTGGTTGCCTTGCTGTGATATAGCCTTAGTTGCTGGCTCAGTGTAAAGCACCGATTCTTCTCTCTTTCCCATGCATCTCTTCCTGTCTGTTTCTCTTTTTGTCTCATGCGCGGCATCGTGGCATAAAACCAACACTCAACTGTTAAGGGAACTTTAAAGAGTGCGGATCTGGCTGCCAGTAGGATTTTGGATTGGCTAGTGTCACAACTCTACAGCTGTGTTTGGACTACCATCAAAAACACCAACAAAAATATGAATTTAAGAAATAAATATAATACAGTCAAAAACTCGCTACTATGCCACCTACCAGGACCGAGCAAAAGTGGCATAGTAGCGAGAGTGGCATAATAACGAGGGTTCGTATTTGCTCAAGTTACCCGTCAGTCCAAATCTCTCAAGAATCGTCTGCTGGCGCTAGCTGTCTCCTCTCATTTTCCCCCTCACCTCTTCATCCTCCACCCTACCAACCACATCCGCGCACCTGCAGCCTGTCGCTAGTCGACCCCCTGCCGCTTTCCCTCTGTCACGGGGCTGTCACCCGGCCAGCAACCACCCCCGATCGCCAGCCTCCACCCTCCCTGTGTGCGTGCTATGTTCCATCCCACCTAACTGCGATGACCCACACTATATAATATATAATAATCGAGCACTGCGCGGAATTTCACAACTCGTGCCTTTTAATAATCACACAATAGTGGCATAGTAGCGAGAGTAGATGGTGGCATAGTCAATTTATTTTGCATTGAATTTTGTCGGGACCGAGCAAAAGTGGTATAATACTGAGAGTGGCAAAGTAGCGAGGTGGCATAGTAGCGAGATTTGACTGTATTAGAAAAAATAATCAACTAACAAAATGATTAACCCTATTCACAATACAGTAAACCACATAAATAGTAAGTTCCCTCCCCATCCACACACGTACACACCTTTCACAGTGAAAGTCCTTGATTAAAGTTCTTTTTTTTACAAGTCTGCTTTTGAAGACTTCCTTATCTGGTTTGGAGCTCTGTCACAGTACTCGCGTTCCCACAAACGCCTGGACATTTGTGCGTTCTTTTCTACACAAACAACTCTACCTCTTTTGTACGCTTGTATACATTTACTGATTTTAACTAATAAAAATACACAAAGAAATGTCGAAAAGAATTTCTTAGTAAACATACATCCAGGGTTCCCAGGTCCTTGCAAGGTCCTTTTAAGTCCTTTTATATTGAATTTTTGCCAAAAGGCCTTTTAAGTCCTTTTATTTGCCATGCGGTCCTTTCAAATTCTCACACAGGTCCTTACATTTTCTCTGTGACCCTTTTAAGTCCTTTTATCGATAAAATATTACAACAAATTTATTTCCGGAGTAGACTTTGGCGCAAAATACCGACGATTTTTCGCTGCATTGCTATTTTAATCACATGACTACCAGTCTCGCTCGCGGCAGGAACGTCCGTTTCGGCCTTTCGCGAGTTCACTCTCGTCGTGTCGACCACATTTCTTTGTCTGCTTAACAATTTGAAAGATGCCGGGGAAGTGCTCTTTTCAGGAGAAGTGGCTAAAGGAAGACAAGTATAAAGATTGGTTAATAAAAGACTCGAGCAATAAACATTTGGCACGATGTGCTGCCTGCAAAATATCTCTGAATCTTTCATCAATGGGCGAAAGTGTTCTGAAACAGCACATGGTTACCGAAAGACACCAAAGGCAAATAAAAGTATTTCTGAAAGATGCGCGCTTTTGTGTAACTGATTACTTTCGTCATCGAGAACATCCACAGCCCGCTCAAATCAGACGGCACCGACCAGCTCTGCAAGTGTGTCCAGTAAGTTGACAATTATTTATCTTTAGCGATTCATTTAGTTAACGATGTGGGTACTTAGAAAAACACATTAAATTAAAGCGTGCATAACATTTTGCGGTTTTTTCCACTCTTTATTAAGCCTATCGTCTAATTTACGGTGAAGCCAATAGCTTAAAGATCAGTAAATAGCAAAGAATTATTTAAATTAAAAAGTTGAGATTTTCATTTTCTCATGATTCGAACTACAAATAGAGTTTTATACAATCACGAATCTTACTACAGCTTTGCTGCAGAAATTGATCTGAATTTTTGGCATCTGATCAGGAAAGATTAAAAAGAAAGTATAATTAATAATGTATGCTTATTATCCTATTTTACCAGCAAATACATTATTTTTTGGATTTTTAAAATCAAACAATTTAACATTAAAGCTAAATCAGTTAGCTGAAAATAACTTTCATTTTCAACTATGCTGCCATCTTTATACTTTAACTTAGTTTAGTATTATTTATATTATCATGTCATTAATTATTGCTTTTTGAAACCTGTCTTTTATTCAGACAGAACATAATGTTTACAGACATAATGGTAATTAAATGTTTCTTTGAATAGGTTTCGTGATGAGCAATGAACGATTGAAGGCAGAGATCCTGTGGACTCTCAAGATTGTGGAATCACACTACAGTTTCAGATCTGCTGAAAAGTCTGCTGAACTGTTTCGACTTATGTTCCCAGACAGCCAAGTAGCTGCAGAATTTAAGTGCGGTCAAACAAAAGCCAGTTATCTAACTTCATTTGGGCTTGCTCCTCACTTTTCGAAATTGCTTCTGGACTGTGTAAATTCGTCGCCTGAGTATGTTCTTTTGTTTGATGAATCTTCTAACCATAAGACTCAAACTAAACAGCTGGATTTCCATGTTCGTTACTGGAGTGACAATGCTGTAAGGACTCATTACCTGACTCTCAGGAATTTTGGGTCATTCCGCGGCCATAGACCTTCAACAAAAGTTCAGTAAGGTAATTAGCGAATCAAACTTCAAGCAAGCTAATTTACTTCAAATTTCTATGGATGGACCTTCTGTAAACCTAAACCTTCTTGAGAAAATTAATAACGACATGATTACCAATCACAATGTTGGTTTGTTAAATGTGGGCAGCTGTGGACTCCATGTTATGCACAATGCATTTAGGCGTGGGTGCGAGGCTTCTCAATGGGAGCTTGAGTCATTTCTTACATCTGCTTATATCTTGTTCAGAGACAGCCCAGCCAGAAGAGAAGATTATATAAAAGTAACTGGTTCCACATCTTTTCCAGCCAAGTTCTGTGCTCACCGATGGCTTGAAAACAATTCTGTTGCTGAAAAAGCAATTGTTATGCTTCCATACTTGGAAAAATTTGTCAAAGCTGCAATGGAGAAAAAAATAACATTGCCAAAGAACAAATCTTTTGATATTGTAAAAGCTGGAGTCTTATCTACCCCTTTGCTTTCATGTCGTCTGGCTTTCTTTAGTTTAATTGCCAGTATACTTGAACCTTTTTTGAGAAAATACCAAGCTGATCAGCCTCTTCTTCCTTTCCTTTGTTTAGACTTACATGACATTATGAAAAATCTGATGCACAAATTTATCAAGTCAAATGTACTTAATAAATGTGAAACTGCCCTCCAACTTGTGCAGGTTGATATATGCAACAGTTCTAACCATGTCAATCTGAGCATGATCGAACTTGGCTTCAGGGTTGATAGACTACTGGCTGTAGCTAAGAAACAGTCATCAGTAAACGATGGAACTCTCATGGCCTTCAGAGCTGAATGCAGAGATTTTTTGAAAGCAGTTGTTCTAAAATTGCAGGATAAATCTCCACTGAAGTACACCCTAGTGAGAAACATAACTTTCTTAAACCCAAAGACCATGGGGGAAAAAGACAAATCAATACAAAAAATGAAAAAGGTTTTGTTGTATTGCCAAGGTGTGAAAAGGTTTGATGATGTGACTTGTGACAAGGTATTGTCAGAGTTCCGTAATTTTCTTGACAGTTCTGCAGGTGAGTGTGGTAGTAAGGCTTTTGACCCTATGACACAAAGACTGGATAGTTGGTTTTATGATGCCCTTGCTGGAAAAGCAGAGTTTCAGGTGTTGTGGTCTGTTGTCAGACAGTTACTCCTACTCTCTCATGGTCAAGCTACAGTGGAAAGAGGATTTTCATTCAACAAAGAAACAGTAGCTGACAATCTTAGTCAGACTGCACTAAAAGCACGCAGAGTAATTCTTGATCATATTCACAGTGTGGGAGGGGTGGAAAATGTTGAGATCTCCAAACCACTGATGATATCCGCTTCTAGTGCCTATGGCAGGTATGAACGTTACCTCTCTGAGCAGAAGCAGCAGAAGGAAACAGAAGAAAAGCAGGTCCACAGAAAGAGATTAGGAGATGAGCTGGTAATACTCACAAAAAGGCTAAAGACCACCAGTGCCGAAGAACGACACCTGCTGGAACTGGCTGACAGACATAGTTTCCAGGCTGAAGAGCAAAAAGTTTTTCACTTATTGAAAGATCTAACAACATGCGTTTGTTAGCCAAAGACAAGAAGAAGAGATAACAAAGATTCAGTCAGACATTGATAGATTACAGGAAGAAATTAAAAGTGTTGAATTGTGACATTCAGAATTAATGTTTATTTCAGTTTAAATAAGCCTGCACAATTCTGTACATGTATGCTATGGAACATGTTAAAAAACCAGAACTATTTAGAGGGAATTAGGTTGTGTAAAGAAATTGTATTGTTTAGTATTGGTAAAGCTGTAGGGTGACAAAGAATTGAATTTCATCAATGAAACTTTTGCTTATAGTAGATGGATTGCTTTGTCATTTTGTAATCTTAATCTTATGTGTATTAGTATATCATGCTGTTTATGTATATGTTTGCATGTGTTACATGTATGTGTAATAAGAATGCTTAAATAATATCTCAAGGTTAAAAATAAATGGGCTGTAATGCTTGACAGTTTCGACTCATTCCATCTTTGGTTTAGCATTAGGATCACACTCTTTTCATTCCTCATCTGATCCTCCAATCCTTGGCATTCCTTGTAGTCACAAGAAAATGTTTGGTCTACACATCTGTACAACACTAGTTGCCCTTCCGTATTCGCAAAAAACGCTCTTTTTTTTCAAAAGTTCTTTAGAAACTTACTCTTTCTTGAACTTTGATCTTCTAGTACTACTGTGCATAGCTCTATTTCTATCTCTCTCTTCCCATTAGAGTGTGTGTGCGAGAGAGAGACACGTGAACTGACTTTTGTATTACACCAAAGAATGCTTTCAGGTTTTGCAATTATTATTACTTAGATTTCTAGAAAACTTGGAACATTAACGGTGTATGTTATCAGCGCGCTAAGGACACTTTTTAAGTTATCTAATCTAAATATGGCAGACAGGCATCAAAATTAACTCTTTGATTATTTATTACTAGAAAATACATGTATTTGAGAACATAGAGAAGACCACAGATCATAAATAATACATCTTTCCGACCACACAAGAGAAAAACTTAAGCATTGATGACTGTCACTTAGGTCCTTTCGAATGCATGAAAGGTCCTTTTAAGGTCCTTTTAAGGTCCTTTTTTGGCACCATCCCTGATCCCTGGGAACCCTGACATCAGTTAATCCTTACTACTATCTAAGATATATTATTATTAATGATCTCTAATTCTAAAATCAGTCCTTAGAAAAAGTTCCTTTCTTGATTCAACTTAAAAATAATGAAGTGTAAAGTTCGCCACAGCACTGCTTTTACTGTATCAGCTGTCTCTGGGGACTAATGTTCCATAAATCTAAATATATGTATCATCCACACTCACAACATCTTAAATCGTCAAAAGAATTACACAAACAAATCCCAACTGACATCTCCACTTGGGGACAGACGTTATCCACTAAATGACGCTGTGTGTGGGGACGAGCGACCACACAACTCGTGTCACTATCTCTGGGGACAAGTGACCTCACAACTCAACATATCAAACACTGCCTCTTGAGGTCAGATGTTGTCTTCTTCGTGTGCGGACGTTTCGCCGCCGGACGTTTCGGAGTCGGACGTTTTGCCGACCGGCGTTTCGCCGCCGGACGTTTCGCACATTATGTCAGAGAGAGAGAGAGCTTACTTACTTCTCAAAGAATGAAAGTAACTACTAGATTACACAATAATTCTTTATTTCAAACAAATTTTACACACAGACTTCACAGACAGTTCACTTTGATTGTCACAGATTATGCGCAACAGCTTTGAGAAAAAACATTGATACAATGGCGAGAGAAATGTGTGAGCTAAGGGTTCACATGAGGAGGGATAGTGAGAGAGAGTTCACTGAAACATTGATACAATGGCCAGAGAAACGTGTGAGCTAACGGTTCACATGAGGAGGGATAGTGAAAGAGAGTTCACTGATACATTTGTAGAGGGCCGGTTGGTCCAGCGCTTGTTAGGCAGAAAATGCTGATGCATGCCAGTAAAGTAAATGTACGATTGTAAAAGACCGCGAAAATAGATCTGCTGATGCATGCGGGAATAACGCTGATGCAAAAGACCGCGAAAAGGGACCCACCCGCGAGGTATATAAGGGCAGAGCTGAGACACAAGGACAGGGGAGAAAACTGCGAAGAGAAGGCGCGAGACAAGTGAAGCAGCCGTGACTGTAGATCTATCCGGATTAAAAGAGTTGTGCAACTGCTGACAGGTTCCTGCCTTTCTGATTTGAGTGCTGGACTATTGTTGTGGTCACTGTTCGACTCCCCTCACCACACACCTCTCGGTTACACATTGATACAATGGTGAGAGAAATGTGTGAGCTAAGGGGCGTCACACACTTGACTTCGGCTAAAGGTCCCGTGTGAAATAAGTGCCCCGCGCCGAAACGTCCGGTCGGCAAAACGTCCGACTCCGAAACGTCCGGTGGCGAAACGTCCGTGTACCGTCTTCTTAGGCCATATTCTCCAGGATACCAATAAACTAGATGTAGAGGGTCGGTAGACTGGCGCTTGTTAGTTTTAGTGGGATCTGCTGAGGCATGCGAGAGAGGGCAATCAGTGGTGATTGGCTAGGATAAAATGGCTAATTGCCCGGGCCATACAGGAGGATTGGAAAAGTTTACCCTCCCAAGGTATATAAGGGCAGAACTGAGGTGAAAGGACAGAACAGCTACACGACGGAGAAGAGACAGCCTAGGGTGATACGGCGCAGCCGTGACCATTTTACAAGTATTAAAGGGTCGCACACCTGCTGACTGTTCCTGCCTTTTTGGTTTGAGTGTTGGACTGTTGTTGTCACTCCACAACCCCCACCACTCAGTTACATAAACAATTCACAAATCAAAATAACACAAAAACTCTTCATGGTATCAGCCAGGCCCATTAGTCTGTGGCATTAGCCAGACCCAAACACTCATGACCCATATCCCGGCCCTTCACTCAATGGCCCATGTCACGGCCCCTCAGATAACGCCTATTGACGGTTACAAACGAGAAAAAATTTACTCATTCTCATTCATATCTATTGTAACAAGAATATATAAAAAAATTCAGCATTCAAAAATATGAATATCGCACCTTCCTCGGCAGACACAGCCTCCATTCCACCACACGTAGTGTCACCGTGTCTCCTGGGGAAGTGAAGCACTGGCCCGCAACAGTTAATTTAAAATAGACTCCCCCTTTCTTGTTCCACTATCAACATGATTAGTCATTCAGCAGTTGAGCTCAGCCACCATTCCTGTGCTGGCAGTCATCATCTGTGACAAGCTCCAACATAGAAACTCATTATACAGTCTTTTCACAATTGTTACCCATCTTGAAGTTAGATTTGGCACACCAGACAACAGATAAAGGAAGATAGTAACTGGACAGAAAATTTCATTCCTGGACAGGAAATTTCATTCCTTAAAAATCTAACAATCATTTAAGTTCCCTAGGTTACTTATTTAATATCTCTAATTAATAATTCAATTAGAAACTTAAGAGAATGATTGCAAAAAACAAAACTGGCAGACTCACCTTAACAGGTTTCATATGACTAACATACTGTGATCTGAAAATACTCTTTGATCTGTCAAAAATACTATTTTCCTGGCTGAACATGCTTTTGTCCTTGACCTGGGGTCACCAAGTCTAAGAGTGCTTACCACATACATTAATATTTTATTTTGAAATCTAGCATAAGCATATGAATATCCATATAGATCATAAAAACATTTATATCAGAACCAGAATATAGACCATGAGAATGTTTTTAATTACAAAACATATTCTGAAAATGCTTTTGTTTGAACAGTTGATATCTTAATTCTCAAGGTGTGAACTACACTATGATCACAAAATAATCAAGCTGTCTGCTGTCTATTTCAGAAGAGTCTGGGGACAAATACAGAATTCTCCTCAAGTCCGTGGAATAACATACAGCAAATACAAAATTGCTTCTTTCTTGGCCAATCACTCATGCCAGCATAAGAGGGACATTCAGTGTGTTCTTCTCAAATCTGTAACTTGTGCTACTGTAGAATGTAGTACATTTACTACAGTAAATGGATGAACTTGTGGTTGGTGAGACCAGTATCCTGCACAAGTTGTTCAAGGTTATCATCCATGAGTCTCAGTGTAAAGAGAACGCTAGCCTGGTGCATGGGTTATATCTGATGAATGCCCTTGTTCAACAAGGTTATCACCATGCAGGAGCAGCCTGGAGCGAGAGCGTAAAATGTTGTGACTATAACTTTATAGTGGAGATGACATTTAACAGCAATGACCACTTTATAGTGGAGATAGTGGTCTCGTGACATTTGACGGCAGTGACCAGAGTGAGTTGCGTTTAATCAGAAAACAGCTGCAACCACACATCAGTGCTATGTATGCCTGCACCTGGAGCAAAGCATGTATTTGTGTAGCAGAGAGGTAGGGAAGAGACAAGACAGTGCCTCACATTCAGTTATCATGGAGGACTGATAAGAACAAAAGTAACAGTCCTTTCAACAGTTGATGGCATTGCATAGATTAGTTTTCAAATGTACCTGAAGGATTTTTTTTTTTTTGCACTGGGCATGGAATAGTACCAGTATGTGATGCTACATTATGAATCATGCATGCTACAACTACAAAGCTTAACTCAGGGAAGTTAGGGCTAATGGTTGTTATGGTAACAATGGGTTGGTAAATTCTATAGCAGCATTAGTGTGCTGCAAGAAGAGTATTTCTACAGATTTTGTGAAAGAGTTATCATAAATGGTAATAAAATCTCTGTTTGCTAATGACATTCTCTTTCTTCACCATGCTGGCATGGAGTATTATAGTAAAACCTCCATATTAAGACTTGCTAAAATCCACCAAATCAGGTCATAAGTGAGAGGGGTAATAGTAAGGAGATCAACCAGTCTACTTTTATTCTAGGAACCATGACTTCAAGCACCTAAAAATTCAAGTCAGTCGCAAGAATTTTAGTTTTATAAACACATGACTTCTGGATAAAAACAAAGCACAATCAGCTTGTGTTTGTAAAGAGACAACAATGAATTGGGTAGGGTGAGGTCACTTCAACCAAAAACCAGCCTGCATCAACCTCGTCATGACCATACTGTCCCATGTAAGACCACTTTGACTCAACGCCAAAAGTGAAATCAACCATGGCCCAGGCTAAGTGAATACCCGAGCAGTGACACCTGTTTCATATTAACCAAATGTCTGCATATACATTTAATACAAATCTACAAGCTTAAGAATGATGACAAAGACTTTTTTAAAAAGATGATTTTAAGAGAAAATCATGTTATGCGCAATTGTCTGATTCGTTCTTTGTGTATTGCCAAACAGTTATTTTGTAAGATGATAGCTAAACTTGTCCGAACAACTGCTGGCTTTGTTGTGCATTTCCTGTGGCGCAGTGGTTAGTGCCTGTCACCAATACAGTGAGGGTTGGCTGTCCTGGGTTCAGCTTTCGTCTCGGGCCCGCTGTTGTTTCTCTGCATGTGGCTTTTGTTTACAGGGCTGGCTGCCTTGCCATGATATAGCCTTAGTTGTTGGCTCAGTGTAAAACACCACTGCCATGCCCCCCAATCCCCCAGCTGTTAGTAATATTTGACGTTAATAGCTATTTCTGTCATAGGAAATCAATTCATCTTTTGAACCCAGAATGATTGGACTTTCAATTTGGGACTATTTGGTCATCACAGAGTCGGTTAGACTCAGGCAGGTGATAGATATAGGAATGCCCGCTGACCCCATCAACAAGCCATTTCTTTTAAAATAAGCTTAATTTACTTTTTGTGATTTTTGCAGAAAATAGCAAACAGTTTCTTTTAAAATTTATTTTTGTATAACACACGACTTCTGCAAAAATGTTGTAATAAAGTATAAACTGTTGAGTTAGGGAGGATATTGTAATAGAGATGATGTTTATATAGCAAAATGCATACATCAAAAATGTTTGGGTCGTAACTAAGAGTGGGTATTTCTTGATAAGGAGATTTTACTGTATTCAAAAAAGGAAAATGGTTTTAATATCACTGAGGTTTTTTCCTATGGTGGTGTCAGTTTGGCATGCTGCTGGAATGTTGATGTGAGAGGAATACACATCATTTTCAAGCGGCAATTGAGTAAGCACAGATCGTATGCAAGTCCAAATAGCCTCTTGGGGTTGGTTTATGGGTAATGCCATTATAATGGAGGTATGATCAGAGTTCAATTCAATACCAGTCATAAAATAACCAAGGCCTTTTTCTGTTCGCAAGGTTGTACTCTTTTTTGTTTGTTTGTTTCTTCTTTTCTTTTTTTACATCATTCTAGATGTTAACCTTGCATTAAAGAGTTGTCCTGAAAGATGTATCAATTTCTGCTGTTGTCAAATATATCGTACAAGAACCAAGATAAAAGAAAAAGTAAAGTTCTTTCAGTAGTACAAAAGAATTTGAATGTTCCTATTTGCATGTGGTCTGAACATTATCTAATCTGTAAACATGAAGTGAGGTATCAGATGCTTTCAGCAAGTGGTTTGGACATGAAATGCCACTCAAACATGGAGCATTCCTTCCAGCAGAAAATGTGCTACAGTGGTCTTAATCCTAGATGTGAATAAATATTTGTGTGCAAGAAAATACAAATGTTGAATATGATCCAGTTTGACACGTTTAGTCTGAGATCCTGAAAGCTATCTTGAATATGACAGGCAGTCTGTAAATTACGTTTGTAGATAAATCTATGGTGAAAGGGAAGTAACTCCTAGCAGCAAAATTCTTAACCTATTGATGCAGCTGTTTTCCTTCATCCATTCTGTAGTCATGGGGAATTTTTATTATGGGTGTAAATCAAGTAGCAATACAAGGAAAAAAAGTGTCCAGAGCTAGTTAAACTTTCTTGTTAAATATTGTCAAAGCTTTTTTTACAGTTTAAGGTGGTAATTGTAATTTAGGGGCCTCATCATATAGGTTATTACTATGTCATAGTCTTTTTCTTGTGGTGAATCACAATCAGATATTTTCTAAATTCCACTAGGCCTGTGGGTCTGAATAGTATTTTCCTCTGTTCACTGGTGCAGAACATTAGAGAAAGAGGTGACCAGATAGTCTTTATAACCAAAGACAATCATACTTCAATTCATCTGTAGTATGCTTGCACAATAGTCATGCTTTCACTTCTGCAGTATGATAACAAAACAATCATTTGCTGGGAAGAAGGATGGGACAAGCAATGCAGGTCTGATAAGAAAAAAGTTTCAAACTAAACTGGTCTGTCAGATTCATATCCTACCACTGTCTTGGCACTCTTGTATGTTATTCTGCTGGCACTTTTTCTTGTTTCACAATGATAATCATGCTAATCTTCAGTACTTTGTGGCACTTTGCGCTGTGTGGAAGATCATCAAGCAGCAAATTGGGGATAAGGCTGTTTAGAATAAAATGGGTGTACCCAGTGTTGTCCTTACTCACAGCCCATTTTCAGTTTTCTTGATTGTTGACAGATCATTGCTTTATTGCCTTTGCAGTAATCTCTCATTACTTCCATGACCATGACCCCTCATCACTTTTCATGTAATGCAGCATTAAGACTAATGCTGTAGAGACAATAGTTTTTTCTTAGAAGGATCTCAAAGTACAAATGGGACAGTTTCATGAACTGTAGCTTTTGCACCTCAAGGCAACAGATTTTTTTTTTCACTGGGTGAGAGCAAGCATGCAAGTTTGAAGCAACTATGCATGGGCGCGTTTGAGTATGTGCAAGTATACACTTGTGCACTGTATTTTCGGTTAGTAGCCCACATTGTTGAGATATCTGATTTACATATTTTGTCATGTTTGCAGAGGGCAGTTGCCCACTACCGATGAAAGTAAAATTTGGCAGCTTCAGTAAAACAGTATGGTGTATATAAGTCAATGACCACGCAGTTGTAGAAACCAGTATGAATGACTCAGGCTTTTGTTAGTATTGCATCTTCCTAAAAAAAATTTTTAAAAAGCCGAAAAAAAGTGAGGGAGATAAGAAAAAAATATTGTTGCATCTTGAATGAATGTGCACATGGCAGTGTTTTATTCATGTAAGATTGCAGAAAAGGTTTTCAGTATTGGAAACCTTGCAGCACCCATTCCATCTTGGAAGAAAAGTCAGCTAAATGTTTTCGATATGTTGTCATTAGGTAGTATAATGACATAGTGTTGGCAAAAATAAAAAAGTATTAGAGTATTGTCATGATCTGCTGTGAATTGCAGAACCATTGCAGCTATCTGTACTTACCTTAGCTAAAAATGATCAATCACTAAGAGTAGTCTGTTGGTACAGGCAATACAATGGTTGCCATGTGTTTCGGATGAGCAGCAACAGGCAGCATGAGAGGATACCCCCATTGCAGTTTGTTTCTTATGGGCTACACCTTGTCGTATGTGAATTTTTCCTCTCAGAAGCAATGACTTATGTATGATGCAATAAACATGATTCACACAATGTTCTGAGTTGTTTTCCTCCTTCAGGTTCAGGGCAGTCTGGCAATACAACAGTTAGCACCTGTCACCAACACTGTCAGGCATTGGCTGTCCTGAGTCCTTTGGTACACTGTTCTTCCTCTATGTATGGCTCCTGTTCACAGGGCCAGCCTTAGTTGGTTGTTGGAGTAAAACACCAGTCCCTCCTCACCCCACTGCCACCACACTTCCTTCAGCCCTATCACACAAATGGCAACTGAAAATCATCAGTGGACCACACCAACCTCCATCTAGGGACCTCGGCCTCCAGGTTCATCTACTTACATGTTGTCATGCATGGCAAACACAGGGAGCCAAAAGGAGCAGCAGAGAAGAGAAATCAATGAAAAAGGTGTCATTGAAAAAAGAAGGCAGGTAAAGACAAAAGATAAAACAGTAGGTCTAGTCGGAAAAGAATATAGATGAAGTAGAAAAGTAAGTTTCAACAGTTTCTAGAAAAGAAAGGGAGAGAAGAACAGGTGAATTGGAGATGAAAGGAAAGGGCTGGACATGGGGTCACCTGGAGCGGGTTTCAGCCGATCGACATTGCTGGCGGACTCTGGTTGACGCCTTATGTGCAACCTGATGAACGAAGAGGAATAGAAGAGAAAGGGGTGGGCCAGCTCAGTTACCCAACCCTTGGCCTGAGAAGCCCATGAGGGCGTCTGAAAGAAATCACTTGGCATTAGCAACATCCCAGCTGACCAAGCAGGGTTGGGATGAAGAAACAAAGGCTGTTACTGCTCTGTACCAGAATATGGAAATGCAAAAAATAGACAATCACTAGTCATACCCCTTCGAAAGAGACAATATCATAACTACAGACCATCAAATTACCCAAGAAACAGTATTGTAACTACAGAGCATCAAGTCTAATCAGTTACCCAAGAAACAGTATCCTAGCTACAGATGGTGATGCATATATTCAACATCAAAGAGAACCAAATTCAAGTCGCCAAAGCACTGTACAAAGAGCTCAATAAACCAATGTCTACAAAATGAGTATGTTCTTTCAAAATAGCAATTGGTGTCCAACAAAGGGCATGCATGTTTTCTGCACTTTTCAACATCTTTGTGGAGAAGATTGTGCAAGAAACCCATTATAATCATCAAACTTCCATTTTTAGCAGTGGCAGACTGATACGCAACCTACGCTTTGCATGACATGTATCTTATTGCAGGTACCAACAGTGTTGACCTTGGCAGAGTGAATGCACATGGAATGGAGATCAGCACTGATAAAAGCAAAGTCATAGTTAAGACCAATGGTAACCGCAAAGCAAGTGATTTACATGAACAGAGCACTGCTTGAAGAGATGAACAATTGTCAGTACTCCAGACCCACCCTTTCCAAAGATGGCAGACTTTGGCATCAAGATGTGGACAGCATCAGGTTGAACAAAAAGTACATAGACTTTACAAGCCTCTTCCAACTTCATGTTCTGTTTTATGAATGCAAGACATGGACTCTAGATAAGTAGAGGAGAATCCAGGTACATGTATTCCAACCACATGCTATAGGAGACTCATCACTCAGATCACCATCAAAGTGTTAAGTCTCTTCTTGGTGGGTGTCTTGACAAGTGTTGTGTGACATCATCAACACCTATTCCACTGACATTCCCTAACTGCCGCAAGACTGCCATTGAAGAAGCTCAACCCTAATGATAGTTTAAGTCTTTAAGAACTACCTTACTGTTTCTAATCTTCTATTTTTGCCTAAGTTGCTATCACATATGTGCTGCCATAAGATGTAACCCTCGACCAACTCGGTGAACACCTTTCTTTTGACTCTTATATGTCAGACTCTACCATATAGATCAATAAGCCTTTCACATGCCAACATTTTACTGACAATAAGTTATGCTGCCAACATGGGTTTTGTGTAAGTCAGCTAATGGAACGTTTCTAGATGGAGGTTATCGATTGGACATAATATATTTTAACTCATACAAGGCCTTTAACACTGTACCCCATAAGTATTTATTACATGCCATTAACTTCATGGATGGGCAAAAATGTTAAAATAATTTTAATATTGATAAGCACAAAGTTATGCATGGTGGTGATGTTATATTGCATAATACACATTCGTAAGTGAAGGAGTACCTGTGGTGATGGAAGGGGTAATATTTGATAGTGTAGCGGGAGCGCTTGTTTAGGTCAGCGGGTACTGCTGACAGTGCTTGTTCCCTCCACCCCGTATCCCCTCCCACCCCACGCTTGGTCGCGCGAGACGGACAGCAACAGCGGGTGACGTAGTGCCCAAGTGTCCTGTACAAATAGAGCTCGCACCTTTTCTCTCTGCCTGAGAACTGGTCCGGGGAGGGGGGGGGATTTGTGTTTTACGCTGTGCCAGCAACTTATGGCTATATCACGGCAAGGCAGCCAGCCCTGTAAACAGACGCCACGTGCAGAGAAAGAACAGCATGCCCGAGACGAGAAATGAACTCAGGGCAGCCAACCTTCACTGTATAGGTGACAGGTGCTAACCGTTGTGCCACCGGGCCGCGCAAGAGAACTGGTCCGGCTTGGTATGGCAGTTAACAAAGTTTTGAGACTAAGTTAGCGCGAAGTACCTTTGTGCCGCGAGGCATCTGGTCTGCTGGAAATAGCGGCTCGTGCACTCAGTCTCGATCTTTCCCCACCTCAGGGAGTTAGGTGCTAGAGTTTGATAGGCTAGGTAGGTGAAGATAGATACGGTGGTTGTATGTGTAAATTATGTAAATAAATCCATGTCTTTGAACCTTAAATACCTGTGTGAGCGTGTTAGTGCCAACAAGTGCTAGTGTGTCGTACGTATATCTCCGTCGTGTGACCGCGTATCACTAGCGCGAGTGACGTTTGTGTACTGTCCATGGTGTAGTTGTGACACAGCAGCAGAGAGAGAATACACGTGAAGGTCCGGCGGAGTTGATGCAACGAAGAAAAGACACTTTAGTCAGAGAGAAAGTAAAGCAGGGTCTTTTGTGGACTCCAAGGGCGGCTGAGTTCGGGTACGTAATGGATATAAGCAGGCCCGGTTCTACCTATTCAGTGGCGTAGGAACCAGGGGGGCAGCGGGGGCAGCCGCCCCCCCAAGGAAAATACAGGGGGGGCAGGAATATCCTTTTGCCCCCCCAATATTTGAGTCGTAATTCCTCACAAAGAGAAAAGAACTGAAGAAAGGTAGGGGAACGTAGAGAGGAGACGGTCATCACCGTCACAAAAGCGGGCCCTGAGGCAAGTGGAGGCTCTAACACCTCTGACGATCAGATCGGGGACAGTCCGTTGGTATTGTTTGCCATGCTCATTGCAGGCTGTGTTGAAGCCTGAGCGAAGAAAGCAGCCGGACAGTACATCGGTACATCGAGTGTGGTCTCCTTCCCCCCTCCCCCATAATGCGACGCCTTTTCTTTGGCGGTTTTCGTTTGACCAACATAAAACATCCCCCACCCACTCGCTGTCACCCTAAAATTATCTGCTATCGCTTACAGCCAAAGGGGCCGCACTGGCCATGGGGAACACAGAAAGCCAGTAACGAAATAGTTGCATACCAATACCCCAGTCTTGCCAATCAGACAGGAACCCTCACACTTTGTGAAAAGCTAGCGAAGCACGAGGACTTCCATCTTACTAGACACCAACGGTTTAGTGCGAATTGACGGCTTTGACTTCACCTAAGTAAGGCAAAGACTCTGAGTCCCTATATTGGTAGTTTTCTTTAGAGACAGAGATACTGGTATTATTGCTATCTACGACTCAGGGGGAAGTGCATAGGTAACATTTCTAAAACTACACAAGGGCACTCTTTTATCATCAACGACTGTGGCTGGTACTCAACATAGGTAATCTGTGTTATACTGTTTGGTTTGTATATATGTGTCCGTGTTTTGGTAGATGGCCATAGAACTTGTCGCATCGCTGGCTCAGCACCGTCGGGTAGCGGATCGAGCGAGGAAGGGGTGGCCCTGCAGCCATTCCCACCCTAGTTTCGTCCCCTGGCCAGTTTATGGCCCTTAATTATACGGTAGCCTTGCGTCCCTTCCTCTCTGGTCTCTTTGGTTCTCTTTGGAGTGGATGGGGCTATTTTCCCACGGTGTGCGGACACCGAGTTCAGGTATGGGGTTGTGCCTCTTTGTAACGTGTATTATCTCGCGGACGCTGGACCCTGTGGGTAGGGAAAGAGCCTATAGAAGAGTTTTTGCGCTGGAGGAGAGACCTGTGCCCGTCTCTGGGAGTAGTCGGGGGTTTGCCACGTGCTGTGTGGACTGTCGCTGGAACTGGCGTGGTGTCTAGAAGAGGGTCCCAGCAACCAGCGTATTTTCCCCGCGTTTGTTGTGAGATAGAACAAAGCGTGTCACGAGCCGTTGGGTGAGTAGGCTTAATTAATCTTTACCTTTGTTTTTCCACCCGATGGCTACCCTGGCCAGTATGCAGAACGCAGTTTTTTCTGCCTTAAAACGAACAAAAACATACCTGAGAAGCTCCATGACACAAACGCGCTTGAATAACTGTCTCATCATGCACGTATTTAAAGAGAGGGTTGATCTGCAATGGAGTTCATTAATAGAAATCACCGAAGACGCAGTTTTTTTTTGGAACACTGACTTGCCAACCTTGATTAATATGATTTATATGATTATAACGTTTATCACATTTCTTGTGAATGCTTTAGCCGGGGAGTCATTCTTTAATTTGTTTTTTCTTATTTAATGCTGCTTTGCCTTTTAACAATAAAGCAGCGTGTTGTGATGCTACCACTGTGTACGTGCGTGCGTGCAGTACCCCCCCCCCATCCTTTTTTACGTAATGTGCGAGCGCGAACGCCGTTCACTGTCAGCAGGGAGTTTGCCCCCCCAACGCCGAACATCTTCCTACGCCACTGCTATTAGGCGAACTAGGCAACTGCCTAGGGCGCAGCGACCGAGGGGGGCGGAAAAAATGGCCTGCTTTTTTTTTTTTTTTTTTAATGAATAATTTTAGGGAAAAATGTAATTTTCACAAAATGATATTAGCAGGACACTTTTCCTCTGCTTGTAGACTGACCACCACGCTAGTTTCTCAGTACATGTATGACAGGAAAACCCCATTATCGCATTATCCCATTATTACAGGGCGCACCTGCAGTGACCACAGCTAACCAGCAGGCAAGTAGAGGGCGGGAGAGGGGCGGGGAAGGGCGGCGTTGGTGGAAGGCACTTTTTCCTCAGCTTGTAGGTTGACTTCACCACCGAGTGTCTCAGTTCATGTAGTGATGTAGTACAGGAAAACCCATTATTACAGGGCGCACTTGAAGTGACCAGCTAACAAGCGGGGAAGAAGAGGGCGGAGAATAGACAGCGGAGGGGCGGGTTGGTGGATGGGGCCTGGTCAGTGCGGACCCCTATGATGGAGTGGACCGCATTCCACTAATACCAAGCTCACCTTTCTTTCTTCTATCTTACTATTGAAGAGGTTCCACACTTATGTATTGAAAACACTGCAGCTGATATCAGGGACAACAAAACAGACTTGAGTTTGCTACGCGAGTTTCTCTGTGGTTATGACAACTGTTTTATGCTCAGTATTGTTTACACTTACGAACTTTTAACCCGAAGGAACTTAGCTAATGTCACCAACGCGTTCTTAGTTAATAAGAGTATTAAAGTCTTTAGCAGACAAACATCAAGGTAGAGCCATTTGAAGTTTATAGCATATCTATTTACTGACACTGATGGCCTATAGTCTTGTACTTACTGTTGTGACTAATGGTCGTGAATATTTAACTTTCTTATTAATTATTAAATTTCTGTTCGTTTGGTGTATTACGCTTAATTTAGTTGTCAAATTGTAATGTTTATTTTTATTATCTAAGAGTGCATCTGTTTGTCTACAGTTTGAATGGCTAGCTTGTTGTTATTCTCCATTGACAGAATATTTGAAATTGGTTATTAAGAGATAATGCGTACTAAGACCTACAGTCTATATACTTCTCTTGTTTTCACCTAACCCTATGCTGGACACCACGCAGTGTTGATCACTGGACTGTGTGGGGAGCTGCCCTGACACCTGATTTACAACTTTGCATTGTTAGCGTCCAGAAGACTCTCTCTTGACAAACCTTGCTCCCCGCCCACCTGTGAGGTGTGACTGTGGTGTGACTTTGGATGGGAACAAAGTAGCTGCTATCAGGGTGGTCTAGAGGCTGGAAGCTGTGATCAGCTTGAGTTTTAGACCACACAGCAAAATAAGACCAGAGCAAGGTGCTACAGATTTCTTGTCTCCATCAGTGAGCACTCCATAAAACCTTTTACACGAGTGTTTGAAATCCCCTGCTCATAAGTGTAGGTGTGATTTGGGAGGCATGCAAGCATCCATGTGTGTATGATGCACGCCTGCAATTGAAAAACAGACCTACTTTTTCTTGACAAAAAGTAGTTCTTACTTATAAGTTATTAATCAAATCTGACAGCAAATTCTCGAAAAAGATTTAATTTAAATAAGCCATTCTTTGACACTTCTGGGTTCTAACGCCTCTGGTCGTAATGAGTTCTTGTAGAAACCACTTTTCTACTATTTTTAAGCAGCAAACATGTAGTCAGTTCGGTTTTACTTGTTAGTTCATCTGTAAGATGAGAAAGAAGAGAACCATTGAAAGCACTTGCCGATGGAGGTGCTATAGGTGACAGCCCACAGGTAGCGATAAATCTGTCACAGTTAATGACCAGTCGGATCAGACTAGCAGACCTGACAAAGAAGGTGGTGGGATGTTACTTGATAGTTGTCCTTGAGAGAAGAAAGAGAGATGAGAGAAAGATTGAAAGGACCTAAGTGGGGTGGTGGAGAAGGGTAGAGATAAATCTCTACCACTTTAAAGAAAGTCAGATCACATTACCAGGGCTGGACAGCCAGTGGGCAAGAGGTAGTTGTAACTTTGAACTTAAACCCCACAGGACGATGTACAAACCTTTTCTGAGCGGCTGCTGATATCTCGTGCTGCTGTTTGAATTGACTTTGTAATCGTCTGTTCGGGTGCTTGGAGCTATCATCCTTCCACAGCTGAGTCAGTAAACTAAAGGTTGTGAACTGCATTTAGCCGTGCCAGACTGAACAGTGCTACTGTCTACAGCCACTTCATGAGAGTTTGTGAAGATAAGTTCGCATGAATTTTATACACTGTGACATAGCTGTATATATTTTACTAACACGATTTATGTCTTTCTTTACATTAATTTCATTTCCTTATTTCTTACAGTGCTTATTTTGATTGTGTGGATGCAACGGGTTGCGATAGCGGTGGTGTAACTTTTTACAAAACTGTTCATTGAACAAACGGGTCCGTGACAGTCCTGTGGTCTTTATCACATCACAATCGCGCTGAGTTCTGAGACAGACCGCCGCAATCATTACTGGTGATATTTCAGCCTAGCTTTCTTGTTTGAACTGCGTCCATTGAAGACAGATTTAAACAGATTCAGGAGCACAGTGCATTATTTGGATTTCTTTATGATATCCAAAGGATTTCCGAAAAACCAAGGAAGGACATTCTACTATCTTGCGAGGTCTTGGCAAAGGCACTAATGCACAGAGACAGCAAAGACACTGACGCGGAAGAACTCTGTTCTGAATGACAGGTTGTGGCTAGTAAAGACTTCCCAAGCCTAACATGAACCCCAAAGAAGTCTTAACATTCATAATCCAACATAAGCTATTTGATATTGTGCCGAATGTTGTAGTGTCTCTCAGAATTTTATTGACCCTTCCAATTTCTGTTGCCAGTGCAGAACGGAGTTTCTCAAAATTAAAATTAATTAAAAACTATATGAGATCAACAATGTTGCAAGAGAGACTGACTGGGCAGGCCACCATATCTATTGAGCATGACTTGGCAAATGAACTCAATCTGAAGGAACTGATAACTCGTTTTGCACAACAAAAAACAAGGAAAGTGAGGTTTTAAACATCAATTTCATGACCAGGACTAAATAAATTGCAAAACAAATGATATAACATGGTTCACTTTTGTGAGGTGGGGGGGGGGGCGCAGAATTTTTCTTTCGCCTAGGGCGCAACACAGCCTAGCGCCGGCCCTGGATATAAGGATAGGTAATGGACTAATGGATAAGGATAGCGAGGGGTCGGTCAGTCCGGCTCCAATAGTTTACAGACTTTTGATCATCACATCCAACAAAGCAATTAAAAAAGAAATAAAATGTTTGGCTAAATAATAAGATCCATCTCTTGGATCGGTACTCTTTAAACGTATGAGACCGCTTAAGTCTCGATTAAGACATTCAAAATATTAAATGGGACTGTTAACTTTTAATAACTTTTTTTCGTGGGCTTACAGCAGACCATGGACGTGTCAACATCCGTTCATGTAGTATACGAGTAAGATTTACAGCACATGCTGTAAACTTAAAATGGCATTTTTTAAAAAATACAAAAACATACTAACGTCTTTAAAAACGATCTG
The DNA here is from genome assembly GCF_003073045.1 of Pomacea canaliculata. Taxonomy (NCBI): domain Eukaryota; kingdom Metazoa; phylum Mollusca; class Gastropoda; order Architaenioglossa; family Ampullariidae; genus Pomacea; species Pomacea canaliculata. The sequence goes on along the minus strand of NC_037591.1, from coordinate 44,911,580 downwards.
GATCTGATCCCAAAATTTGTAGAATTATTTCGAACTTTTGATGATCAATAGCAAAGCGTCTTAATGAGTAATACACTTACAGGCCTGTAGCCATCTCTAGTCCCAATTTACTGCTGCTACAAACAAGACACCTCGCTCTATGAGTCTTGACGTTGATAGTTAAACTTACGGACCCATAAATGAAGGTCTATGATTAAATTGGAAGCGAATTTGTGCATTGGCCTTGTTCTAGAAGTTGAGATGGAACTTTGTCTGCAAGCAGTCCGGTATTTTCGTACGTGCCGTGATTGCGACACAGAAAACGCCGTGAACGGAAGCGCCCAGTGGACATGCGTACTGGAGTTTCGGCGCAACACAAGGGAAGTGACTTACTCTGCTGTTTACTGTTTCTGGTCGAAGTAAGATTTTGTTATCAGTGTCACTGTCATACAATGTTACTGCTGTACTGCTTCTATGGATGAAACATATAACACTATGTGAATTAATGTGAATGTTATTACCGTAAGAAATCTTTAATTAAAATTATCACACTATCAGGCTAAAGAAGATTAGAAGTATTTTCTGTCCGCCTTTGCTGCTTAATTCAGTATGTTAGTTTTTAAGGCCCTTTTCGAAAAGTAAACTTCCAAGTCCTAGCGAAATTTTTGTACTGATTGTTTTTAGTTGCATAATGTGATAGATTCTACTTTGTGATTTAAAAAAAAAATTTATAATACTGCTTTACTAATAGCTTGTATGCTGATAATATCAGAGATATTCAATTCAATTCAATTCAATACAACTTTATTCATCCACAAGGGCAATTAGAGGTATGATGACACGCCAGCACACTAGAGGGAAGAATTATGTGAGAGATGAAAGGGAATAGATTCTGGCGACATACACACACACATGTGCACACACACCCACTCATATAGTAACACAGCAACAGGAGGTTCAGTGGGCACCCCGCACAAGGTCACCTCAGACAGACACATCATCACAGCTAGTGGAATTCATACTTGTTTACCAGTTCTGTAGTCATATATTTTATTATCTATTTAGCTTTGTGCCAATCCCAGCTCAAAACTTTTTGCTGCTAGCAAAATATATCACCAAGAGTGATGCAAATACATATAGAGGAAAACGTAGTGGTATTCAGAATGTGTTTGCTTTCACTTATGTTATCTTGTTAGCAAGCATTTTCTTTTTGCGTATAAACTAATCTCATCTGCATCAGCTCCTACTACTTCAGCAGACACAAATCTGTTGATACTTATTTATCTAACAGATTTAAAACAGCATGAAGAATGATCTCTTTTTCTCTCTTTCATGTGCGTGCACACTCACACACACATACATTAAGAGAAACTTCAAAAGTTTTATTTATTTTAGGCTATCCACCCCTTAATGAAAGTGATAATCATGGACAGTTTAGTGTTTCATATGCATAGATATTATAATATACAAAGAGATGAAAATGTGAATGTGGATATAATAATAATAATGGGATTGATAGAGCACATTTCCCCACATGGAGTTGAGTTTAAGGCACTTTACAAGATATAAGGGGCAGTAGGTAATGATGCCACACAGAATGAACATTGACATGAACATGTTGAAGGGGGAATAGGTGTTTTATAGCAAGTCAGCTACTAAGTTTATTTCCCAGCAAACCAACCAACCCTGTAAACACCATGAATATGAAGTAACACAGAAGAAAGTAATAGAGTAAATCATTTACAGTAGCTATTTCTGAAAGAGATAGGTTTTAAGTCCAGAGCAGAAAGCATGTAATGTCCCCACTGTACGGAGAGGGCCAGTGAATACTGGGGCAGAAAAAAGGAAAGAGTGATGGCCAAACCTCTCCAGTGTGATGTGTGGGGTGGTGAACAAGAGCGAACTGACCTGCCAGGCTGGTATGGCAACACAATCTTAGACAGACAGGGGTAAGGACATGAACAACATGATAACAAAGTATGGCTATCTTAAATTCCACATGAGCCCACATTGGCAGGTAGTGCAGGTGATGCAGAAGTGTTGTGATGCGATTGGCCTTCTGCTTTGGATTACAATGCAAGCTACATTGTTCTGAGCTCTCTGGCACTTGTTATGCAGGTGGTCAGGGAGATCAGCAAACAGAGAGTTACAATAGTTGAGCCTGGACAATACAAATGGTGACATAAGCTTATTGGTGGAATGTCTAATGTGGCGGATCCTACACAGTTCAAGAAAAATGGACTTAAAGACAAGAGTTAGCCTGATTCTTGAAAGTCAATAATGTGTCAAAAATCACAGGACTAAGTGGCTGTAAACAAGAGAGGCCCAAGGACTGAACCCTGAGGCACTCCATATTGCGCTGCAGCAGGTTTTAAGGCAAACTTATGGACATTAACACCCTAGGTGTGAGCATACAGATAAGGATAAATGTATATATGTATAGATATATCCATAGGACAGATGTATATATACACATGATACAACTGTATCAGAAAATTTTCCATTTGATCCACACGGCTCATGAGACCCCACACCTGCTCTTCCCACAAAAAAAGACTGAGCAAAGTACAACACAAAATGCAAAAGATTTATTGACATGCAAATCACGCAGAACATGTGTATGCAACAGTTAGGGTCATCTAAAGGTGGTCTTAGTATTATCCATACTTCCAATGTTAGAGTCCTGTTAATTTTTGTTAAAACCACCATCCACTGTCATGCACATCAACATAGCTCCAGTAGTTCTTAGCGCAGCTCTTTTTCCAAATTCTTCCTGCATCTCAGTCCAGGCTTGTGGTGAGGTGAGTAATAGAGTTCCAGTCGACAGTTACCCCACTGCTGACTCTCCTGTCCTAGTTCCCTGGTTGATTTCCATTGTTACTGGATCTGCCAGCCACATCAGAGAGCGACAATTGCTCTCCCAACAATATGGATGCTGAATGCTGTTCCAATCCAAGGATGCCACATATACATCAGGATGAACAATGACATGTACAACTGCCGTATGAACACCACCTTGATGCAACATACCTCCTAACTCTAGTGGGGTTTTTTTTTTTAGCCCAAGCGAACACACAGAGGTTATCTTCTCTTGCAGTGACTCCTGCTGAATCGGGCATTGAACTTCTTACCTGTCACAGTTAGCCCAAGTTCTGGTTGCATAATCCTTGGGGTTTCATGATGACAGCTGGCAGTCCTGAAGGTCTGTTGTCCCTGACTTACCCCTTGCATCAAGGCCCTCTACCTTAGCATTCCAGCTTTCCCACAAGTCTCTTCCCTCCTGGCTCATCTTAGTCTCAGTGGATAGTCCCTTGGCATTAAAAAAAGCTGAAGACCTATAGTTCTCCATTTTCACTGAAATCTTGTCAAGAAGTCCTTGTGCAGTTCTTGTTCCCATATATAACTTTGCACATTTCTACACACATGCAACAAGGGTTGTCATTGGATGGCTGCATGCACCCAGCATCCTTCACCCACAGCTAGCTAGCATGTCAAGACAAGACCACTTGACCACTAACCATAGCCTACAGGTGGGGGTGTGGAGAGGAAAGACTATCCCTCCAGTGTTACCAGCCAGGTACAAATAGTTCCCCAGAGTTTAGTCTCTGTCCCTTGCAGGACTGTGGCGTAGACAACCTTCACACCTACACACCTGATGCCAGCCCCTACCACTGTCCATGCTTGGCTCCCTCTGGCCACTGAAGGCCATCCACCTCTTCTTTCTAAAAGACAGTCCACGAGGCCCCCTTTAATTACTTAAAGGGTCTCTGGCTTGTGAATGTGTCGACAATTCCAGTCTAGACCTCAGTTGCGGGTGATTTTATGTCCCACTTCAAATTACCACATGACATTCTGTTTAATTTGATTCAACATTGAAAAATGATTTTGAGCATATTTTCAGCTCCACTTTCTTTGCAGGCAGTCATCCGATCATTTAAATTAGCAATAACTCTTTCTCAGACATTCCTTTTGATTACAACAATTACCTGTTGAATTTCCCTCTTCAGTTCGCTAATTGTTTGAGGCTTATTCACATAAACTTGTGACTTCACATATCCCCATAAAGAGAAGTCACAAGGTGTGAGGTCACATGACCTCAGAGATCATTCTTGGTCACTGCTGTGAAACGAGATCAGTCTTAACCCATTTATAATGAGTTTTCACAATACAAACACATTGCTCGATACTGAACTGCTCCATTGCTACAGAATGGAAAAACGGCAAGTGATCTTCTAATCAGAGTGAAAGTAGATGATGAAAATGATAGGAACAGTCCTAACAATCTTCAAGCAAAATAATCCTGGGAAATTAAAAAATTGCGTACTTTATGAAACACCCTTTACAAGGTCAAAAGATCATAACAAAACAGACTGAAGTGACAGGGGAATCCAGTTCCTTTAAAAAATAACTATTGTGATGGGAAAAAAACCATTTAAAGAAGGTATAAGCTTTATCTCTCATCATGACTCTGGCAAACACCGATGATGAAATTTATATCACGCCCTGCTTTGAAAGGGTCGTTGACCCATCAAATAAATACTTCAATTCAATTCTCTCTTTCTAACTTGTAACCAAGCAACCAACCATGTAGTTTTGTTTTGTTTTTTTGAGTAGTTATGCATGTTTGACATTATATCATAGTGGCTTATAATCTCTTCACTTTCAGACTAATGCTGAAAAAAAGGTCAACTTGTCTTTGAAGCCTTTGACCTGACTACTGTACTTTATGTCTTTCTTGGTAAGAGATTTTTATGGTAATTTATGCCACTGATAAATCTGTACCATATACTGTAATATTTTAACCATATGTTAGGAAGTGACTGCAGAATATATACAGCTAAAACAAGTAGCTAGTAAAGTTCATAGATTCAAGAGTGACAAATCGGTAACGAAAGTTTGTATAAATTTTCATCCATGTGAAAGAACTGTTCTTATTGAGAATTTCACTTCCTAGATTTTTATTTTCTAATTTTTGCAGCTACCCCATGATAAAGAGTAACAGGCCCAAAAGGGAAAAATGTTTGATAATTAAATACCAGAACTCTATATTAAGTTTTATGTTTTTTTTAAATAGTACCTTCTTAGTCGATGCCAAATATTGCTAAGTGAAAGGCCTAACAGTCTACTAAGGGCTTCTTTACCATAATGGATTCAGAACATCAATCATCTAATTATTCAATGCAAAATAGACTCATAAGTAATGCATAGTAAAGTCTTCTCAGCCTACTTTGATAGTGTCGTTTTTATATAATAACCAAGTTATAAGAGCAAAAGCAGGAGAACATGAGACATCATTCTATAGCAGCATAACCCTGGTTTCACAATGTATCCTCTTGATCATCCTGATTGCAGATGAAAAGTCCCTGCTGCTCTGTAGTTTGGAATTTGTGTTTTAGTCATGGGTTAATCAGAGGGCCCATTTTGACAGTGGATGGTGAATTTTGGCTTATATTTTCAGCACAGTAAAACTAAAGTTTAAATGGAGACTATGGATAGCCAAGTATGACTGTTGTTTTATGTGAGCCCTTTTTTAAAAGTTAAAACAAGATTTAGCAGGTGCTTGATTTGCTTTTGAAACATTTCGGTTGGTCAAACATTTAGTTTTGCATGGCTTTTACTTTTTATGTTTCTTTCTTATTTGGGGTGTTATTTGTTAATTTATTCAAGAGATCAGGCTGGGCATATTAATTGCATTGGTAAAACATCTTGTTCAGTTAAAGCCTAATAAATTTAACATAAATTAATATTATTTTAAGCATGCAGTAAATACCAGATTGCAGTAAGATGTCCCATTTTGCTTAAACAATTTAGATCTGGGTGACAGGTTTGCAGAGTTATCGCTGTTGGTTATCTGTCTTTAGAGTCTGCTGCCCTTTGCATTGTGATCTCTAGAAATAATTTCTTTCACATATTATTGACTGGTAATATTATTCACATATTATTGACTGGTTTCTATCTCCCCCATTCAGTGACACCAATTTAGTTTTCTGTAGTCTTTTGTTACTTTTTCATTGAAATCGGCTCAGCTCTACTTACTGAACTCACTGGTCGACTTACACAGACACAGGAATGCACAGCTGACGTAAAGTCCTGGATGCTCCAAAACAGACTGCAACAGAATGATGACAAGACTGAAGCTGCTTACTTGTCCACAAAAATTTCTGAGTCATTCTTCTCTCTCTCAGCCTTTGTCCATAACTCAGCTATTCCTTTCTCCACCTCTGTCCACAGCTTGGGTGCCATTCTCGATCAGTTTGACTTTTTATTATCACATTTTTTAATGTCTTGAACTTTATAGGATCAGTACCATTTGTCATTATCTCACTACTGATGCAACTAAAACTGTAATCTGTGCCTTTGTGCTATTGAGGATGGACTATTCTTTTAGTTGGCATTCTCTAGGATCTTGACAGACTTTAAAGGACCCAGAATAATGCTTCTCGCCTCATCTGCAGACCATCTAGATATGAACATATATCACCTATAATTCACCTCTTCATTGGCTGCCAATCGCAGATCATATAGCCTACAAACTTTTCACTTTGGCTTACTCTGCTGTGATTGGTTAGTGCATATGGTTGGATCAAAGTTATGTTTACTTATTGGCCTATAGTTTTGGCAGTGATGAGCCTGCTGTTTACAGGTTTTCATTCTAACAGAGACTTTTCTAGCCCCCATTTTAGGATGATTACAACTCTTTCATGATGTGGATAATCTTCTCAAGTATAGTAAGTCTTTCCTAATGGTGTCCTTAATTCACCTGATTTAGCTCTCACTGATTCCAAGTAAATGCAGTTTGCATCTATTGCATCTATTGGCCTGTTTACCTATGTACCTGTTTTATAAATTGTATATACATATAGTTTGTATCTGTTCATTACCTGTTTCATACATTGTACATTTCAGAAACCGATTTTTTTGGATTTGGTGGTGCTGAGTACTTTTGTTTGTCCCAGCAGTTCCTTGTAAATTTCACTGCTGGCAGTCATACAGTTCTTTATAGAGAATTGAGGTTGGCCTCTACAAATTAATGAAAGAATTTTCTGCAACCTGTTCATTTTACAAGTCAGGGTTGCTAACCCTGAGCCAATCCCCTCCCAGCTCCTACTAGTCCTAACCTGGAGGACTGGTTGATTGCACTTTATCTGGCCTCTACTCTTAAATTTGTCTGACCAGCAGCTCTTGGATCCTCTTTAAGACATTGGGGCTTACAAGCTCCCTAATCCTGTCCAGTAGCAGTCATTTAGGGAAGAAGCAAATGTATGTATTGATTAATCCATATCTTGATATCTAAAGTGGATTATCAGCAGAATTTGCCATTATAGAACTAGGTTTTGAGTGATAGCCTACATCATGACAGGTTTTCTTAAAAATCGAGTTTACTTGCTTTTCTGAATATGTTGTTGTGGTTAAAAAATAAATTTGAAGCAAATTAATGTAAGATTTATCTGTACAGAAAAATAAAAATATAGTAGAATCCTACACATTTTTTTACAATTTTTGTTATTTTTGTTATTTTTGTTTGAAAATTAAAAAAATTCAGAAAGGCCTGTGCTTAATGAGAGAAGACTGGTGGGTTCAAACATCAGTTTCAAAAAATGTGCAATGTTTCCTTTCGTTTATTTTCTCTGTTTAAATATAAAGTACTTTTCCAATAATGTTTAGACTTGTTCAAGCTTATATTAGCAAAACTTACATTTTCTCATTTTGTTTGTATGCATCTTTTTCTACTAGCATTGTGCTTGTTCCAAATCTCAACTGTCTGATTCTCCACCAGCAAGCAAGCCTTATGACATCACCTCCCCACCACTGGTTTGTTCTCTGGCTGCTAAATTTCAATCGTGCATTCTTTCTTCTCCTTTTATTCCTTTTCTCATTGCAATTTTATGTGATAGTGTTCTTTCATTAGAATTATAAAAAAAGTAAATTCTGTCTATGGTTTATCTTTTGATAATGTTTGTCTATTTTTACAACCATTTATTCTGCAACGCTGTGAAAAGCTGAAAACCAATTTTTGAGCAAGGATCAATTTAGTAAGTATGCCATGTAAAATTTTGAAGATGGTGTGATTTGTGCCAATACATCAAACCCTTTTCCTTTTGGCAGTGTTGTGCATTTTTTTTTTCTGTTGGCCAGACTGAGATACAAAACAGAAATTTAAAATATGAGAAAATAAGCCCATTCTGTTCAAAAGATTAAAGTGTGTAAAGAGTATGGATTACCCTATTTATATCATCAAATTACATCTTAGGGGGCCAAAAAACAACCAGACCCGAAATATAGTGAAGACAACTTTGTCACTGATCTAGCTTTGGCAGACACTAGAAAATTCAGTTCTAAGAAAGTGAATTCTCCTTATTATGCTTCTCCATCTTGCATGCATTGGTCGCTTTTCTTTGTGAAATGAATGGAGTTTAAATCATCATATCTGCACACATTCTCACTCTTGTAGTCATTTAGCCATTAAATTAATGTTACTTAGTGTGCTGTGAATGTAGTCTAGAATCTACAATGAAATGAGCATGTATTCTAGTCAGAAAACAAGGTGAAGATCACTCTCAGCATCAATGAGCCATCATCATCAGAAGTGGTCATCATGCAGTTTGACAGTGTGGCCTGTGCCTATCAGCTATATACTGTGATAGGTGAGTCACAATAATTAATTGACTGTAATCCCAAAATAATAATCGACTGTAAAAAAAAAAATTTTTTCATTGCTTCCAGCAGATGGAAAAGAGAATAATGTCTAGAAAAAATGGATAGGCCTTGTATTTGGGTTTCAGATAACAACATATTATTATCTATGTAGTCTTCTGCTGGAACCAAATAATATTTTGGTAAAATAAAAATCAACAAGATTTTAACAGTCAAGTAAAGCGATACAAAACAATATCACATCACCTTATTGTTATTGTTTCCTTACAAAGAGTTTGAAAACAGCTGTGGTGTGTTTCTCTCAGTAAGTTGCTGAAAATGTAAAAAAAAAAAAAAAAAAAGAATTTTTATATAAATGACACTTGCATGCTGCTGTGCAGAATTTCGGAATGATGTTTATAAACAGTATTTCAGAAGCACTCATCAGTGAAGTAAAGCTGCATTTCTTGGGTAGGTTGCCCTAAAGTTAAGGGAGGTAAAAATGGTTGCTTACACCTACATGATGCAAATGCAGAGTGCATGTTACTTCCCTCAAGACAGGTTCACATTAAAGGTCACTTCCCACAAGAGAGGGTCACAATAAAGGTCACTTCCCCCAAGACAGTGGTCATATTAAAGGTCCTTTTTTTTTTTTGTCATGAGCAGGGGGAACAGTAGCTACACTGGTAATCAGTTTCTTGATCAAATTTGTAATGGTCACTCCAAGCATCTTTAGAAAATAACCAGTAGATGCTAATGCTTCATGTAAACATAGGTAAATGTTTGAGAGACGAGTATATGGATTTATGTACAGAGATGAGCACTGTGCTACAAGGCATGCATGCTGATTGTTAGGGTTACATAAAGAGATTCCAAGATGTTACAGGTAACTAACCAAGTGACCTAATAAATTATTAAAGGGTTTGTCTGATTTGCATGCTTCATGCTAACTCACAAAAGTTGAAGTGGAAAAGTAAACAGCAGGAAAAGATGTAGTTATCGGTTACAAGTCTTTGCTGCTCAAGGTTGTTAAATTGCATATTTTCTACATCATGTTCAGGCAAAGGTCACAAAGATACAACCACAGTGCATCTAGCTCAGCATTTGCCAACAGGACTGCAGGTGGCTATTAAACGGATTGATCTAGAAAACTTAGATCAGGAGTTCTCTTATGTACAGGTGCGTGAAAAATGTCTAGGGTACATGATTAGTAAACATATCAAGGAGAATTATAATCTAATAACTTAGTTAACCTTTTGTTCATTAATGCCTTTTCAAAGCTTGTTTATATCACAGCAAAGATCTTTTATATTTAAAAATTTATCAAAAATATTATTTTGAAACAGGAAAAAAGCAGCCTTATTAATGACATTTATATAATCATCATAAAATTAATGTAATTAAAGGCAGTGAAGGTGGAATGGAATGTACTTGCTGACTTAGGACAACTTTATCTTGTTGCTTCAGTTCCTGTAGGCATAGTAAATAATCTTACTATTCAATCCCTGTGATGGTTGTACTGGTTAGGGCTACGCTTGTCATCTAATACTGGTCATCAAGGATGGCTAGGGAGGAGTGGTTGATGGTAAAAGTGGCTGACAAGGCTCGCCACAAGCATTACTTAAGTGTCTATGAGCAAGTCAGGGTTAGTTCAACTGTTCCTTATCAGAACCACATGGTTGGATATAGCACTGATTCAGGTCTCTTCTTGCTCCCCTAATGACCAGCACAGGTCATGTGAACAAACGATTTAGCAGGTAGAACCTTGTGAACAGAAAGTAGAGCCTTTTAGCACAACATGCTGTTAACTGTGAGAGGCAGAGCCTTGGGGTCAACATGCCAACAATTCAGCATTTAGATGCCCTGAGATAAGTATGGTCTCTAACAATTCACTCCCCAACAACTAAAAGGTTATTGGCATGCCTTAACATTTTTTTTATATGGCAGACAGGGTTATAGGCATCTTTATGCTAGGTTCAGATTTGTTGTTTTGCACTTACAAAAGCATTTGCAAATATGGAAAGTATGTTTTATTAAAAGTGGTATAAGATATGCAGGAAGATGATTGTGTCCTCATTTGCAGAAAGAAGTTGTATTAACCAAGCAGTTACAACATGAGACTATCCTCCCACATTACTGTAGCTTCGTCCATCGCCATGAACTGTGGACAGTCATGCCTGTTATGGGCTATGGTGAGGAAATTTTTGCAGTGCTTCAATTTTTGTTTTTGCAAGGGAAGTTACTCTCACCTTGTAGCAGACGACAACAATAGGTTGGGCTACGATATCAGACCTGGGACCCCATGAACGAAAATTGAAGGGGTCTCCGAACTTTTAGTGCGTACTGTACGCAGTTTTTTGCATTAGCAGAAGCTCTGCTGTTTCTGGGCTTCTCAGGGATCACTCTCATCAGATGATAATTTAACCTCATGCAACATTTCCCTCCCACATAATATTGACCATTGTCAAGGAAAGGACTGTAAGCCCACTTCGTGGCTTTAGAATAGGTCTGGTCATCTGTAATATTAAATTTTAAATCATTTTGTAAATAGAAAACTTCAAAGTTTGATGTCTGACTGCAGGTTCTTGCCGTGACCTGCTGCATGCTTATTTCACAGCAGGACTGCCAGAGTTAGCAGTCACATATATCTTGCGGGATGTACTGCATGCTCTGGAATACTTACATAGCAGAGGTGTCATACACAGGTAAGTTCTTATTTGTCTGGCAAACATAACAGTAAGTTATGCGTCTGTCATTTTATCCATTTATAACTACAGGTAGACGTCAACTTACAACCACAGTTGGTTTTTACAAACCGGTCATAAGTCGGCCATGTTCAATTGCCATAAGTATATTATGCTGAGTAATCATATTGTAATCATCTTTAAAGGCGGAACTTCTTGTGGGCAAATTTTAAAATGGTTTCGCCCATTCAAGGGAAGGTAGGAGTACACAGTGCTGACTTTTACAAGCGGTCAGTTTTCCCTAATTGTTACCCTGACCCTGAGGCAGGGTGGAGATCACCGGCAATAACCCTAGCAATAAAACGTCTTTCTCAGCCGAGTACTTGCTGTTGGTGTTTAGAAAGCTGTGGTGAAACAGTTTCCAACTGAACATACTGTCAGGGATAGGACCAACAATTGAATGAATTCTCCATAAAATAGAGAGAAAAAGTCAAGGAGAAAAAAAATGACACAAACACAAAAACAACTGAATTTTAAACTTTAATTTTATTGCTTTTGTCTTTATATCTCTGTATCTTTTTTTACTCATAAGAGATGATAATATTCAACATTTTCAGTTTATTCCCTTGGTGACTGACAAAAAGTACATTTGTGTTTGAGTGCAATGTTCATACATTTACAAATGGGCAACAGCTCACACCTGTAACACAGAGCCCATTCATCGTCTACAATAGAGGCCCCATGGTCCATGTTTGTTTGTTGATGAGTACGACAAGGTGAAGGACATTGTAGATCACGTTCATGCACATTCAGTCTAGTGCACCTCTTCGCTCATAGAGAAGATTTCAAAAATGGATGGACATGTGCTGATCATCTTTGGTTATCCTAACAGACATAATATCGTCTGGATTCTGTAACTAATCTCGGCTGGGTGACAGTTATTTTGTAAGTGAAAGAATATACTGTCACGCCCACGTCCCACACTGACGTCACCGCCTCACACACTGTTCACGTGCATTTGAACAACACAAAACACAATGATCTGTCCATGGGCTTCTTGTCTAATCTTTACTAAAATAGCCCACTGTCGACTTTGCCATAAAGTTTCTTTTCTTTTTCTTTTCGCTCTTACTTATCCTCTTTCTTGGGGGATAGTTGGCAACAGGTTGATACACACAGAAAGCAAAATAAAGACTATACCCTAACCCTATAATGAAGATACACAAGCTTTTCTCAAAACTGACTCAAATAGACATGATATTCATCACCCCCTGTCACTCGTCAATATCATCCCACAGTACATTTCTAACTCATTCAGTCTTGCACCAAGAAACAGAGCGCTGCTCTGGAACTTGGTCCAGAATACAAATGGTCTCCCTAAAATTTATAGTAAGTTTAAAAACACTTACTGTTACCGTCCGCCAGTGTCATGTAGACATATGAAAAAGGTCAGATGTATCTCTGCGTCAGGAACGCTCCCACTCAATCCATGATGAGCGTACAGGTTCACTTACACACTTCCAAAGGCACATATTCCACCAGGATCTCCGTAGCTGGCACACACACACTCCAAATTGTTATTCCGAACGCTGGGGTCACGGAACAACACTTCAGGACGTCGACGGACTGAACTCCGCCCTGGACGCCTGACACGACGCAACTGGAGTGCTCTTCCCCCCCTCCCCCCCCCGTATTCCCCAGCCCAGAACAGCACCTTCGTCTAAGCAGACCCTCCCTTGTGTAGTTGGTCTCCCCTGGGTGGGTCCGTCGTGCATGGGAGGCTCATGGGCCTTGATTCGTCAGGGACTTCACTTGCACACTTCGTTCACCTTAGTGGGTCCCTCAGAAGTTCCTGTATTTCGGTGACTGATTAGTCTACAGAATTTATAACTTATACTATTATATACTGTGCCATAAAGTCAAATGAAAATTAAGTCACCTTTATAAACAATTTAGAAGTACGCTACTTTAGATTACTAACTAAAATTTAGAACTTCAGCAAAAGTTTAATTTATTACCTTGGCTAGGCAAGGAACTTAGTTCAATTATTCCCGGTCCCTGTAACCACGTTAATACAGCAAGACCTTCTGTCTTGGTGGTTTCATTGGGAATACTAACTCCTCGCTCACCCAGCCAGAGCGTGAGGTGCAATCTCGTTACTACTTTTTTGCGTTGGCATTGGGGTTTCACTTTAGGCGGGGACGGTCACACGCTCAGGCACACTCTCCAACCATGTGACCAAGGGAAATAACACACTTCCCTGACATATACCTTGCGGTACATCGGGATTATCCCCATTCAATATAAAAAATTTGCTAAGTGTGCCAATTTGGGATATGTAAATGATACAGCTTTGAGAAAACGGCTGCCACAGATCTGCAGTCATTGACTTCTTGAAGCACCAGTCGGTCGCAGTTCAAGCAGAACAGTCTCCTCTGACCAACAGGATTAGTGGGATGACAGATGCAATACACGCATGTCGAAAAACTTCATGTCACACTGATTATGTTACTCTGGTATTATCAACCCAAAAGGTTCTAAATTTTCATCACATCACCAAAGAGGATGACATGTGCATCCAGCGGCACCAGGCAGTTGGTGTGAGAGGATGTATGAAAGTATGAATGCCTCAGATGTCATTATTCAAGAGTATGTTCTTGACCATAACGTGGCAATTAATAATTGAGTGAGAACTCAAATTGTAAGAAACATTAAAGATGGATGGCACGTTAGCTAAAAGTATAAAAGTTGGAATGAAAAAAACTGCCACAAGGTAGTAAAGCGAACCTCGGCAAGACATGGGGCCCTGAGCTCAGTGACAAGACAGCAGCGGTCAGGGGTCATGTTTACTGGTGTATTGAACATTGCGATGGCAACCCTGTGAGACTAAGCCACTTGCTGGATGGATGTATTACACACTTCCCAAGCATCCATGACAAATGTAACTAAGCCTCACCATGCAGGCAATCGCAATATTTACCATCTCTAATAGTGCTAACTGATCCTGCTGCTGTCAAGCTTCTGAGCAACTTTCTGCATGGCCATGTCCTCTATAAACATCCAGGACTACGTGCTGTCCAGGGACACATTTTATGTTGAAAGTTTTAACAAAGTGTGTCTGATTTATCTGCCTAAGCGTGTTCACATTACAAACACAAGGCACTGTGACATACGCATGAGTCTTGCTGTTTTAGACTGAAATGAACATGTTGATAGAGATTCTTCAAATTACAACAGAGCAAGTGTACAGCACAACTGGATACAACTCGGACAATGCACTTTAAAAAAGAAAACTTATAAACTAGTAGAGGATATCTGGAGATGCATCATTGAACAATACAAATTTGATTCCGAACATGAAGAAAACATGTTAACTGAAACAGTAGTTCTGATGAAGATTTGGAAATGAATATATAATTTAAATAAAAAAATCCAACCATCATTGATAAACGAGATAATAGTTTACCATCAATGTTTGCACCTTCAAAACTGAAATTGTTCTAACCACGGTACAGCGACACCAACAAATGTATTGTCTCTACAGACATGTTCATTCCAGTCTAAAACTGCAAAGAATGTTATAATGGATTTTTATCTTGCTCACTTTACATATTAGTTATTCTCGGATAATAATTGGAGGATCAGTAGCAGTGTTAAATTTTGTGCTTCCATTGTTATACTGGTGATTTTGCTTTGTTATATATCAATCTGTATGACAATGCCTCCAGCCACTGATTTTGTTTGCATACCTGTACTTCACCTGCCAGTAAGAAATGTTGAATTCCTTGAAATTTTACGTAAATCATGAGATGAAGGGGAAGGTGTTTGAAACTGCGCAAATAAATCAAATGAAGTTTAGTTGCAAACTATTTTATTGTTATTATTGTAGCTCTTTTTCCCTCTCTTACTCGTTTTCGTTGTGTTGTCCAGAATGAAACAAACCACACCAGAACCAAACTAACAGCAGTGTATATGCAAGCTCTGCCCTTTTGCTTCCAGCCTCGAATTTTATTGCGCATTTACAGATGACATCCCAGAAGTGCATGATGAGTAACTGCCATGGAAGTGCAGAGTGTGATGAGAAAATGGTGTAGTAGAAAGGACATCGAATTCATGAGATTGACATGACTGTCATTTTCGAGATTCAGAGTGTAAGAAACAAAGCATACATAACAAGTGGAAAATAAAATAATAATACTACAGTGTGAACACTAGCGTACATGCATGTCGCGTCCAAAACTTGGGTGGAATGCACACATAGACTGTACATGTAAGCACTGACTGCAAGCCGAATATTGATATCCCGCTTATTAGGAAAGAAATACGAGATATAGAAAAAGACAAAAAAGCAGTAAAAATAAAGTTTGAAAATTCAGATGTCTTTACGTTTGTATCATTTGCCCTGTTCATCCTTCTCTCCTTTATATATTCTAGCTTGTTTGTGGAGAATGCATTCAGTCCTAACCATGACAGTGTTTTCAGCCGTTTCGCCTCAGCTCTCAGACCCTACGCAAGTACTGGTCGGGTGAGTAAGACCTTTTATTGCCGGGCTAGTTGGCAGTGCCAGTGATGTCTACCCTGCCTTTTGTCCTGGTAGTAATTGGAGATGACTGGCCGCTAGCAGTTCGCACCGCATGTACTCCTGCCTTCCCTCACACAGACGATACCATTCCATTCTGTGCGGACAGAAGAAGTTCCGCCTTTAAGCCATATGGCATTTTAGAAACATTTTCTTTGTTCATCATTTCATTTTATTGGCTCATTATTTTTATTATCAGATTTGTCCTGTTTTATTACCATTTTTCGTTCATTAATGTTATAGTCACTTTTCTTAGCAGTGTATTGTTATTACTTTTAAGTTCATATAAAAATTAATTTTTTTTTTTTTTTTTTAGTTAATTTTGTAATTTTATGTTTCTGTAGACATTGTTGTATTTTTATAGTGACGAATTCTTTAAAGTTTTATACCATTGGTAACATATCTCTTGGCTCACTGAGTAGTGCAGGCTGTGTGGCACAGAAGTGATGAGAAAACGGAAACTATGGTATGAACACTGCAGAAACACTCTCACGTTCACTTGCCAGTTATGGCCAGACATACCAGTCATAGCTGTGGTCATAAAGTCAAACAGTCTTAAGTCGCATAGGTCATAAGTCAACGACTGCCTGTACAATGATATTTATTAATAGTTTCTTCCACCAAGAAACTTATGTCTGCATGTGTGCTGACCTGGCTGGACTATTGGTTGTTGAGCTTCCCCACAGCTTGCTTTGCAGGCTTCAAAGAGCCCCATATTGTTTTGCGTGATCTCGTGTGAGTGCAGATCCAATCACATGACACCACTCCTCTGTGAGCTGCACTGGTTACCTGTTGTAATACATTGCTTTCGATCCGACTGCTTAAAAACTTTGACACTGCTTAAATGTTAAAAGTTTTAGAATTTACAGCAGAAAATTCTCAAGACTTAATATATATATAAAATAAAATCAGCACACTTTCTACTTTGTTTTAATAAGAGGTATTGTTCCAAATGAACATTGTTGAAAAATTCTCATGAATGTAATCTAGTGAAAGAGTTTGTTTTGTGTGACCTCATCTCAAGGAGTTTCAAGAATTTCACTAGTTCAGCAAGTTCCAAGTTTCTGAAAGTTGTGACCAGATTTTAAACACCAGCCTTTTCTTGTCAGGACTAATCATTGCAACTAATGAATTTTGAGAAGCTGTGGTTTGTTGATGAAATTATACTTTGTTATAATAATCATTACAGGGGCGTGAAGGCTAGCCATGTTTTAATATCAGCTAGTGGACAGGTATGCCTCACTGGCCTCCACAACTCACTCTCCACAATCGTAGGAGGCCAGCGGCTGCGAACAGTGTATGACTACCCCCAACATGCTGTTGATTGCCTCCAGTGGTTCAGTCCGGAAATTCTTGAACAGGTAATCTTGCACAAAAGAAACATGAGGCAGATAGGAGAGTAGGTGTGAACAAGATGTGATGCTTGCACTAAAGAAACATGACGGATACAGAACATTAAGGATATTTTAGAATCTATCAGACATTAACAGGGTTCCCAGGTCCTTGCAAGGTCCTTTTAAGTCCTTTTATATTGAATTTTCGCCAAAAGGCCTTTTAAGTCCTTTTATTTGCCATGCGGTCCTTTCAAATTCTCACACAGGTCCTTACATTTCTCTGTGACCCTTTAAGTCCTTTTATCGATAAAATATTACAACAAATTATTTCCGGAGTAGACTTTGGCGCAAAATACCGACGATTTTTCGCTGCATTGCTATTTTAATCACATGACTACCCAGTCTCGCTCGCGGCGGGAACGTCCGTTTCGGCCTTTCGCGAGTTCACTCTCGTCGTGTCGACCACATTCTTTGTCTGCTTAACAATTTGAAAGATGCCGGGAAGTGCTCTTTTCAGGAGAAGTGGCTAAAGGAAGACAAGTATAAAGATTGGTTAATAAAAGACTCGAGCAATAAACATTTGGCACATGTGCTGCCTGCAAAATATCTCTGAATCTTTCATCAATGGGCGAAAGTGTTCTGAAACAGCACATGGTTACCGAAAGACACCAAAGGCAAATAAAAGTATTTCTGAAAGATGCGCGCTTTTGTGTAACTGATTACTTCGTCATCGAGAACATCCACAGCCGCTCAAATCAGACGGCACCGACCAGCTCTGCAAGTGTGTCCAGTAAGTTGACAATTATTTATCTTTAGCGATTCATTTAGTTAACGATGTGGGTACTTAGAAAAACACATTAAATTAAAGCGTGCATAACATTTTGCGGTTTTTTTCCACTCTTTATTAAGCCTATCGTCTAATTTTACGGTGAAGCCAATAGCTTAAAGATCAGTAAATAGCAAAGAATTATTTAAATTAAAAAGTTGAGATTTTCATTTTCTCATGATTCGAACTACAAATAGAGTTTTATACAATCACGAATCTTACTACAGCTTTGCTGCAGAAAATTGATCTGAATTTTTGGCATCTGATCAGGAAAGATTAAAAGAAAGTATAATTAATAATGTATGCTTATTATCCTATTTTACCAGCAAATACATATTTTTTGGATTTTTAAAATCAAACAATTTAACATTAAAGCTAAATCAGTTAGCTGAAAATAACTTTCATTTCAACTATGCTGCCATCTTTATACTTTAACTTAGTTTAGTATTATTTATATTATCATGTCATTAATTATGCTTTTGAAACCTGTCTTTTATTCAGACAGAACATAATGTTTACAGACATAATGGTAACTTAAATGTTTTCTTTGAATAGGTTTCGTGATGAGCAATGAACGATTGAAGGCAGAGATCCTGTGGACTCTCAAATTGTGGAAATCACACTACAGTTTCAGATCTGCTGAAAAGTCTGCTGAACTGTTTCGACTTATGTTCCCAGACAGCCAGTAGCTGCAGAATTTAAGTGCGGTCAAACAAAAGCCAGTTATCTAACTTCATTTGGGCTGCTCTCACTTTTCGAAATTGCTTCTGACTGTGTAAATTCGTCGCCTGAGTATTTCTTTTGTTTGATGAATCTTCTAACCATAAGACTCAAACTAAACAGCTGAATTTCCATGTTCGTTACTGGAGTGACAATGCTGTAAGGACTCATTACCTGACCTCGGAATTTTGGGGTCATTCCGCGGCCATAGACCTTCAACAAAAGTCAGTAAGGTAATTAGCGAATCAAAACTTCAAGCAAGCTAATTTACTTCAAATTTCTATGGATGGACCTTCTGTAAACCTAAACCTTCTTGAGAAAATAATAACGACATGATTACCAATCACAATGTTGGTTTGTTAAATGTGGGCAGCTGTGGACTCCATGTTATGCACAATGCATTTAGGCGTGGGTGCGAGGCTTCTCAATGGGAGCTTGAGTCATTTCTTACATCTGCTTATATCTTGTTCAGAGACAGCCCAGCCAGAAGAGAAGATTATATAAAAGTAACTGGTTCCACATCTTTTCCAGCCAAGTTCTGTGCTCACCGATGGCTTGAAAACAATTCTGTTGCTGAAAAAGCAATTGTTATGCTTCCATACTTGGAAAAATTTGTCAAAGCTGCAATGGAGAAAAAAATAACATTGCCAAAGAACAAATCTTTTGATATTGTAAAAGCTGGAGTCTTATCTACCCCTTTGCTTTCATGTCGTCTGGCTTTCTTTAGTTAATTGCCAGTATACTTGAACCTTTTTTGAGAAAATACCAAGCTGATCAGCCTCTTCTTCCTTTCCTTGTTTAGACTTACATGACATTATGAAAAATCTGATGCACAAATTTATCAAGTCAAATGTACTTAATAAATGTGAAACTGCCCTCCAACTTGTGCAGGTTGATATATGCAACAGTTCTAACCATGTCAATCTGAGCATGATCGAACTTGGCTTCAGGGTTGATAGACTACTGCTGTAGCTAAGAAACAGTCATCAGTAAACGATGGAACTCTCATGGCCTTCAGAGCTGAATGCAGAGATTTTTTGAAAGCAGTTGTTCTAAATTGCAGGATAAATCTCCACTGAAGTACACCCTAGTGAGAAACATAACTTTCTTAAACCCAAAGACCATGGGGAAAAAGACAAATCAATACAAAAAATGAAAAAGGTTTTGTTGTATTGCCAAGGTGTGAAAAGGTTTGATGATGTGACTTGTGACAAGGTATTGTCAGAGTTCCGTAATTTTCTTGACAGTTCTGCAGGTGAGTGTGGTAGTAAGGCTTTTGACCCTATGACACAAAGACTGGATAGTTGGTTTATGATGCCTTGCTGGAAAAGCAGAGTTTCAGGTGTTGTGTGTCTGTTGTCAGACAGTTACTCCTACTCTCTCATGGTCAAGCTACAGTGGAAAGAGGATTTTCATTCAACAAAGAAACAGTAGCTGACAATCTTAGTCAGACTGCACTAAAAGCACGCAGAGTAATTCTTGATCATATTCACAGTGTGGGAGGGGTGGAAAATGTTGAGATCTCCAACCACTGATGATATCCGCTTCTAGTGCCTATGGCAGGTATGAACGTTACTCTCTGAGCAGAAGCAGCAGAAGGAAACAGAAGAAAAGCAGGTCCACAGAAAGAGATTAGGAGATGAGCTGGTAATACTCACAAAAAGGCTAAAGACCACCAGTGCCGAAGAACGACACCTGCTGAACTGGCTGACAGACATAGTTTCCAGGCTGAAGAGCAAAAAAGTTTTTCACTTATTGAAAGATCTAACAAACATGCGTTTGTTAGCCAAAGACAAGAAGAAGGAGATAACAAAGATTCAGTCAGACATTGATAGATTACAGGAAGAAATTAAAAGGTGTTGAATTGTGACATTCAGAATTAATGTTTATTTCAGTTTAAATAAGCCTGCACAATTCTGTACATGTATGCTATGGAACATGTTAAAAAACCAGAACTATTTAGAGGGAATTAGGTTGTGTAAAGAAATTGTATTGTTTAGTATTGGTAAAGCTGTAGGGGTGACAAAGAATTGAATTTCATCAATGAAACTTTTGCTTATAGTAGATGGATTGCTTTGTCATTTTGTAATCTTAATCTTATGTGTATTAGTATATCATGCTGTTTATGTATATGTTTGCATGTGTTACATGTATGTGTAATAAGAATGCTTAAATAATATCTCAAGGTTAAATAAATGGGCTGTAATGCTTGACAGTTTCGACTCATTCCATCTTTGGTTTAGCATTAGGATCACACTCTTTCATTCCTCATCTGATCCCAATCCTTGGCATTCCTTGTAGTCACAAGAAAATGTTTGGTCTACACATCTGTACAACACTAGTTGCCCTTCCGTATTCGCAAAAAACGCTCTTTTTTCAAAGTTCTTTAGAAACTTACTCTTTCTTGAACTTTGATCTTCTAGTACTACTGTGCATAGCTCTATTTCTATCTCTCTCTTCCCATTAGAGTGTGTGTGCGAGAGAGAGACACGTGAACTGACTTTTGTATTACACCAAAGAAGGCTTTCAGGTTTTGCAATTATTATTACTTAGATTTCTAGAAAACTTGGAACATTAACGGTGTATGTTATCAGCGCGCTAAGGAACTTTTTAAGTTATCTAATCTAAATATGGCAGACAGGCATCAAAAATTAACTCTTTGATTATTTATTACTAGAAATACATGTATTTGAGAACATAGAGAAGACCACAGATTCATAAATAATACATCTTTCCGACCACACAAGAGAAAAACTTAAGCATTGATGACTGTCACTTAGGTCCTTTCGAATGCATGAAAGGTCCTTTTAAGGTCCTTTTAAGGTCCTTTTTTGGCACCATCCCTGATCCCTGGGAACCCTGCATTAATCTCACAATGTTTTTTGGTGTAGTCTGGTCATTAAAACTGACGATGTGTTGGTGGGAGTTGAGGGAGTCTAACACTCCCAACAATGTTAGGGGTCTGAAAACCACTGGTATTGTTGGATGATAATTTAGAGAAACTCTTACACAGAAACTTCTATTTCTTTTGAAACTCCATTTCTGTACTCATGCAGTTTATTTGCATAATTTCAACTTAATCATCACAATTTGTTATTATTATTTGTCAAAATGTCAAGAATGTTGAGATAGTACTCTCAAGCAGAGCCATAGATGATGATAATATGCTCAGGGTGCGTAAGTCCTTAAAGGTCCTTATAAGTTTGTATTTTGGGGTGGGTGGGCAAAATAAGGTCTTAAAGGTCTTAAAGCTTATTTTGTGTGAATAGAACCCTATAAATTGTGTTTAAGTCCTTATTAACAAAAAGAGAGAGAGGTGCTTATTAGTGCTTACTTTCCTAAAGTGTGTTCATATTCTTCTCAAGCTCTCCTGTTAAAAAAATTTATCATAATCCTGTCAGAATCTAGAGGGACATAACTATTGTTTTTAAAAGACAAACTTTTACCCTCTCTCATAAAGAATGGGTCTGTCTGACATGCCAGCTGAAGCTATGAACAAGCCCAGATTATTTAGGGGAAGAGAAGGCAAGATCAAAAGATTAAAAGCTGGCAGCCACCACTGGCAGGCCAAAGGAGTTGATAGATGAAGGGTGGTATTTGGGTTGGGAGAATGTGGGATAGAGAAAAAAAAATCAGTAAGTTCTCTCCAGCCAATTATAGGAGCCGTTTCTTTAGAGATTTGTTTCAAAAGGAAGAATACTGCATTTTTATGGTAGGTTTTTACAAGTTAAGAAACTAAAAAAAACGTAGTACTGCTGTTCTTCAGAACTTGTATATACATCGACATTTAAAAAATATTGTAATTAGCATGATGTAGTGGAAAAATAAATGAAATCAGCTTCACAGCAAAGAATCTTCTGGAATAAGACAAGCATAACCTTGTATTTTTAAAACATTTTGAGAATGGCATGTACGAATTTTAGATTTCTGATCAAAGTACAAAAATAAAATGTAAGTTGCTCGCCTTATTATTAAAAAAAAAAGACCGCACCATTTCACAGGCTCTCTCTCACACACACACACACAGAAGGAAGAGGTGAGGGATAACAGAATGATTCTGCTTGTAGAAGAGAACGATTAAAAAGAACAAAGAGTCATTGTGTGTCAGATCAAAACAAGTCATGTCAAGAAAACATTAACTTTGTGAATGAAGGAAGTGATAATGTGGGCATACAAAGAGTACATGCTGGTTCGATGCTCTTATAGCACAGCATACTTTCCCCAGTTGACCCAGCTGGTTGGAAAGGGTTCCTGACTTTATAGGGTTGGATTCTTTATAAAGAGAGGTAAAGTAAGCAAGACATGGTTTTTGCCATTTAACCCTCACCCTTTATGGGGAAGAATAAGTTAAGTAATTAACTAAATACTAAAAAAAATCAGTAGTAATAAACATAGCATGATATCAAAAGAGAGTGGAAAGGGAATACTTACAAAAGTAATGGTTATAACAAATATTTACAATGGGTCCTGAAGTTGGGAAGTATCTCTAATGTTTTATGGTTTAGGAATCTTTGTTGGAGGACGCCTCTTCAAATTTACCTATCTATCAATTCCTCTTCGTGCATCAGGTTGCATATAAAGCCTTAACCAGAGTCCGCCACCGATGTGAATCGGCTGAAACCCGCTCCAGGTGACCCCATGTCACCCCATGTCCAGCCCTTTCCTTTCATCTCCCTTTCCACTGTTCTTCTCCAAGTTTCCTTTGGGCGGCCTCGTTTTCGGCCATCTGGAGTCTATCGTAGGGCAACTCTGGAGAGGTCTGCTGGCGGAGCAAATGTCCAATCCATCGCCAACGCCTTTGTTGAAGCAGCGTGGTGATGGGCTTAGTTTCAGTTCTTCAGTGGAGTTCTTTGTTGGTGAAGGTGTTTGGCCAAAAGATGTTAAGCAGGTTAATAGGCTTTTAGGTCCTTAAAGGTCTTCAGAAGTTCCTTATTTTCAGTTTGGTCAGACATCTGGGAACCCTGTATACCGCATAAGAGCAGAAGTAGAGTTAGAGTTACAAAGAGTTTGAAGCAGTGCTCTCTGCAGTGCATCTCTATGATGCTTATAAAATGCATTTTCATTTAGATCTATTGAAATAGGTAGTTCCATTGAGCAGTAAAACAATGGCATCTCAATACTTTTGAATGTAACCTAGAGAATTTTAAGAGAAATATAACAGAATTTATAAAGCCGTGACTGAAGTTATTCCATGTCACTGTTACATAACAGGAAAATAGACTGCAGGTAGATCAGACAAGAGCGGCTGGAAAACAGAGTGGTGGGGCAATCTGTATTTATGTGAGCAAGAAGTGGCACCCCCTAAACAACATAATTGATCAAGTGTTTCAATCCCTATCATGTCACTGTCACAACAGATGGCATGTAAATAAAATTTGTGTAACACAATCATGTCAACAATAGATGGCAGGTACATCAGACATATCAAATCCTATCATGTCGCTGTCACAATAGATGGTAGATAGATGGTGTATCAGTATAAATCATGATTATGTCATTGTTGCGCTAGATGGCAAGTAAGGACAAATGTATCAAGCCTTATTCATGGCAAGAACAGTGTCCTATGCTTCATGATAATATTGCTCATTTTTCAGAATCTGGCTGGATACAATACTAAATCTGACATTTACAGTGTGGGCATCTTGGCCTGCGAGCTAGCCAATGGACAAGCACCCTTTATAGACATGCCTATTACTCAGGTCAGTAAGCAGGACAGGTTGAAGTTATTCTCAGCCAGGAAGCGTAGCATCTGCATGTTAATGAGAAGGATATGTCCAGTTTAGATGCATACCTCTACAGAAAGTCACATTCTCTTCTACAGCAGTATGCATGTTGTGAGAGTGTGTGCATGTATTTGTGGAGAAACTGCAAAATTACTCTGGTGCAAGAGACCAAAAAAGTCCATTTCGTTTCAGCGTATGCTGTTGCTGATTTTGTCAACATTGATCGAGTTCTTGGTGTAAATACATAATTTTCTTTAAATGTTTTGAAAATTTTAATTTGGAAAATTGTTACCTATAAATGTCGATGGCACAAAATGCTTATTTTTTAGCTCATTTTGCAAAATGAAGGTCAATGCACTTCAGGCATTATTACAAGTATGCATACCTCAGGTGGATGTATCTGTGGTCATGCCCCAAGCACTTAAAGGCTGATGTTTACTGCCCGGACATCAATGAATGGTATCACCTGTGTGAGGGAAGGTAGGAGTACATGCGGTGCGGACTGCTAGCGGTCAGTCTTCTCCAATTACTACCCGGACAAAAGGAGGGGTGGACATCACAGGCACTGCTGACTAGCCTGGCAATAAAACATCTTCCTCACCCTTGCTGTAGGGTCTGAGCGCTGAGGTGAAACGACTTCTGTCCGAACATACTGTCACAGGCATTAACCTAGCAATTCGTCTTTCTCAGCCGAGTACTTGTTGTGTGCGTTTAGAAAGCTGAAGTGAAACAGTTTCCAACTGAAGACAAAGACAACTGAATTTTAAAACTTTATTTTCATTGCTTTCATCTATCTGTATCTCTCTATATCTTTCTTTACTCATAAGGGATGATAATATTCAACACCAAGTACTCAGCTGAGAAAGACGTTTTATTGCTCGATTAGGGAAAACTGACTGCTTGTAAAAGTCAGCACCACGTGTACTCCTACCTTCCCTCGCATGGGCGAAACCATTTTGAAAAAAACGCCTTTACACCTCCAAAAGTTTTGCACCAAAAGGTTTGGCAAGTGACCTCTTATTCTGGATGATGAGAGAACACTTGGGAAGACACAAGGTATCAGGAATAGATTTGCTTGTATGGTCTGTTCATCAATCCTGATGATAAGAGAACACTGGGCAGGACACAGAGTATGGTGTCTGGTATAGGTGGTACATTAGCCCATTGCCTGAATCAGAAAATGATAAACTGGTCTGATATGGATTGACGATGGTAAGACCAGAAGCATCATATTAAATTTTTTCTTTTTTAGTTACAAGATGACATCTTTTTTTCAGATGCTGCTTGAGAAGATCAATGGAACAAAACCTATGCTAGCTGACTCCACCACAGTGGGACAGTTCATCATTGATGACAACAGTGTTGATGAAGGTGAGAGTCTATCAGTGAGTGCATAAGGCTTGTATCTTGCAAACATATGAGAATGATTGTCAGACTCCTGCAATTTATTATCTTGTGATGGACCATAGTTTGGTCATTTGAAGTGAAAACTATAGTTACTATTAGCATGCTTCTTGCACGAATATGTGCGACTAATCTAAACATGATGTTTACTTTCAAATGTTGCTGCATCACACAAGTCATCTGTGAAAAGCTGAAGTTATCTACAATGGTCATAACTATTTTCATATTTTGGTGGTGAGGTGCATACAGTAAATCGCTAATCATGATTACGTGCATAGTGTTCGTGAACGTATGTACATCTCTGATTTTTTTCTTGCTGCTCAGAGAAAGTTTTTCTTTTTTTTATTTAATGTTCAGCTGCAGTTGCAAAATTTAATGAACATCAATTTATGCTAACCATAACAGTGTGCAATTGTTCATCATCTTTGTCTTCTGCAACCTCAACATCTTCATCTGGTGTCTGAATCATTACTTTCCTCAGGTTTAAATATGTATGACCCTGCAAACTTTAATATTATTTTTTGCTGCTGGAGCAAAATAAATTTAGATCTTTCAAGAAATCATAGAGGAAGTAGTTTTGACACAGCTATGGGCCTTCTTACAAGAGCACCAGCTCATGCCCCATGCTCAGTCAGCATATAGACCTTTTTGCAGTACTGAAACTACTTTAATTAAAGTGAACACCGACATGTTATCTGCCCTTGACAATAGTGATGTTTCTGTCTTAACTCTACTCAATCTGTCTGCTGCATTCGACACTATGGACCACTCTCTGCTCCTTCATAGACTACTCACCCTCTACAGGATTTCTGGAGCTGCACTAAGGTGGCTCAACTTCTGTCTCACTGATAGGATGCAGACGGTGTTTATTGATGGTCAAACATCTCGCCCTGCTCCACTTTCTTGTGGCGTCCCTCAATGCTAAGGTGACCAGACGTTTCTGGGGCAAAAGCGGGACACGCGCCGATGATGGTATCGTCACCGTCAAAGAACGCCGAAAAAAGTGATTTTTAAAGACAACCGGGAACATTTGATGGACTTGCCAGAAAGCCAGAAAGCGGGACATTAAGCATCCCGCCCGATGAGCAGGCGGGACACGAGGTCAAAAGCGGGACTGTCCCGCCTAGAGCGGGACGTCCGGTCACCTTACTCAATGCTCAGTACTCGGCCCAGTTCTGTTTATTCTGTATATGAAGCCACTTTCATCTTGCATCCAGTCTCACAAAGTTTCTCATCAATCATATGCTGATGATACGCAGCTGTACTGCTCCACTCCACCGGCTGGGTCTCACTCTGCTAGTAGCACCATAGAAGTCTGTATTAATGAAGTTTAAGACTGGATGGTGTCAAACTTAAACTCAATGATGATAAAAATGGAAGTCCTCCTGTGTTCGAGAAGAAGAAATCCATCTTCACTCGTTTGTCCACCAAGTCACATCAAGGTGGGCAAAACCAACATCACCTTTGCATCAGGAATCTGGGATTCGTTGTCACTGCAGACATGACTCTTGCTACACAAGTTACAGCTCTCTGTCAGTCTTCCTATTATAAACTACACAAGATCGGCGCCATCTGTCACATTCTGTCTACACGTACTACCAACACTCTTGTCTGTGCATTTGTTTTATCCAGACTTGATTACTGCAACTCCTTACTTGCTGGCTGCCCTGAATACCTTTTTCACAAACTCCAGAAAGTACAGAACTCTGCTGCACTTCTGGTGCTAGGAAACTGGACCACGCCACCCCTCTCCTTCATTTTCTACACTGGCTTCCTATCTATTCTGATACACTGCTCCAACAAAATAAATTAAGATCTTTCAAGAAATCTGATACACTGCTCTGACAACTGGCCATTGTTTACACTCCTAGTGTAGATTGGAACCAGCTCTGATGTGCCACATTATTCATGAGCAGGAGCAAGATTTTGTAGAGTTTGCTGACTATAGGTGCAAATTGTCAACTTTGATATTAGGTAATAAATGGTTGTGTTTCAGGTGCTGAAATTTATAGACTATATTGTCTCTACCTACCAGAATATGCTTATAGCTCAGACCACTGGAGTAGGTCTTTAATGTAATTTATTCTTCTGTGACAGAAGGAGAGGATGGGAGGAAACGAACACCTGAAGAAAAAGCCCAGAATATTTTCTTTCAGCGCACTTTCACTCCACCTTCACAACATGGTCTCACTGTGTCTGGAGAAGGATACTTCCCACAGGTGTGTGCAAGCATAAAAACTAAACAAAGTTATGTTACAGTCAACATGTAGATATGGGGTCACTTTACCCTCTCACCCCACTTGCATCCAGGTGTCTATGGGAAGCAGATAGCTTAGTGGGTAGAGGATGGCATTCAAACCACGAAGGCCATACACTTATCTGTTCAAAACTTTTGGGATATATATTTCCTCCAGTTGACCCAGCTGGGGTGTAACAAAACATATGCTCCATTTGACCAAAGCTGTAATGTAACACATCCTTCAGGCCTAACTGTGCTGTGACACCCGAGTCCCTAAAGATGTGGGAAGGGTAAGGAGTTGATGGAAAGGAGATGGGCACCCTCACAAACAGCTGGCCCCAAGAAAAATGAGGATTCCAGCATCTTGCTTCCAATGACTGTGAGGTGACAGGACTACCATTACCTAATTATTTTAATTCAGACCTACAATATTTGTTTTGGTTATATTTTTTTTCAGACCAACTGCAACTCAGCTTCTGCAACAGCCATGCCTTAAGTCTTTGCGCCGTAAGACAGCAGAGGTTTTGCCGGAGTTGCTACAGCCTGTGACACCACTGACAGACTTCAACAAACTTCCAAAAGGTGAGTTGGACTTAAAAAAACAAACAAACAAACAAAACAAAACAAAGAAAATGGTGTGGAATATGTACTGAAATTAAAATAATCTACTTGAGGCTGCAGTTAATAATAGTGATTCAAATGCTTGGATAGCATGGGAATCCCAGTGTGTGGGCAGGCTCTCCATATTTAACATTACCAGGCTACTCAGCTAATTGTCTTTAGCACAAGGTCCAAATAGATCAGTCTACAGCATATTTAGATCCTTGCTGATTTGCAACTAAGTGTTGTTTTCATTAACCAACTTAACTTTACTTATTTTTCCTGCTGTATTTTCATTGCTTCTTCTGCATATTATCACATTGTAGTTCTGGAAATGCTCAATATAGTCAGTGGTCATCTTTTCAGTCGAGTATTTTAGTTCGATCTGCATCTTAAGAGATTGCTACATCTTAGCTGTTTGGCTTTTACTCATGGTGATGAACCATTATTATCCAGACATTGATATAAATTGTATACAAATTTAATTTGTAAAGAATCAGTTCTTTATTTAAATTGATTTATCCTGAGTAAATTTGCATAAATTTCTTTAAAATTTGAAGGGAACTGAGAGATTGGAACATATTGAGCCCATTAAATAGCATGATTTGTATAATACAGAAGATGTCAAAGAAATTATACATTGTCATTCAATGAGTAGGTCTGTAGATGAATAGATAAATATTGAAATGGATTATCGTATGACTCAGTGTCTAGTTTAGTAGACCTTTGCACATCCTGATGTACCTTTGACCTCTTCCCACAAGAATTTCCAGATAACTTGAAATTGTTTTCACCTTAATTCCAGATACTGGAACTGTTGAAGAAATATCTCAACATCTGAGTGAAGTGTCAATGATAGAGGACTGGTCATTTTGATTTTTATGCAGACGAAGGATATAAATACTGTGGCTATGTGGGTAGGAATGTGTTCAAAGGGCATACACTGATTAAACGGTATCAAGATTTTGATCAAGAGAAGTTAGTTGCAAGAAGTTGGCATTCATTTGTGCTATGTTTATGGTCAAAACGCCATGCAACTGTAAACACATCTATTGGTTGGTGGCCTTAAGTGAAGCTAGTACCGATGTTTTCAATGTGTAAGTGATCATGGTCAGACTTAAAAGAAGAAAAACACTTATCCTCATACTTTTCGATTCCAGAATTAACAACTGTTTGCTATTAGCAGTTATCATGTATATGTGGTGGTGGTGGTTGTGTAAAGCACTTTGAGTTCACCTTAATGGTGGAGAAAGGTGCTGTACAAATCATCATCATGATGCTGGTTGCCAGTCATCCCAGTAAGAAAGCCATGTCATGAACCTTGGTTTTCTTGTGCTACACCAAACATTTGACAGAACTGATTTAGTGTACAAGTGCACAAAGAGACTAAATGATTGACAGAATGAAACATAAGATCAGTAACAAGTGGATATATGTTTCTTTTCACTTCTTCTGTTATGACCTTTCTGTTTGGGAAACATCCTTTTTCTTCATTTATAGCCTGCTGTGTTATGAGGCAAAAATTGACATTGAGGTAGAAATATGAAGCCATGCCACTTGTTGAAGTGGGACAAATTAACTTTAATTATTTGACCACAATGCCATCACCAAACTAAACAATAGTCTGGTTTGGAATATGAAAATATTGAGCATACTCTGAAGTACACTCAAGTAAAGCTGATTGCAAACATACCTGCAATGAAAACATCTGACCATAACTGCATATTCAAATAGTTGATTTAATAGCAGTTGCATTTGCTTGGACAAGTTATGTATAATGGCAGCTAAAAAGTGGATGTGCATCTGTTTACCATCATTACCATGCAGGTTGAAGGAAATGAAAACTGGTGATCTCCTTCGACCTATTTGGAATTGGTATGTCCTCTTTGATTTGAAGAAAAGCAGAGTAGATTATGTAACCAGTCCCCTAGTTTCTTTACCTTCACTTCAGTATTTCCTTTGCCATCTTATATTGCTGGCTTAAGGCTATTCTTTCTGCTGGTAAAGAAAAATGGTTAGATTGGTGACTTTAGAATTGGTACTTTTTTTACTGCCTGTGTAGCTAGTCTATCAACCTCATTTCCAATATGGGAGGGAACTCAAAGGAAATTAATATTTTTTTTGTTAATTTTTTTTTTAATGAAACCATGTCTAACATACCATGTTTATTTTGTTCATTCATTCGTCACTTGATGGGTACCACTTACTGGGAGGAACACATGGATAGACATGGCAGCTGAAAAGGCCTGCCACTCATGCCTCTGTTGTGCAAGTGAGCAGGTCCTGCACTAGACAACCAGTCCACTCTTTGATGTTCGTAAGCCAGTTTTTCCTCTGACCACTGCAGCATCAACTGTTCTCCAAGGGCTCTGTTAGATAATTTGGATTTTTTGGTACTTGGAGTGCTGACAGCAATATTACAAAGTGGTGCTGTTGAGTCTTAAATTTCTGGTTGTGATATCTGAAGAGCTGTCTGTATGGCATTCAGCTCAGCTTTGAAGATAATCATTAGGATTATGATGTGCATGCTGAATGGCAGTCAGAGTTGTATGCATCCTGAGTATGATGGACATGCTGCCAGTAGGGCAGTCAGATGAATGCATCCTGACGTACATGCTGTCCTTGGGTTTAGAGTTTACTTTATTCAGTTACCTTATGTTTGGTTTTAGGTTGGATATGGATAAATTAAATTGACTTTTTAAAATATTTTCAATTTATTTTATAGTTAGGCAAGACTAGCAGCCTTGTTTTTTATTTATGGCATGTTTTTTTGTTTGGAATACTGATTTTTGTCTGCCATTTATACTCCATTCAGATCCTGGTGAGAATGAATTGAATGTGATTTCAGTATGACCATGTTGAATAAATGACCAAGAAGTACCTTCCGATGTTTGTTTGCTGGTGTGTCATTTTTGACACCAGTGTTGGCCCTTACAAAAACAGGAAAAAAATCAGTAGAGCTGTAGGCTTTAATTCCTTAACAATTTTGTTGCCTTTGTTGCCATATATATCCAAGCTTTATTAACCAAAGTAATTAGGAAGAGTAATGAAGGTCAAATATGTTCCACATCAACACAAACATTTCAAATTTTTTTAGTGGGACACAGAAGAAAGCATGCAAAACTACTGAAATAAAAAATAAATTACCAGTTCTAAGTAAAAGCACAAGAAATAGACACAACTTTCATACCTGCCTCACCACAACCACCTCCTCCATATTTATGTTCTTAATAAAGATGTTTTATGCTTTACCCCACCATCAAAGGCATACTCAAAATCCAATGCACACACACACATAAAAATAATAGAAGCTGGTCTCAAAAGCAGAGGTCATTTCCTGCTTGGAGTCAGAAAGTAAATGTCATCAGCATGACTAGGGTCTGCAGCCTTTGCCAACAAATCAACCAAGAGTTTCAAAGTAATTACAAGTTATTGCATTTGTACTAAAGCTGAATTCACAATCTAATAAATTAAATTTTTAATAGGTATGACCTACCTTTAAAAATACATATACATATTTTTTTTATGTTACAACTTAATCCAAAAAAGTCATGCCAGTATGTCTATGATGAATACAATATCAAGGAAAGTGAACAGTGGCAGACAACACATTGCTTTTTTTCTTCTCACCTGTCTTAATTGCTTGGTGTTTTATGCCTACTCCTGTATGTGTGATGCTATCGAGCTTATATTTTTATTACATGTATTTGTGTACCTGGGGTCCCATTCATACTTGCATAAATTTGGGCACATTTTGTAAATAAACTTCACCTTCTCTGAGCAAAATATTTAGGACAGACTATAAACTTCAGTTTGCAGAGGATGCTTGTGTTGTTTATGCTCTAGTCATGCTAACAAGAACTGTATGCAAACTGGAAGTACCTTACGCCATAAATTTTATGTATATATCTTTCACACACCTAATGTTGAAATCATCAGATCAAGCATGTTGCCCACACACCATCATGCTAACACAATCTTGGACAGCCAGAGACTTTGACCTTACCAAATACAACACAGAATACCAAACGTTCAGTAACAAGGTTCGAACTAAGCACCATTTATAAAGACTAGAAAAGATTTTTTAACAAAATGTCACCCAGCCCTCTTATTCCCTATGTCCCAATTTTCTATATGGCCACCACCCACCTCTCCCTGTGCTTGTCCCTAGACTTTCCACCTGACTGCCTGGCTGGACAGTCGGGGACTATCCAGGCCACTTAGATTGGAACTACCAAGGAAATCTGATTGCCAGTCAGCCACACTGCACAAGGTCACCACTGCTATCATGGTGGTTGTTGCTCACTTCCCCCCTTAATGCAGGCTTAGGCCTAGCCAATAAAATTAAAGTTCCACTCTGTCACTTTCGTTGCAGTTCAGCACCTGCATAAAGCATGTGAGAAGCTTATCCAAGTAGCATACTGGTAAAGTACTTTTGAAAAAAACAATTTCTTTATTCGTCTCCTCCTGTCCCACGTTACTACATAAATGCATTTCATTGCAAAAAGCATGCATAGATTAATAAAATGCAGCTGGGAATGTTTCATTAATACAGCTTAAGTGTATCATGATTGACTTTTAGCTGCAGATAAAAAGCAAGAATCTTGACAAACAGCTGTGGAAATGATATGAAAATTTAACTTGTGAACATATATTCCAAATCTATTATTCAAATAATCTCGGGGGGGGGGGGGGGGATCATCAGGATTTCATCATACTGTTTACTGCACAAAGGAAAATAACATGCTCAATAGTGAGACAGCGTCTGTTTAAGTGTCAGTACAGTCATTTTTGAAAACATAAAATGCATCTATCAAATGACAGTAGCTATCAAGCATGAAAGTAGGTTAATATCAGAATGACTTTTTTTTGTGATCATTTGGTTTTTCATAAGGAACACATCTAAGGTCTTGAATAAAAACTAAAATATAATGAAAAATGTATTTTCTGATACTAAAATATCTTGAGAAAAACTAAAGGTTTGTACACATTTTCAAACTGTCAATAGTGTCATCATTATTTTCAAAAAATATGCAAAATATCTTCTCAAGACTCGGGGTCTAAAATGTTGAAATAATGCTATAAAACAAGATAATTTCAAACAAAATAATACTAGCATCCACTGTTGCTCTGCATATGGGAAGTTTTTAGCTACTTATTCACAGTTAATACTATAAAAAGCAAACACACATAAGTAGAAGGTAAACAAAAATGTACAGCAGCCAGAAGAGAAAAGTTAATGCAAAAACTGATATAAAATCATATACAAATTAAATGACCCAGCAGCATAAACGTTAGAAGACTTGTTGCATTCTCAAGGAATTATCAACAAGCTGACTTTCAATAAGCCTTGGTTTCAGCATCTTTGCCTAATGAGGATATTTCATGCAGCATCCTAAAAGGTCAAACTTCCTTTATGAACACAGTTCATGATCAAGAATCAAAAAATTTTTTCAAGACTTCCCAGGTAACAGGAATTTCTCACCTCTGACGTTGACTGCAACACTTCCTCTCTAACGGCAGAAATTGAACTAGAATATTTGATCTTGTTGTTTCCCTTGAAATACCTATGAGAAGGCTATAATTACTATCACCTGTTTTTCTCACAATGCTGGTGCAGCCAAAGTAGCAGGAAGAGGAATGGTTTATGTCCTGGTAAGTCTTAAAAGAAAATAAGTTTATTAAAAACTTTACTTTGTCTTCAAGTTGACCAGGTAACATGTTAAGGATGGAGGTCTGAGAAAACTACTGATCAAAGCAGTTGCCCCCCGCTCTTCAGCTACAATCTAAATCCAGAGCTGTTGATGAATGACTGGTTACTGCCGCAGTTCTCAACCAGTGGGGTATGCTTTTCAAAGGAGGTTTGATGATCTGATAAGGGGGGTCGCGAAGGCATTTTTTTTTTAAAGTTTCTCATATCTTATATAGGTATTAGTGAAATTAGCTCGGTAAGGGGGGTGTGGGACATATTTTTTTCTTCTGAGGGACACAACAAGTAAAAGGTTGAGAAACTCGCAGGGTTACTGTACTCATAAATGTCTAGGAGTACCACATTCCAAGTTGAAGTCGCACTAAAGGTAATGGCCATTAAATCTGCCAGAATAATGAGCTACAGAATGGCGCTTTCCACAGATGACGTCACGATCTAGCCGCGCAAGGGCTTCTGGGAATGCAAAGCGGACAAATATATTCCCCACATGTACTACACCAGCGTTTGCAGCGAATGCGTTGCTGTGCAGTTAATTGTTCAAAAAAACAAAACGTGAACGTTTAAAAATGCGGTTTTGATTTTTTATTTTTCTCTTTGTTTACTATGAAGCAGAACAGTACTTGTAACCTATAATATTAATTACTATACAGATTTATTTACAATACTTTTCTGTCATATGCCCCTGAATGAATTGATAGGTTGACCATCAGTTTAACACCAAAAATTCTTTTCCGTCTGTTTTTGGTAAAAATACTCCCATGTTTCTATCTTTGACCAATCTATGTGGTACATTAGCATTTCACTTGCTTTTAAATACATAAGCTACTCTGAAAATTTAACAAACAGCATCCAAGAAAAACCATTTGGGAGGCAACACAACTGAGGCTTAGGGGGATAGTTCTACTGAGAAGCATGAATTTTTTCAGTCTTTCATTAAAGCGTTCTACATGAATTCTTGCCTTGGCTACCCTCCTTGTATCCATCTCCTGTTCTGCAGACAGGCTAGCTCGTTTACCTAGAAATGCAGGGATTTTTATAGTAGCTGGTCTCGACAAAAGCAAATCCTACACTTTAAACCCTTTGTCCACAAGCAAAACATCTTGTTCAATGTGTTGTAGAATGCCACATTTCTCAAATATATCAACAAAACATGCAGCACCTTTATGGGTGACTGCAATCAGTCCTTTCATTGTGGTATGGTGCTTGTAAGAGGAATACACATTGCCTTGCTGCCCATAATCCTGGGTGTCCTACAAAAGAATTGTGTGCAGTCTACAGAGTATCTGACATTTGTAAACTGTCTAAACACTCTTGGCAAAGATGTTTTATCCATATCCTTTGTTGGGAATATAGGGACATTCATAGACTTGAAGTGTAGGAACATAAACTGATAAAAATTTGCTCTCAAACGATTCAGATGTGTCAAACATGTAGGCAATCATTTTCAGTGAAAGTCCTTTTCGCAGCCTCAGAAGTGTAATGAACAGTTCCTCTGGGGTAAACGCCTAGATGGACCAGTTTTCTTCTCATTTGTCCCGTTGATAATGTGCAGGTTGGTCGCCACGTAGCTTCCTTTTACGTCCCTGTCGCTTTTGTTTCCTCGTCTGTAAGCGTCGCTAATACTGGTTCGTCGCTCTCAGATGTTGGGCCTTTTCTACCACGAAAATGCAGAAAGCAGATATATGTGTTCCTGGTTATTTTCTCCACATTTTGGAAATCAGATCGCCCACATAAAAACTGCCGGCGCTTTGCTTTCTCAGTCTTGAACTTGCCCTGTTGTCTTTCCCAATGCATGGGTCATGTTGTCACTGGTCTTACCAGGCTTTGGAAATGGAATAAAAAACGTCCCCTCCTGTAATCGCTCTGGATATCTGGAGTCCGATTTACATAAACCCCAACAGCAGTGCTTGGTTCCTCCTGTTTTCAGCATTGTTTCAGAGATTAATATAAAAAAATGTCGCTCTCTGTCAGTCGCTGTAGCGTAAACAGAAATAACAACGCGCAGTGTTTGCCCACAAAGCAATCCCATTATGCTCTGCTGCATGACATCACAATCTATTTTTAGTAACCCGAGAAAGCGCTATTGTTCAGCATAGTGGCTAGGTTGACCATGAGGGAACCACTTATTTATACTAGTGATATGCAATGTGAGAGACCTTAATATAATCAGTATAATGAGCTACAGAACTATGCAGCATGGTGGTTAGGTTGACATATGATGAAACCATTCCATGTATACTAGCCATATGTGAGAGATCCTAATATAACCAGAGAAATGTTTATGGACAAATTTCCACTTGCACTAGTTCAGATTCATCCTTTCAAGATGAAACAATTTTTTACTGGGGCCAAGAAATTTGTTGTTGTTGTTGTTATTGCCTAGCTTAGATTATAACTATAAAAAAATGAAATTCTCTACTTCTGATATTGTTAGTTAAGTGTACCTACTCACACATCTACAGATCCGTGGACATTAGCTGCATGAAAGAACACACTAATACTAAAAAAAAAAAAACTCTGAACATAAAACTTCTTTCACCAAGAGATTCAAAAAAATTCTCGTTACAAGAATCATCTTTTTTTTTAAAAAAAAATCAATGAGGGAAGTCTACTATAAGCTGGGCTTAAATTATTGATGTTGATTGGGTCCCACTGACAAGTTTCCTGGACTGATAACAGATGACCTATCTTCACTCTATAATCTTGTCAAAATGTAGACACAACATCACAAATTAGAGTCTGTGTTTTTCTTCATGAAAGAGTACCCAGTATGGAAATAGGGAGGCCTTTGTGAACTGACCCAGACCTGTTTATAGATGAACTATTCTTTTGCAGTCTAAATTGTTAAGCAGATATTTAAAGTATCAGTGTCCATCATTTAAGCCCAACATTTTTTTTTTAGGGTGGGGGAGGGGGAGTTGCCTTGCCCTGTATGTCTGATAAGCTTATCAATGCAAGCAGCTACAGTTACAACCTTCTGTAGAAGATGTGTTCTCAAATAGACACTAATTGTATTTTCAGTATCTATGAAAGCCAGAACAATGTTTTTAAATTATATTTATGTTGGCCAAATGCTTAACTGAAAGGTTTACAACTGGAAGCCAGCTCTTAAATTTCGGTCCAAAAGTCATAATCAGCATCCCGCAGACAACCCAGTAGATATCACATACACTGCCTACACAGCTTTTGTAGCCCACCTACCAGATGCTATCGTGGCCATTGTCCAGTAAAACTGCCAGTGGTGCCCAAAGAAAATCAATCCAGTAAAAGCTGTAGACGTTGCTCATAAACAGCTATCAGAAGCATGATTCCTGCTCCAACAAAAATGCCGCACACCTGTAAGAACAAATGTAGGAACTGGGGCTCTCCCTTCTTTGTGTCCACTGCAGTCATCTCTGGCAGCTGTAGACAGCATAAGATAATTTGAGGTAATATTAACACTTGAGTAAGATTCTAATTCAAACATTGGTAACATTTGAGTTACATTATAACACAAACATGAGGGCTAGGCAGACTAGCTTCTTGGCTGATATTTAATTCATTTGGTAACATACAGGCTGATAACAATTTAGTAACAATCTTAACCACCAAACAAGGCAACAGGAATGAGGAATGACACAAAAGGGAATGGTTGCTTTTAGTTTTACGCTGTGCCAGCAACTAAGGCTATATCACAATGAGACAAAAATTCATCAAGCAAAACTGAGTTGTATTAACAAGCACATAACTTTTGTGGAGGATAAATCCGAATATGCATATATTTAGGTCAATTATATATATCAATTGAGTTGTTTGTGATTCTGTTAGTTTGCATTGATGCATGCCACTTGTTAAGGCTGGCCTGAGGGACACTCATTTCCTGTTCGGAAAGATCGAAAAGAACCGATCTGACATGAACCTGAAAGAGTTGATGGGAAGGAAAGTTTTTAATAAAGAATGCAATATGACCCCAGAAGCCAACAGAATACCTTTCTTAAAGGTAGCATTGTAAGCCTTTGCCAAATCAAAAAATACCCCTAATACACACTCTTTGTATACAAATGCATCAGGCATGAAAGTTTCAAAGTGCACCACGTCATAATGTCATCTGAAGTCACACTATAGGTTGCAGAGGAGACCCTTAGACTCAAGCTGCCATGGGAGATGAGCATCCACCATGCATTCCAAAATTATGCACAGACAACTAGCAAAAGCCATAGTGTTCTGAGAATTTTGATCAGAGGGATCCCTTCCAGGTTTTCGTATGAGCACAACAATCTCTCTCCATGAGGGAGGGAAAAAGACATCTAAATTAAGGGTGTCTAGGAAGAGATGGCAGACAGATCCATGGAGAATGAGTTAGCAGCTGGTCAGAAATATTGTCTGGTTCAGGTGCAAAGTCCTTGTACTTCTGATGAGCCTGCTGCAGTTTAGTAAGAGTGACAAATTATGTTGTTCAGAGTTATATGAAGACAAATTACAGGGAGGGGATTCACTAGTACTCATCAGGTGCTGAAAATCAGAATAGTGGAGAGAGGAAGAATTGTGAGCAATGGTGGATGCCAGTGAGTACAGCCTCCAACCTGCAGGGGACCTATTCAGGCAGCCTGAAACCTTCCCCCAACTTCCCCATAGCCACCAACTGTACAGGCAGCTGTGCTTGGGACAGAGGAGCTATCCCCATTAGACAATGATACCAGCTGCACTTAGAGAGAATAAAGAGTATGACCTTAACCCACAGATATCTGACTTTGACAGAGCTGGGCATTTTGCGAAGGTAGAAAGTAAGGAAGAGAGTACTATTTGGTATAGTTCTTCCATCATTCTCCAGAGTGACCCTCTGTGATGCCAGCTCTGCATGAATGTCTGCATGAATGCAGCAGGCTCATCAGAAGTACAAGGACTTTGCACCTGAACCAGACAATATTTCTGACCAGCTGCTAACTCTTTCTTCATGGATCTGTCTGCCATCTCTTCCTAGACATGAATGTATTATATGTGTAACCGAGTGGTAAGGGGGGCTGTATAGAGACAACAGCAGTCCAACACTCGAACCAAAAAGGCAGGAACAGTCAGCAGGTGTGCGACCCTTTATTTCTTCTACGATGGTCACGGCTGCGTCATTCGCCCGAGGCGCTAGAGGTTGGGGCTGTCTCTTCTTCGTCGTGTAGCTGTGCGCGCTGTCTCCTCCGCCGACTCTGTTCTGTCCTTTCGTCTCAGCTCTGCCCTTATATACCTCTGGGAAGGGGTAAACTTTGCGATGCTCCGATACGGCCGGGGCAATACGCCGTCTTTCCCTAGCCAATCACCGTCATTTGCCACCTCCCCTAGCCAATCACCGCTATTTGCCATCTCTCGCCATGCTCTAGCAAATCCCGCCAAAACTAGCAACAACGCTGGCCTACCGGCCCTCTACATGTGTTTCTGAGCTAAAAGAAAAATTTGTGTCTTGGGCTTCCTCGACAGACAATAAAATTTGATTTGATTTTGATGTCAGTTTCATGCATCCCATGAAAAAAGGGCAAATAAGGGAAGGTGAGGAAGTGTCCTAAACCAGAACAGGCACTGTCCTTAGGGTGCTTTATGTGCACAAAACCTGAGATGTTTCTAAAACCACAATCTACAGTGACAGGGGGCTTTGAAAAGAGTGGGTGTTCCTGCTCTGCACCCTCAACAATGACAAAACAGGGTAAGGCACACACTCTCAAGCGCCATACTCACTGTCGGAGAACAACTCTCTCTCAAACTTCATCCTCATTGTCAGATGACAACCCACTCTCTTGCACTTCATCCTTCAGTCTGTCAGCAGCTCACTGTCTCTATCATTTTTCCTCAGTTTGAATTTATTTGTAGCTATATATATATATGTATGGTTCGTTCCTTCTACTCCCCACTCACTACAGAGTCCCAAAAAGGAACACAGCTGCGCAGTACCACAAAGGGTATTTATAGCAGGCTGCAAAATGGCTACAAAAAGAATATACTCAGGCCAGATTAACCCAGTCAACAGCCTTTTGATATGATGGGTTGCAACCCATCAGGGACCTCACTGTTAGCTAATTTTGATGCTTAAGAGTGAAAGTTGTGATCCCATACTTGGACATGTGTTGCCCTGCACGGCAACCACAAGAGGCCAAAAGAAAGCCAGAGAGAAGACATACCAACAGAAAAGAAGGTGTGGTGGAAAAAAGAAGAAAGAAAATGGAAAGAGTTTTTTAAAAAACATAGATGAAAAGAATGGCAAGGGAGAAAAAAGAAACGTTAAAGTGAAACAGGTGGGCCAGTTCAGTCACCTAGCCAGAGAGAGGCTGGGTATTCACCCTCAGCATAAGAAGCCATGGCCACAAGGGCATGTTTATGGCTATAAATGACCCCTAGAAATTTGACTTCCTATACCACCATAACTACTATGGCCTTGACAGAGTGGTCTACTGACTTTACCGAGAAGAATAAAGAATAATACTAAGATGCTACAAAGCATGTCACGTTGCAGATTCATTTTTGTTCTTTTGACAAACTGAATTAAAAAGAAATTTTTATATTACTTTAGATTAAAATGCAATCAAAGCATTATATTTTTAACATAAAATTAATATTTTGCATCATTTGTTGCACTGTTTTTATACTATGACTACTATAAAGTCACTGAATCATTAAAACAATTAGATGATACTTTGCCTTTCATAAGCAAAAATTTTCCTAAAGTCATCCAATAAATACTGCTATTAAATAAAATTTTCACTTAATATTCTCTTTGAACAAAGCTCTCCAAAGCTGTAAGATAATGCAGCCCATAAAATAATTTCAGACTAAAAACAAAAACTAGTCTTTATAGCTTAGCTGTTCTTTGCACATATTTCCCTGCAACTTTTCAACGGATGACTGTTGATTAATATTGTAGCACTTGTATACCTCAGTCCCCCCTCTCTATCTACAGTAATAAAATTAATATAGCACTTATATAAAAATATATGTTCAGAGCAATTAACAAATAGAACAAAAAACAGACATAATCCTACACACACACTACACAAGCACTAAAGCCAAAGATGGTAAGGTGAAATTATTGATTTCGCAGTCTTAAGTTTGGATTTCAAATAAGTGACAAATGTTGGATGAAGGCGTAAGGGAAGAGCTTGTTCCAAGTTGATGGGGCTTGGTAGGAAAAATCTATGTCCCTATGGCTTTATCTTAATAGGACTCAGAGAAGCCGAAGAAGTCTTGTGAGTGTAAAAATGTGAGCTCAAACAGGTTGTGAAGGCCAGTGGCAGAAACAGTGGAACAGGTCAGTGTACAATAGTATTGGCTGTAACAGTCAGCTAGTGAAGTATGTCAAAAGGATACTTGGGAATGCCTGCCAAATAAGAATTACAACTCTCTTTGACTGAGAGCATGTAAGAGGAGACTTATAGTTTGGCTTTAAGTTCACGGTATGCTTCTCCGTAGACAAGAGAAATATGTTGATAAGTCAGTTTTATCAAGAACAATACCTAAACTATCAATAAAAGCTAAGAAAGGACTAGAGGAATCTCTGAAGGAAAGAGAATGAGGACAAGAGGGTAGAATAGTCAGCAGCAGTTCAGTCTTGCTGTCATTTAGCTGCATCTGGGTCATCCAAGACTTTTCATCTGCTATGCATTTCTGTATCAGACATCAACTTCAGCAAGTGGAGCCAGCTGATAATGTTATGTATCATCAGCAACCTTCACATGTGATACCATATGGTGAGTGATAATGTTAGAGGAGAAGTATGCTGCACACAAAGACTTGGTCTCAAGACAGATTCTTGCAGGACCCCACACACCATTTACAAAGTGTGGGTCAGGGTTAGTGGTAGATGCTGTTGACATACTCGCGGCTCCAATCCATTAGAAAGGACCAAAATCAGGTTAGGGTAACATCATGAATGTGAACAGAATGTTGACATCTCTTTAAAAGTATAGAAAGGTCAACAGTATCCAATGAATGCCAGAAAATGATTTTGCAGAATCTTGGACAGAAAAGATAAGCCTGATAGTGGTCTTTAACTGCTCAGTTCTCTGATTTAGAGATAGTTTCTTTATAAATCAACAAGCAATAGCTGACTTGAACTCATGGAATGTAGACAGACGGGAGAGAAGGATTTATGAGTGATATGTGGCAACAGGACATGAAGACAACAAGCAAAGAAGAACCATTGCCTGTTCTCACAGCTTGAGTAAAGCACTCTAAACTTGTAGCATTACTGTTTTGGCTGTTGCTGTAACAAGGACTACATCATAGAGCAGCCTATGATAGAAAAGCCATCACCAAAACTGTTAAGCTGCCAACCCACTGCAGCATTTGATGTTAAAAAATATTTTTGTCATTTTCAAAGATGGTTAAAAAATGCACATGAAATTAATGCAATCTTGTAGGAGAAATAATCAATATAAATCTGCAGGATGTTATTTGATAGAATGGTGTGTTACAGGTAAATTTTATTAAGTAAGGCATCTGCTGAAACCTTGGGAAAAATAGTTTGTTAAAGATTATAATCAACAGATTTCATTTCCATTTGCTACTCAAGAGATCTCTTCTGTTAAAGAGTATTCAGATATCTTTTCATTTACAACATACAAAATGAGGTTAGTACTCTCTTAGAAGCAAAGGATGAAATATAATTTACCTGAGGTATCTATAGACAAAATGAGTTTTTTTTATATTAGTAACTAGCCTTTATTTTAATCATGAAAAACATTTTCTTTCCTCTAAACTTGTCTCTTATTTAAATACACTGAAGACCTTTACCTTTATGACACCCATATTTTATGTTATATATTGGACCTTTGGTTTCCATAATTAAATTTTGATCACACTGTTAAACTGATAAAGCAATCTGCCTTGGAGCTATCAACCCTTTCAGGCTCTACTTTTTTCTTTTTTTTTTTTTTGTACAGTGCTTTGAGCCTGACTTTGATGATGCAGAAAAGCGCTATACAAATCCTCATTATTATTATTAAACCATGAGAAGAAACAAGCACACATCATATTAGCTACTCACTGTTGCATGCTTGTTACTTTGTTAATTTTGTTTTGTTAAGATGTGTGCCACTGATCAATCATCCTTTGTCCCCACATGTACACTGAATCCTTGGTAAGTGATGTTAGCAAAACTTGCAAGATTTGGTATTTGACACATTTTGATGAGAAAAACATCATCATAGTGTTCATTATTTGCTTGGCATGTGAGCTGTGTGCTAGAACTTGTTGATGTCATGATCACAGGAAAAGTGAGTCCGAAACAAAGGATTGTGTTTAATGGCAGTCTCAGTTTATCTCTTGCGTGGTGCAGAACCCAGACCAATCTTGTGTTTACATTTTATGGCTTTTTAGACATTTTTCAGCTATTTTTATGCAAGCATATCACAGTGAA
Source organism: Pomacea canaliculata (assembly GCF_003073045.1). Classification (NCBI taxonomy): domain Eukaryota; kingdom Metazoa; phylum Mollusca; class Gastropoda; order Architaenioglossa; family Ampullariidae; genus Pomacea; species Pomacea canaliculata. The sequence goes on along the minus strand of NC_037591.1, from coordinate 44,867,775 downwards.
ATTTAAAGGCAATAGGCAAAACATCACTCTACACAAGTCTGTTTCTCCAATGATTTGTTCCTGTAACGAAACAATATTGTGTGACAGTCTCACGGATATTTATTAATGTATATCTTACAACAGCACTAATTTTCACACTTATAAGTTTCCCTCTGCCATCTGTTACTTTGGAATCAGTCCCTGAAGCTGTAGCACACATCTTTTATGCTACTTTTCTCCATATATAGCAAAGAAGTTCAAGCTTACAACAAATGTTTTGCTCGTCATGGTGATGCTTGTGTGCTCTGTTTTATACCCGCAATGTAATATTGGGATCTAGCTGATTAAACTCAGATCATTTACCTGAAAATCCTAATCTTGTTGACTGCATACTGATGAGCTTGTCAGAATAAAGTTCTCTTTGTATCGCTTACAACACAACCACAATTTTCGTATTTCGAGGTTTTAGGCATTTAACCTCTGAAAAGCAAATACTAACTTTTCTCCTGTGTTTTTCAATTTACTGTTGCAGAAATTTATAACAATGCAGTGATCTTTTTAATCCTGTCTCTATCGCAGTAAAAAGCAACTGACTAACTGACCCCTGCATCTTGAGCAGTTATAGATGATGGAGCCATAGTCTAGCTTGGAGCGGACCAGGGCGCAATACAGACAGGACCGTGCGGTCCGCCCCCCAGCATGAAAGACATGCCCTGACATGGCATACTACTCTAAGAATGTCCTAGGTTATCTGACAAGAAAGGCATAGAGATTTGATATGAGAGAGAACAGACAGTTTACGGTCAAAGATGACCCCAAGGAATTTTACTTCCTGGACCACTTTCAGTACCATGCCATTAACAGAAATAGATAGCTTTGGAAACAAATTTTTGATGAAGAGTGGCATACGACCCCTGAGGCCCATTGGAGTGAAGGTCCAACAGAATATATTTCTTCCAGGTAGTGTCGTATGCCTTCTCCAAATCAAAAAACACCCCTAAAACATGCTTCTTGCCGACAAACGCATCCCTGATAAAAGTTTTAAAACGGACCAAATGGTCCAGGGTGCTGCAGCATTTTCTGAAGCCACACTGCAGGTTGGAGAGGAGACCTTGAGATTCGAGATGCCAGGTGAGCCAGGCATTCACCATGGGTTCAAGAGTTTTGCACAGACAACTAGTAAGAGCGATAGGATGGTAAGAGTTGGGATCAGAGGGATCCTTGCCAGGTTTTGGAATGGGCACCATGACTGCCTCTCTCCAGGAGGGAGGGAAACAGTTGGACACCCAAATAAAGTTAAAGATGTCTAAAAGGAGGAGAAAGACCTGTGGAAGATAGGTCAGCAGTTGATAAGAAATGTTGTCAGGGCCCTGTGCAGAGTCCTTACACTTCTGAAGGACCTGCTGTAGTTCAGACAGAGAGAAGAGTAGATTGTATTTTTTGACGTTGTCTGAAAAAAGTCACAGCCAGAAGATTCTTGAACATATTTCAGTGCTTGAAATCTGGAGAGTAGTGAGAAGAAGAAGAGTTGTGAGCAATGGTGGATGCCAATGAATTAGTAGCATCTCGTTACCTCTGTGAGAACAGAGTCTTCAACCTTGGGAAGTGGTGCAGGAGGACAATGAGGACACAAACCTCTGCCATGCAAGTTTTCTTGCCTCTTTAAAAATATAACAAGCCTGAGATCTACTATGTTTAAAACTCATCACATTTTCAGGAGTGGGTTGGCGGAAGGCAAGACACTGAGTCTTCTTCCATGTGCGCTGGGCCACTCTACACTCCTCAATAAACCAGGGGACAAGTGGACGGCTATTATGATCCCTTCATGCAGGAATCGTTTCCGAACTGATTTCATTTAAAATTGAGGTAAAAAGCTTAAAAGGATGCAACATGGTATCATTGCCAAGGTCTTTTACCTTGAAATTAAAACTAAAACTATGGTGGAGGCAGGTGGAGCAGAGGGTCTGAAAGGCAGGCCCATCTGCCTTAGTCAGATCCCACCCGCCATTACAAAGATCGTCCTGCTCCAGACAAATTAAAAATTGTAAAATTACAGGAAAGTGTCGTCATGTACAGCCCAGTTAAATTCTAATAACAGTGCTGGTCTGACCACTGAGAAATCAACTGCTGACACTGTGCTACTGTATGGATGACAAAATGTTAGAGCGGTCCCTCAAAAGGCAGAGATCACTTTTCATAAAAAATGATCCCAACAACTCTCCCCTAGTGTCAGTCAAGGCTCCGCCCAAAAGGGGTGGTGACCAATAAAGTCCCCCAAAAAGGACAAATGAATGTGCAGTGCTTTACTTCCTGCCATTAGCTTAGGCTGCACTGTGCTCAATCCTATGATCTCAAAAGGGACTTTGGTTGGAAAAAAACATGGCCTGCATCAGTGCACACATCTCATCACATATATAAAAGTATCCACAAATGTGGGATGGTGAGCAGGCCCTTTGAATTTATACACCCACACCAGGGACTCCACGAAATGAATGATGGTGAACAGGTCGTATGGAGTCAATAAAAGGTTGTGTAAATTTAGAATCAGAGATGACAGAAAACTAGAAAAAAAAAAAAAAAAACAAACACGAAGAATGTTGATGCCACCAAGTATTAGCAAAGAAAAGAATTTTATGTCCTAAATGTAGTCCAAAAGGCAGATTACCATATTAAGGACAACATTCTCCCTTGCATAATGCAGATATACTTTTAGGCTGGGAAACTACAAGTATATTTCTATTCACAAGAAGACATTGAATGCTGGAATTTTATAAGTGAACAAAAAAATTAAAGGATTTATGCACACATGCAGCATAATACATGCATATACCAGGTATTTTTAATATGTATATTAATGTATACTTTAAAACAGCTATAGTTTTCCACAACACATAAGCTACATTATTTTAATAAATTCATGTATGTGTAAATTGTATAATCTTTGATGAAGGTTGGTAAGAACCCCTGAAAATAAGTTTAAAATAGCAAGGCACCTAATACAACCTACCATTTAGAACTTACGGAAAAATTGTGCCTAAACTAAAAATTGAGGGTTTTTTAAAATCCAAAGTTAAAAAGCTAGCAGCTGATATGTTGTGCTTTAACTCTCATCTATGTACAGTTTTGTATACAGTAAAGCCTCCTATTAAAACCTGGACTGGACCCCCCCCCCTCCAACCCTTTGTAGATATGACCCCCTAAATTAACACACATTATTTCACTATATAAATGTCATCTCTATTAAAACTGCCTCTCTGAAATGACTCACAGATTGTGCTCGATTACAACTTTCTGGCAAAGGTTGCATGTTGCAAAAATTTAAGCATATTTTAAAATACATTGCTTCTGGAAGACCCTTTGCGTTATATCACAGCTTTCTTCAGAAATAATGTGAAATAAAACTACATCATTCCAACAACAAAATGCAAATTGACCCAGGCCCAAAGATAAATCTTGGTAGAGAGTGACGTTCCTTGACTCGAGGGAAACTTCTGTTTTTTTCGTATCATGCGCAAATGCATGACGAGTTTTGGAATTTCCAACTGACCTGTGACTTTTGTCGCACTGTTTCCTCTGTATTTGACTGCTATTCAATGCCTGTGCCATGTCGTTTCTTCCCATAGACATCATCCACTAATGGTCTTTGCATCCTTTTCTTTGCTTTGCCATCTTGTTTGAAGTTTTAGACTTTGTGGGATTACTTGTGCCTACGTCACTGAAACTTGAATTTTTCAGCATTGTGGACAAAGCGGTTTTCCATTTTCTGATCTGCAGGCCTATGCCTTATGGCTGCAAGTTTAGTAGAATAAATCTTGGATCTCTATGCCTCAACAATGTCGCTGATGAGTGTTATATCATGGATTCATGGTTTGTCATCCTGCTCCATGTGTATTTTTAGGCTACTGTTGCGTTCGCTTCTTAAGTGCCTGGAACCTGAACTGTGTTGCCCTAAAACTTGAAATGCAGTATTCAGATGAATCTTTCTTCACCTTCCCTTGCATGTCAGAGTCTTGAAATGTTGCTCTGCATAACACAATGGTTTTACTCGTTTAAATTCTTTACAAAATACTGAGCTCATCTACAGTGAGATTGTTCTGTGGACTCTACTAATCTACATGGATAATGTCGACCGACTGCATGTGTAAAAGTGCATTAGCTTGCTGCCAGCAGGGAAGTGTGCTACAGAAGTGCTATTATTCTTATTAAATCGATCCCCAACGACCCGAGTATAGCTATTAACATCAAATATTACCAACAGAACCATGTGTTGTTTAAACAAGTTCAACCATCATTTTATTAAATAAAAATGGCTGCTTGGAGAAACACACTCAGACAGCAAATTTCACAAAGGCACATAAATTTTTTAAAAAGCCTTTGTTGCCATTTATTCTTTAGTTTGGGGGTTCTTATTAAATGCATATGCAGATGTTCAATTAGTATCAAAGTGGTCTCACTGCTTGGATAGTAATTTGGCCTGGGCTGATTAAACTTTTGTTGTTGGGATGACGTAGTTCATGTTTTGTTCTTGTTCTTAGGCGCTAAAAGCATGCTCCTTAGGAGTGTGAGCATGCGCTTTACAAATTTCGCATTTATTAGCATTATTATTACTTCAAAACAGTTTTAAGAATTGCTGGGGTAAGAAGCCACTTGCCTATCACATCAGCCACAGATGTGCCAAAAAAAAGTGTACTAGGATGCTGAAGGTAGTATATCTAGGTATTGAAGACTATATCTACAGTTAAAAACAACCTGTTTATAAACATATACCATCATGTTCACGTAGATAATGCTTACCATATCTACCATGGAAATGTACAAAAACATGCCTCCCACACCAGCAAAGATCCAGATGGAAGCACTGTGTATATTGCCAATTGCCACTCCAATGACCATACCAATGATGCAGAGAAGTGAAGAGACACAGTTGTAAACGATAGCTTGTCTGATGGACATTCCAGCTCGCAGTAGTACAGCAAAGTCTCCTGTGTGTGTATATTTATAAATACATGCCTTCAATATAACTGATGGACCCACAATCATCATCAGTACTGGCCATTTTTTAAAAAAAAGTAGGTCAACTGGGCAGCACAATAAAAATAAAGGAAGTTATGATCTTTCAATTTAACTTTAATATATAACTAAAGAAAGACAATTTTTGTGTTAGATGAAGACAACTATTCTGAAATCCATTACTGTGGCAGAAAATTGCAAAATGACTAATAATTCCAATGCCTGCATTATGACCAAATTTTGTCTATCCAATTCTCAATTAAAATAGAAAGATATATATAGTTCATGGTTTTCACATCTGCATACCCAGTGACACACATCATTCAAGAGTGATCTGTGTTTGAAGTCAGCACATCACCACAAAGGCAGAACAGCCTTCAGAAACAAAGAAAGCTGAACATAAAATATTATAACTGCACGCAACATTTCAAGAGGATACACCTAAGCTGAACAGAGAATGCTTTTGTAAGAAAAAAAAATCAGACAGACACTGAACTGACCTATCTCATGTGGTAGTTCATGACAAAAGACTGCAATGGATGTACTGACACCACCAGTCACACTGCTTGCAAATGCTGCTCCAATAGCTAGTCCATCACTCAGGTTATGAATTCCGTCTCCCAAGATAACCATCCAGGCCACTGCTGCCACAGAGCCAGGAACACTGTGGGCATGGCCATGGCCACTATGGGAGTGACCAAAGCTGGCATGTGAGGAATCTATGACATCATCCTCAAAATTTCCCTCAGGCTGACTGAGACTCTCATCACACTGGTGTAGCAAGACATCATGTGTAGCATCAGCATAGCCTTTCAGGGCTGTGGACAGAATGATCAAGCTATGAAATGTTAGTCTTTTCAGTACCATATAAAATAGTTGTAGATACCAAGAATAAACCTTTCAGGTGTACTCAGAGTTTTCAAGCTTTCTTATGAAAAATAAATCTCCCTTCACAGCTAACAAAAATGCATCAACATATAACACATGCAGACAGTATATCACTAAGAAAGACAACTAGTGGGCATTTGATCTAGGAGTGGTGTTTCAAGGATGCTGCCTTCGGCCTGGACTCCATGCTTTTCTTTAGGCAATGTCACTGTGTCTGTCCATCTGGAGATTGGATGCACACACCCATCCCACCCTGGCAATGCCATCTGTTGCTGTGTATGATTCCAAGCTTTAGTCAGTTACTGCTCTGACATCTTTGTCCATGAATGGTCTATGCATTTGATGGTGTCATTCTGGAATTTTCCAGAGAATAAGCAGGAGACTGCTGTAGCAATGTTAAGATTTTTATCATCTTATTGTACGGCTGTGGTAGATGATCAGTAGGAGTTAAGTCCGTTGACATGTCCTAGTAAACTTGCTGAGGTTGACCTGGACTAGTTGTTTGAATGACTGGTGGATGTAACAAACAAAACTTGCCACAGAGGCCTTTAGTGAGCAGTGGCAAACAAGTCTGGCATGGTCTGTCTCTCCATCTTGGTGATGGCCTCCCTCAGGTTTGCATCCCTTTATTGTTGCCAGAAGAGAATCTCGGGGGGGTGGGGGGGCGGGGGTCAACAGAGAGGATGGTCATTGTACATAGTGGTTGGTTTCATGTAGGCATTGTCTCAAATACCCGGATTCTTTTTTTCTGTGTCAAAAACACAAAGTACACTTGTGTGCCTGTAAAGCAGGATTTTCACTTTATGAGATGTGTACAGCTTTGTCCAAGGAGAGTCAGGCAAGAAATGAAAGGGAACTACCTGTTGGAGATCTACTCTGGTTAGCCCTGTAGGAGGAACAGAAATTGGAGAGAGAAAAGGATTTCGCTCTTTTGCACAAATGGCATTTAAGACAGCATGCACAGTTTGCACAAATGGCATATTGGACAGCAAGTGGAGGATTAAAATGGGAAGCCATTTACAATCTTCCATACAGAAAAGACTGCACTGCTAAAGGTAGCAAGAGTGTTTCAGTGAAACATGTGAACCTGATAATTAAAATGCAAGTCTGTGTTACAAGACATACAACTGCCAGCATGAGATGTCACCAGTAGCAATGTAACAATAGTCTGTCAACAACCTCATTCAAAGGTGTGATGCAGTTGATTCCCCTCCAACTATGAGACCCAAGGAAATGAACAGACCTAAAAAAGCATGGGGTCACTCAGGTTCATCAAATCCAGGTACCAGCAAACTGGATAAAATAACCTGGCATACATATCTAATGGAAATGCCTATGACACTAAGCAGACAGCCATCCTCCATCTCAGAAACAAGTCAATGAAGGTTGGTTTCACACATGTACAACTCACAACTGTTTAACACAAATGTGTTTCAGGCATCCAAAACCCAGAACACGTTCAGCATTCACTGTTATTACTGTTTTTGAAATGCAGTTTGCAGATGAATAAAAAATACCCCCCCCCAAAAAAAAAACCAACAAATCTAAATAATTCCGGAAAATATGCTGAATTTTTCAAATGCATATTTTCATACTGCTACACTACCCTTCAGCCTCTAACAAGGGAAAATCTAAAGGTCCAAAGGTGAAAATGCAGGTCCAAAACATAAAATGTCCTTCAAACAGCAAATTCTAATTTAGTAGATAAGAATATATGCCACAATATCTGGTTATTATACAAGCGAAAATATTGCATCCAAGTGAAAATAAAAAGAAGTTTTATTATTCTGTTACATTAAAAGTTAATGATTCGCTATTGTTGACATACAAATACATCAATTTATTTGAATGAATACAGTTTTGGGTGCAAGCTCCTAAATTACTTAAAACATGTGCATACAACAAAATTGTTTAAAAATGAATGTCCTCTTTTAGCTTTATTTTATGTTAAAATAAAGTTCCTTACCTTACAGAATCAGAAAAAGCGCTACTTATGGTTGTTGCTGTTATCCTTTCCTACTGTGCCGCAAAAGAGCACACCCATATACATTGTTCTATTATTCTGCAACTTCTCGTAGCCATGGCCAAAGAAAATGTTTTTAAATATTTCACCTGTCAGCTACAGTGTATTGAATTCTATCTGCCTTATCAGAATGATGATGAGAAAAAGCTGTGCCACTGCATTGGTGACTGTCAAATCATCAGGAGAAACTATCTGGTAACCAGGTGTCAATTTTCAGCTTGTCAAGAATAACAAACACGCATATTCAATGTTTCAAAAAATTAACACAATCAAGCTCCAAAATTTTGTCTACATTTTACTTTCATTTAATGATTTTCTTCCAATAATGACTTTTCCAGGGACAGCATCTCATTTTTCAGACTATGCCCACTTTTCATGTTTTTCCTGACCACTATGTACTGTTTTCCATTAAGATTTTAAAATGCACAAAAGGAATAATGTTGTGTAAATTAGGTGGCCATAAATGGGATGGCCATTTTTTTTTAATTATACAAGAATATTTTTTTTTATGAAAAGTCTTCCTCTTTGCTTACATTTGTTTGGATGTACTACCATGACCATTTGATCACAGTTAAGATGGTCATCTGCATCATGGGAAGATAACTTTGCTCCAACAGCACTGCTCTTCTCAATATCACAAAGCTGCTCACATCGCTTCTTTTTTAAACGGCCCTGCAAAATAGCATGTGCCCTGCAAATTTGTTATCTACAAATCAACAGGAGACACTGCATTTTCAAATAACTATACCTGAAAAAGTGATGTCACAATTAACTTATCATAAACAAAAAACCCAAAGCAAAAATAATCCTTATTAATTAATTAAGCTAACTTCGAGCAAATGCACCAATCTGTAAAGTTACCAAAGTCAGCCCGGAACAAGAAACACAAGGCATAGGTGAAGTTTATTAAAGCTGACTAATGCACAAGTTAACAACTGAAGTCACCCTAAGCAAGGGATTACACTTATTTACATTCAGATGACAGAGGACAAAAGCCAAAATCTCAATTCTAATTGCAAATTTTGTAGAGCATCGATTTAAGATACAGTTATTATGGTATACAAAGACTGCTACTGGCTATCTTCACCTGGCTGATAATATAAACAAAGCATTATTCTTTACCATAGTCTTTCTCCTCCTTTTCTTTTCTGTGACAATTGTGAGGATTCTCTCCACTAGAAAAAAGAAAAAAATACATAGAAGGGCTGTCAGCCCTTTCCACACTGACTGCAGATGCTGACTTTCATCCTCAACAGACATTTGGTGTGTGTGCTCATGATCAGGATGGGCAGCAAGAGCCTGTTACAGAGGATATGACATTTCATGTACGACAAATCATACATAAAATATTTGATAAACAGGTATTTAGGATCACTCAAACACAACACGGAAGCCTGTTACAGAGGATACAACATTTCAAATCATACATGCAAAATATCTGAATGCACATGTATTTAGGATATCTCACACACACACACACAAAAGAGATCACTTACATGGGGCAAGAGATGTAGCAGGGCATCCCCTGATAATGCCCCCACAGCCAGGGCCACAAGCAGCTGCAGCAAGTGATTATAAAAAACCTTCTGCATGATGGGAATAACAGCCACTCCCAACAAGCCCACCAGTGAAATGATGAGTACTGCTAGAGTGCTGTAGCCCCATACTGCAAAATAAACATGGAGACAATCTGAAGCAATAGCAATGGTCTGAAATATTCTTGTTACTAATACCACAATACAAGAACTAGTACAAAGGACTTCAATGCAAAACTGGAGCAACAGCAATGTTGCAGAATTTTCTGAACATACCACAATACAAGAACTAGTACACTGGACATCTATGCAATCAACTGGAGATATGATACATTTAAACACGTACTACACATCCTGTCTAACCTTTGGTTCTAGCATACTTCACCTATAAGCACCCTTATTTCTGGTCTGGAAGGCATACCTATAATAGGCTGAGTGGACAGTGGATAGCTGAGTGGGCAGAGCACTAGTGTCCCAACTGACAGGCATCTCTAACGACCTGAAAAAGGTCATGGGATGACCTTTACCTTACTGTAATAACAAGCGATAATTCTGGAGAAGTCTTTAGCTTTTGTGCATCCACGATTACAGTCCAATCCAAAAATGGAATGCTTTACAGAGCTGGAGTGCTCAGCTATCATTACCCAACAGTTATAACAGACATTAAGCAGCACATATCAACAATCTGTAAAATCTACAGCATCTACAGACAAGGTCCTTGGTGCTTAAGTAATATTTCACAAGAAACCATAAGATTCAACACCTCACACACAATACTGCGAAGAAAAAAGTATGTCACATTTGCAAGAATGGCTCTTGTTGCTTTTAGTTTGTGTTCAGAAATAACACCTGCAAAGGCCTATAACTAATTAAACACTATGACAGCAAGATCCTATGGTATAGGGTGTGTGAAAACTGAATTTACACAATCATTTGGTGAGCGTATGACTGAAGATATCTCAAGCTACAGAACATCCTACATTACAAAGCTATATGTAGATGCACATTTTTAAACAGTTTTATCTAAAGCAACTTTAAGGAATAAGGCACTCTAAAGACAATGTTTATTTAGGTGCATTAAGTTCTTGTATGGCAGAGCTAAAGCACAATACAGATTTTCTAACTCTGTAGACTGTTGAAGCTTACAATCTGTTCTAAATATTTTGTTCACAGTTCTAATGCCAAACTGACGAAAACATGAACAGAGAATTACTATTTATTTATAGCACTTCTTATACACAAATCTGTAAAATATGCCCCCGACATAGCAATTAGCACAATCTGATACTTTTTTTTGGGGGTGGGGGAAGTGCTCATTGTTATATTCTTAAGTGCAAGAATTTGCTGCTCTCATCATTTCAGCAGCAAGAGTCAAAGATAAGTAACAAAGAAAAAAAGAAGTTAGTGTCAGTTCCTATTCTGTTTCCATGTTTGGTAAAAAGATTTTCTTACCTCTTGCACATTCAGCATGTGGATTAGCAAATGCTGTATGTTCCAAGAAAAACAAGCAGATCATCATTTCTACTTCCCTCAATTCTTTTACTGATACAGTAGAACCTCAATTATCCGGTCTTCAATTAACCATACATTCAGTTACCCGGGATCGCCTAAAAAATAAACCTGCTAAACATCACAAGACTGCCAAGTGAAGTTAAGTGTGGGATTGCCGAAAAATAGCGATGACACGATTGAAGACAAAGCTTCAGTAAAGAAAATTTTTCTTGTAAAAGCACCAAATTGTGCTGAAACATTGCTAGACTTGCTTAAGCAGGAAGCGGATTCAAATTTTAGTAACATCCTAGCACTCTGCAAACCCTGCATGTCAATAAAAGTGAAGCCCTGCAACACAAAGCAGCATCTTCTGTCCCATTTTTGCAAAACAAAAAACTTCATAAACATCACAAGAAAAGTAAAACTCTCACTGTAAAGGACCTATTCCAGCATTTGCAAATTTTTAGATTTTTGATTATCTGACAGGCACCAGTCATTAAACCGGATAATTGAGGTTTCATTGCACTTTGAAAAGAAATCTGTCTTACGTGGTCATCAAATGCCTTTTGCTGGCATAGTCTCCGTGCATTTCACTTTCAAAGTATAGCAAACCTACCAGAGGCAGTCACTAACTTTAGTATTTTTTTAGAAGCTTTGCAGAATGTAAATTATTTTCTGTTAAATAAGGCCTTCATTATGCCCTCAAACTATATCTTTCCCATGCAATCTTGTGCCTATGGCTTTCAGTTGGAGAGGCTGTAATCTTGAGGACCTTGGCTTCATTGGAAAAAAAAAAGTGGTAGACATAAAGTTGAAAATGGAACCAAAAGTGTTAACAACCCCATTTGTTATCACATTTAGATATAGTACCATTTTGAACTATCAAATTTGGTCCTAAAAAAATCCATTTGAGAAAAATTCCTTAATAAACAAAAATAAATCAGTATTTTAAAAGAAATATATAATATGCTGCAAGATCAGAAAATTTGTTCAATCCATAGGCAATCCATAAAATGCATTAGACAATAATCAGACATTTCTAGAAAGTCTCACCTTTGCCAGGTATATTCTGGAAGGCGTGCGGGACTCCAGTGGAATGTGTGTGATCATGAATATCTTCTTGCTGAAATGTTTTTTGGTCTATGATATAGATGAGAGCTGGACACACGTTGAGGAAGTCAGAGTAACTCATGGTGCCATTTGAGGGAATGTGGAAGATGTCAAACAGCTCCTGGGGGTCTACACACTATAATCCATGATTGAGGTTAGCACAACGAATGAGACTGATCAGATAATGACTGAATCAACATATCAATGATTAAGACTGATGCCTAAATGATTTAAATTGATGCCTAAATGATTGCAGTGGTATATTACAGGAAAAACCTTCACTTTGACTACCAAATAGAATTAAAAACACTGAATATTTATTCAAATTTGTCAGCAACCATGCCATCCTGATACCAAGTCTCTAAATATTTAGCATATGCATCTTCATTTGTGCTTCTATAAACTGTGGCAACCTAAATACCAAATAAGTATCATAATCTTATAGCTATTAGTAACCACAAGGGCAGTGCTTTAAAATGTGAGTTGCATGTTGGTCCAGAGAAAAGCCCCTTGAATTTTGTAAATAGGAAATATTGTTTAAATATTGCTCCATATTCTCTTATAGACACTGAGGTAGGCTAATACAGCAGTTGTTAACGGATGGAGTAAACAGACTTAAACCTACACCGAAAAAATGCAAAGATGTAAACACAGCCAAGTAAAAAGGCAGATGTAAAGACTGTGAAAGGCAGAAGACACGGTTATAAATCATAGTGAGACCGTGAAGAGCACAGTCATTAATGCACCCTAAACCAACCTTTGCCAAGTTCAAGTAACCCCAAGGTGCGGCTGATGACAGCTGCTGTCCTTTGCTGGTGGTGGACGGAAGAGATCTCCGCTCGACAGCCTTGAATATATTCGCTGTTCTTTTCCTTCGGCTGGCATGTGTGGTGACATCACTCAAAGCACCCGAGACATGATCACCTAAGAAGTGGTCACCGTTATGGTGTAGATGGTTGAAACAGTGCAGGCCACGAGTATGGTCGTTTGCAGGCTGCTCCTGTGAACTGGTGGTCATTATGAAAGGGTTTGGATTGTGATCGTGGTCGCCGTCATCATCAGCCTGCGCATGTGTCCGTTCCTGGTCCTGTCGACTATCATGTTTAACACGATTCTGCGCTCGGAATGCAGAGTAGGTTATATTTTTACAGACAAATTTAAACGCACTCGATATTTCGTCTGCTTGACCAGTCTCGTCATTGATGTGTAGCAAGCCCAGATTGCACAGCAGCTGAGTGAACCCGTCCAAGGACAGCTGTAGTTTGGAACTGCTATATTTTTCAAAAAGCACCGAAATGAAGTAAATACTTTGTGAGCTCGTGGCATTATTATCTAATGTGGAACTGATATTTCCATCTGGAAGCAAGTGGCTTCCCGCGATGATACTGTTTGTCCCCGCTGCTGTCTCCTCCACATCTGCTCCCTGTACACCACTACTAGTTGCTGTGCGAAGCACCGTAAGGATTAAACACACAAACAGTGAAGTATAAATGTCTGTTCTGCCAACTTTCCGACGAGTTGCAGACTTTAAGGAATCGCACGTAGTCATCATCTTAATTGCTGTCTTAGACTTGACAGTTTCTTTCGCTTCGGTCCTCTCCACTGGCCTTTAAGACGTTTGTTTGCAACACTGAAAACTCTCTGGCTCTGCCACAATGTATTAACATATTATGAAAACTAGTTGTGAGTTTTCTCAAACTTGTTTCTTGTACTGTTGAGGGAGCGTGAGAGGTGTAAACAGTGTTGTTTATCGCTGAGCCACTCGTGTCAACACGCAGACCAAACTTGAGGGCCGTGTGCAGCTGACAAAACGTGAAGCAAGATGGCGGCCAGAGCGACAGGCGGGCAGCTCGCCTCCCTTGAATGCAACGTGAAGCGTGTGCCTCGTGATCTTAATGTCAATAGTTAGCCAATCACAAAGCGTTTAAATATAGACCATACTGTGTTTCGTGTTGTCCGTTACAGCTTGGAAAACATATGACGTAGTGTAAAAACAACGCTGTCAGAGGGCAGTCTGGATCTGCAGTCACCGGTCACTTCGCCCGAACATTATATCGGCCTAAACCCTCGCAGCCTGAGTCAAATCGTCCCACTTATGTCTATGTCGTCCCAAGGCCATATATCGTCCCAACACCGAAAGCTGAATCGTCCCCAGGTCCCCCCCCCACACACACACACACAAAACCGAATCGATCACCAATTGACACAAGTACATGTATATATATATAGCCATTAACGTCAAATATTAGCAACTGAGCTATGCATCATTTGAACACTATAACATTCGCATATTTTTAACAGCCACTTTTGGGGAGGTTAATTGTTTGTTTTGTTTGATTTTTGCCATTGTTTGGTTTGTTTTTGCTTTCAGTGTTGGGACGGTGTTGTCGTACTTTGGACGATAATATTAATAATAGGATGTATATAGCGCTTTTTCTCAACGCGGAGGCAAGCTCAATGTGCTCTACAAGAGAATGGCCGGGGCAATACGCACTTGATGCCGTATGACAAACGGGTAATAATCAAACATACACTCACAAGCACATTGAGCATTTCGCCCATTTCCAGAAACACGAAGGAACTCGATCAGAGATATTAGCTGGAGAAATGAGCAGTCAGGTAGTTCTCTCTCTCAGTCTCCTTCACAACCCTGTACTCTTTACTACCCTCCACGGGGTGCTGTACATGTGAACACTCTCCCATCCATCCCAATACATGTATAGAAAAAAACTCACACTTACCCCCAAGACACACACTTGTGTAGACATTTTATCAGTTCATCTAGCGAACTGACCTGCCGCTTGTCGAGCAGGTGGTTAGGGAGACCAACAGAGAGTTACAATAGCTGGACCTGAACAATACAAATGTCAAGGAGAAATACAAATAAAGAGTTGCAATAGTTCAGCCTGGACAATACAAATGTTGGTGGAAGCAACGGAGAGAAGATGTGTAGTGTAGCTGATCCTACGCAGTTCACGAAAAAAAAAATTAGACTTGCAGATTGAGTTAAAATGACTATCAAAAGACAATGAATAATGAGTCGATAATTACTCTAAGGGTCCTGACAGAATGGGAAAGAGTAACGGATTCAGAGAAAGGGAATGATGTGGACGGAGGTAGATATTTAAGCAAATATCCAGAGGCTATCAAAATGATTTCAGTTTTTGCCTCGTTGAACTGTAATTTGTTCGTCAACACCCAGTCCTTGACAGAAAAGTGAGTTTGCCGAGTCGCCATACAGGTGAGACTGCTAGCAAGAGTGACTAATCACAGGACCACGTGACTGAACACAAGCAGTGATCAGGAGAAGCCCGAGGACTGAACTATTTGCTCCCTGTATTTGATTAATAAATGATAATAATTACTTTTGGAAAGTAAAAGTACGTCTGCTTTTATGTTCCAGACATGCACCATAGAGCACGGACGCTGGCACACCTACCAGAGCTAACCCTGACTGATACGCATTTCTAGGGTGGACACCCGTCGATTGCACACTGATGTAGACAGGAAACCTGCAGCACCTTCCTCTGACCTAGATTTCCTCTTCTGTCTACGACTTCCAGCATCTGTACTACTCTAATCTTATCTAACTCCTAGCATTTATTCTACTCTAATCTTATCTAACTTCTAGCATTTATTCTACTCTAATCTTATCTGACTTCCAGCATCTGTACTACTCTAATCTTATCTGACTTCCAGCATCTACAATCTTATCTGATCTATAACTACTTAATCTATCTAAGCTTCTAGCATTTATTCTACTCTAATCTTATCTAACTTCTAGCATTTATTCTACTCTAATCTTATCTAATTCTAGCATTATTCTACTCTTCATCTTATCTAACTTCTAGCATCTTAACTACTTATCTACTTCACTTCTACTCTAATCTTATTCTACTCTAATCTTATCTACTCTACCTCAGCATTTATCTACTCTAATCTTATCTAACTTCTAGCATCTGTATACTACTCTAATCTTATCTGACTTCTAGCATCTATACTACTCTATCTTAATCTAACTTCTAGCATTTATTCTACTCTAATCTTATCTGACTTCTAGCATTTTATACTACTCTAATCTTATTCTAACTTCTAGCATTTATTCTACTCTAATCTTATCTGACTTCTAGCATTTATACTACTCTAATCTTATCTGACTTCTAGCATTTATTCTACTCTAATCTTATCTGACTTCTAGCATCTATACTACTCTAATCTTATCTAACTTCTAGCATTTATCTACTCTAATCTTATCTGACTTCTAGCATCTATACTACTCTAATCTTATCTAACTTCTAGCATTTATTCTACTCTAATCTTATCTGACTTCTAGCATTTATACTACTCTAATCTTATCTAACTTCTAGCATTTATTCTACTCTAATCTTATCTGACTTCCAGCATTTATACTACTCTAATCTTATCTAACTTCTAGCATTTATTCTACTCTAATCTTATCTGACTTCTAGCATTTATACTACTCTAATCTTATCTAACTTCTAGCATTTATTCTACTCTAATCTTATCTGACTTCTAGCATCTATACTACTCTAATATTA
Organism: Pomacea canaliculata; assembly: GCF_003073045.1. Taxonomy (NCBI): domain Eukaryota; kingdom Metazoa; phylum Mollusca; class Gastropoda; order Architaenioglossa; family Ampullariidae; genus Pomacea; species Pomacea canaliculata. Next base: position 44,851,180 of record NC_037591.1, on the reverse strand, counting down.
TCTAACTTCTAGCATTTATTCTACTCTAATCTTATCTGACTTCTAGCATCTATACTACTCTAATCTTCTCTAACTTCTAGCATTTATTCTACTCTAATCTTATCTGACTTCTAGCATTTATACTACTCTAATCTTAGCTGACTTGTAGCATCTGTACTACTCTAATCTTATCTGACTTCCAGCATCTATACTACATCTACTCTATCTTATCTTGACTTCTAGCACCGCTCTAGCTTACATGACTTCCAACATCTATAAAACTCTAATGTTCGCTCTAATCTTATCTTGACTCACACCGCTCTAATCTCAGCTTACATGACTTCCAACATGTAGACCGCTCTAATCTCAGCTTACATGACTTCCAACATGTATAGACCGCTCTAGTCTCAGCTTACATGACTTCCAACATGTAGACTGCTCTAATCTCAGCTTACATGACTTCCAACATGTAGACTGCTCTAATCGCAGCTTGACTTCTAGCTTCTAGAGAGCTCTTTTCGTAGAATACAGAGCTTTCAGCTCCCATCCCCACCCACTTGCCATTTGTAACTGATAGGTGTGCCGCTTTGGCGGACCTTTACAGCGCTGTAAAGTTGTAAATCTAGATGTTGATGTAAATCGTTTCAACAGACAGCGCGCCGCGGTGTCCAGACAGAGTTGACTTCTGTCTACTGACACCGTTATGACGTCTCTGTCCCCCTCTCTTGCCAAGTCCATCCTCCACTACCCCCACCTGGGAATAATCGACCGTAATTTGTGACTTGAATCTGAACAAAGCTGGTATGAGACATGTACCCACATTCTTCTGGAACTGTTGACAGCTAGAGGAAATACATTAGTCTTACTACGCATAAGGCCTTAGCTATCTAATTTTAAATATTTTGTCAATACAGTATAATAGAAACTTATCCGTTCCAACTTTTTACAGTTAGATGCAGTTTCAGATAATAAAACGTCAAAATAAATAAAACATTACAACCTGACAATTAATCATTGAACCGAAAATGTTAATAAATAAGAAAGTGACATTTCATGCTCATGAGTCACAGCAGGAAGAAAAAAACTAGTTGAGGGCGCCTCGTCTTCATCCCTACTTGAGCCCAGAAGTACACAGCCAGATGTACACAAGAGAGAAGGGTCGTGATAGTAGATTAAATAGCTGAACTCCAGTGTGTCAAGAAAACTATAGAATATTTAAATTCACCTGACTTAATCTTAATATTTGCCTCTTAAACGCTTTAATATTCTGATTAACTAATAATGTGATCGTGACATTGGTTAATTCAAGCTTCGTAAATTAAAAAATGGGCATAAAAAGATAATATGATCAAAAGGGTTAATGTGTGATAAAGTCAATAATTGTCACGTTATTTTTCTGTGCGATTCTAGGGGTCCATTTAGCCCAGGTCAGCCCCCGCCCTCTCTCAGGGCCGCCGAGAGCCAGCCCGGGCCACGGGACAGACGACCTCTCCGGGCCCCTTGTAATGCTTGGGTGTTCTGTCCTTAGACCTTTCTTTAAAAGAAAAAGAAAAGGAGAAGAAGAAAAAAAAATCCACTGACCTTGACAGCCGCGGGCCGGGTACACCAGACCCCCCTCTCGTCAGGCCTGCCCTCTCTCCCTCTCTCCCTCTCTCTGCTCGCCAGGCGATGACACTCAAAGACAGCCTATTAGCCGGATATCCGGTGACAGCAAATAGTTTATGTACAGGATATATGATGATAACCCAACGATAACTCTCTCCCATTCCACATCCGCCATCTACCCACCATTGAATCCTTTAAACTTGCACCAAAACACATCTGTTCCTCGAGCATTATTCCTTACACCAATCAACATAGTTGTCAATAGTTGTGATTATAGTCAATTGACTGGTTCGCGTGCTCGTCTTCCTCCCAGATTGATGAAACTCATATGAAACTTTATGCTTACTGTTGGTTCCCTGATTCCTTTATGTATCTTCGTGCAACGGTTGAGTGCTCTGTCGCGCAATGGATAACTGTTTTCTGACTTGCATTCAACGCACTTCATTAAATTCAAGCACTTCACTACAACACTCACTCATGTTTATTCACAAAATCAATAAAATAGATCTATATATATATATATAAACAAAAGAATGTAATTTAAATGAAAGATGTAATAGAACAGTATATATATATACAGTAATTGTTTACATGTAGGTCCGAACTTGTAATTTTATAACTTATCTTTCTTCGATATTGTTCGCCTCACACAATGTTCTCAGTTTACAATCCAATATTCACAGTTCACAATCCAGCCACTGTTCACAGTTTCGGTTCTTTTTACGACATCAATACCATTAATCCAACCTCCAAACCTCCAATCGACTGTACATATACTGAGTCCAGCAAACAACAACTTTCTTACGTCTCCTCGAGACGGACTTCCAGTCTCTTGTTCGCAGATTAGGAAAGTGATGTTTCTCTCGTAGTCCGAGGGTGAGTCGCTTCTTCCTACACGTTGGGTGTCCATGGTCACCCTTTGATCTTGGGCCGCTTTAGGGAAGTTTGCAGGTACTAAAACTCTTCTACCCCGCTGCCGTGTGTTCAGGACAGCGTGTCCAGTGTCACTGGTCAGATATATGGACCCGCCTTGATCATCCTGTCAGGTCATTAGCCGGAGCGGTGGCAACTGGACCAGTGCACTGTTGGGGGTGTAAACTCTAAACAAACTTTGATAAAAGTAGAAAATACGTTTTCTACACTTTTATGTTTGTTTTCTTTTACTTGTCTGCGTAATTGTTTCTCCTTCCGTCCTTTCATATTCTATCCATGTCTCCTACTTGTGCTAAGCTGAGGCTACTGACGCTGGCTATTTAGTGGTGAAAACTCATCCAGAAAGGGCAAGAGTACAAAGTTTGGGGTCGGTGGCGCCTACCAGCGCACGGTATACCTATTGACCACCTGAGATGGTGAGCTTTGGGTTGGTGAAGCATGACACTTTCGATCACCATCTCCTCCTCTCCCTGTGTAATTTAGGCAAACTCGTGTGTCAAATCTGTGTACCAAATTCGTGTGCTGAACTCATGTACCAAACTCGTGTGCTAAACCTGTGTAACAAACTTGTGTACCAAACTTCTGTGCCAAATGTCTTTGTACACGCACTAACCCAGACCAGAAGTAGCGGTCGCCATAAAGAGAACAGTGCTTTAGTTTGTAGGAGAGTCGGCTTCTTTCTTTTAATTTTGTCATCTGCCTGTATACTCTCTGCTTCTATCTCTGTATGGATACTCTTGTGTGCTGTCTCTATGTATAGTGTTTAGTGTCATCTATATAGTCATTACGGTCATCTTTACAGTTTTCAGTGTCATCTGTATGTAAGTCTTTAGTGTCATTTGTAGATTAGTGCCAGCTGCCATCTGTATATAACGTCTTGAGCAGGGGTGGGCAATTAATTTTCCCAAGGGGCCGCATGAGAAACTGGGATGGTTCTAAAGGGCCGGACTAATATAGTTAACTCAGTTTTACCCAATACTGTATACATAGTATATATACTGGCGGGTGGGCCAGCGGGCGGGCCAGTCAGAGACAGGAGGCGGGCCGGATCCGGCCCGCGGGCCGGCGTTTGCCCAGGTCTGGTCTTGAGTGTCAACTGCATTTGCCGTGGATGTGAAAATGGTAGAATCGACTGGTGACCAGTGTAGTTTGCTAACCCAAACGTGATTTACTAAGGTTCAGCAGCCTCGAGGAACAGGGCTGATTTTAGAGGATGTATTATTTTTTGTATATGGTTCTATTTTTGGTGATATATCATTATTTAGGATGATTGACGTACGCCATTTTTGGTTCGCTCAAATCTTCGCAATTTTCCCCTTTTGGCCTGTGTCTCCCAGAACTTATGAGTTCTGAAATCGCTCAAACAGGATCTGACTACAGCTGAAACACTCAGCCATCTGAGTGCTACATGGTTCTGGAACTATTTTCATGAAGCAAGGATAAGACTGTGCCCAGGGATAAAATGGGGAAATCAAGGACCATCTTCTTGTCTTCGTAGCTACGATACATTTTCCAGGCACTGTGGTTATTGAATTATCACTTTACCCCAGGGAACATTTTCAACAGCATTCGTGAAATCTGGACGCCATCTTATAACTAAAAGAGACAATACCCTCGTCCATGATTTACCCCGGATAACGCCTTTCCATTAATATGCCCTGATGTACTGATAAAGTCATACTACAACAAATATCCGGGTGTGAGTGTGGAAATTACAGTAAGGAAGGCGATTATAGCTAGCGTGGTGTTCTCAGATTACAAAAGGAGGTCATCCTGTTAAAAAGTTTTGTAAACTTGCTGAATCTACCCCCTCCCCTGACAAACACGTCTAGGTACTTAAGATAAAGTATTCTGGAGGTACACACTCTTTTTTGACCGGGTAAACAGGATCTATAACCTGCTTCAGTCGCAAAACATGTTTACCACCTTCCAGGTTCATGAAAGAACCTTTGTGACTATTTCCTGGAAAACAAAACAAAGAGCTTTGTAAAAGCACAAAGGGAGAGCCGATGGTTCTCGGGGCGAGGTCCTTGGGTGCATATACATTACGTGTGTTGTTGTTGTAAAGTAAAACGGTTTGTCCTGGATTCTGCTGTGATAGCTTAATGTTTTACTTCCACACAAAATAGATAATCCGTCTACACCAGATAATAATTACCACCCCTATACACTTAAAGATTTCAACTTGACAATAAGGTGCTGGAGCAAGAGAGGGTTATGTGCTGCATTCAACATTTTTATAATGAATTTGAAATAATTCTGTCATTATGTGAAATTAATGCCTACAAATACGGACTCGCAATACATATAATTACATACATTGTTAATTTAAAAAAAAACTATTATCAACAGGCATTATAATTAGGAACAACGCAGCTCTATAGGTACCAAAATCTATTAAACTAATTAATTCTATAAAGAAAACTTCTAAATATTATAACGAAATATCAACAGTAAGCACCACTATGCCCTAAAGTAGCGATAAGCGAGAGAACGAAATAAACGCCCGATTACTCTGGAAAACAATCTTCTCAGAAGTTCAAGGAATAAAAGATATTACATTGAAATGGTTTCAGTCGAATTCCTCACATAACTCTAAGTACAAACTCTCCGGCAGAACACATGAGGCTAGAAGTCAGTAACAAATGCGCCTTCTGTGGCAATGGAAGGGAGACAGTTGAACACCTTCTTATGGGGCTGTGAGATAATCAAACTATTCTGGAAAAGACGCGAAAAGGCAGTAGCTGAAAAATACACTAAAAATAATAATTTAATACTAAACGATTCTATAATACTATTTGGATATGAGGCGAATTGTTAAGTAGATAATATACTAGAGACCATACTGTTAGAATCAACGTTTTTCATACGTAATTGAAAATTAGATAAGAAACAGCCAGAATTATGTTTTTTCCTACAACTGAATAAAAGATACAAGATTGAGGAATTTTACGCACTATATTAACATGAAATCGCATAAATTAATCTTGCTCTGGACTGACTACATCGATTTTTTAGTCGGACATAGGTCGGGTAACAAAAAACTAAAAGGTATAACAAAATCCATAATGTATAATACTTGATACGTGTACTTAAGTTTGTATACCAGTTTTCATATACATATCTAAGCATGTATAAATTAGCCTTTGGTACTTCTCTCGTACTCAGGGCTAAAGCTTTCATTACTGCTCTTCCAAGCAGGACTAGTCACCTTTCGGAAACGGGTGCAAGAATGGCAGTGTGTAATCACGAACTAATATGTGGTAGAATATTATGGCACGTACGCGCGGAGAGAGGGGCAATATGTATAGACAGGCAGGCCTGACGAGAGGGGGGGACAGGGGGTCTGGTGTACCCGGGCCCGCGGCTGTCAAGGGGGCCCGGCCTTGGTCAGTGGATTTTTTTTTCTTCTTCTCCTTTTCTTTTTCTTTTAAAGAGAGGTCTAAGGACAGAACACCCAAGCATTACACATGAGGAAGTTGAGTTTGAGTGTAGATATTGAGATTCGAATTGTAAACATACATTATATACTGGGAAAATAATTTACGATTACAAGTACAAGGGGCCCGGAGAGGTCGTCTGTCCCTGGCCCGGGCTCGCTCTCGGCGGCCCTGTAGACAGGGAATGGTTGGCTACTGGCCAACCATAGTAACAGGATATGGGATGTGCGTGGAGAGTTTACTAGAAAAGTCGAGGGAATAAGAGTCGGGGAGAGAGAAAGGACACGGAAGTTGGGAGGGACAGCGTAGAGGTGGGAGCATTGCCCCACCAAGCAGTTTTAAGCACTTGATGTACGCTTCGCCCTAACTAGGACCATCAACCGGCATTAAAAGAACCCGAACCCACGACAGCTAAACTTGTATTTGTTATTGTGGTTATAGACTATAGCCAATTAAGCACCCACTCGATCTCTACCCTGTTACCCAAGCACTGAATTTTGCCTGCCATCTATACTGGAAAGTTTGGGTGCTACGTCACCCGCTGTTGTCTGTCTCTCGCGACAGAAGGGGTATACCTGTCAGCAGTACACGCGCTCCCGCCCCGCTACATATATACTTACATAAGGTGACCAGACGTCCCGCTTTTGACCTCGTGTCCCGCCTGCTCATCGGGTGGGAAGCCCAATGTCCCGCTTTCTGGCTTTCTGGCAAGTCCATCAAATGTGCCGGTTGTGTTTAAAATTCACTTTTTTAAGCGTTCTTTGACGGTGACGACACCATCATCGGCACATGTCCCGCTTTCGCCCCCGAAACGTCTGGTCACCTTACTTACATATTCACACAATGCAAATTATTTAGCGTGAAGACGTTCGTCTGCTGTTCAGCATTTCGGAAAATCTCTCATGCACATATACAGTGGTTAATGAAAGCTGGCAGCAGTTGATCAAGCGTTTACCAAGGTGCAACGCTATGCATCTATTATATCTATTATACAGTTTACTCCGTCGTCTACATATGTATATCAGTCGAATCCAATGTACTGTGTACAAGTATAGTATATCAATTATCAAAGGCAGTAGGGGTAGGGTAAACCCACACTTCTTTGTCCCTTTGGTGTCCAGACTTAAAGACAGAACAAAAGTAATTGATGATTTTAGCGGTAGCACCGATCGAAGCGCTCTTTCACTAACAACGACTACGTCATCGGAGGTTAGTTGTCCTCTACACGTATTTTGATGACGTCACGTGAAGCCGCTCAACACAATGCGGTGAAACCACAGAGATCTAATCTGTATGTGTTTCGGTCTGTGTGTTTGTGTATATAACTCTGTGTACATGAAGATCAGCGGGGCTAGGGGAGGTAACGCTATTGCCTCTGACCTCAACAAGGGAGAGTGATGTCCGTACGATTAGCTTGATTTTTTTTTTTTTTAAATCAAAAGTTGTTTTGCTCTCCTAGTAAAAACGTTCATCGCAAATTTGTCTCCAAAAGATATTCGGATACCTGACTGTAAGTTTTTTTTTTAAGTTTCTGTCGTCTACTTACCGTTCTGTATTACGTGCTTGCGTGCGCAGGATGACGGGCCCAAACACTGGGACAGGGCTCTCTTCAATGCCACTCTCACTTCTAGTCCTCCAGGCTCTGGAACACCACATACACATACACTAATTACAGTGTCACACACCCAAACACTGGGACAGGGCTCTCTTCAATGCCACTCTCACTTCTAGTCCTCCAGGCTCTGGAACACCACATACACATACACTAATTACAGTGTCACACACCCAAACACTGGGACAGGGCTCTCTCCTCAATGTCACTCTCACTTCTAGTCCTCCAGGCTCTGGAACACCTCATAGCAGTGTCACACATCCACTGCAGTTGCCGCAAGAAATTTCATGACATTTTACATTACACAATCAAAATAGTAATGTAGCAAAGGCCTGTAATATGTAAGTGTAAAAAGTATTAAAAACAAAATAGCACAGTTATGACATCTCAAAACTTTTCGATCTGAATGTTTTTGAAAGGAGTCTATTTTGTACACGTGTAATAGTGCTAAGTAAAACAATTTAAGTTGAAATGGAGATGTAAACAATAACTTTCATTTTATTATTTTTTATATTCATTTTGAATTTAAGTCATTCTTAGAAGTATTGATAAAATCTATGTCATCTACAAACTATTGGATCGTACATGTCTTGCGTTGCCACCAAATTGTCAGCCTTTATGAAAATGAGCTTCATATATTTATATATATGTTAATCATTGAATTATATTGTAGAACATAATATTCTATAATTTTGTTAGCTTTGAGGCTTTCTTCTGAAGTTCCTTAAGTGCAACTCACTGACAAAAGATTCTACATAAAATTTTACATGCTCAAAGAGAGATTGAACATTGGCATTCTTATTTTAGTAAGGAGAGATTCAAAATTATTCCTGCCTCTTGATTTTTTTTTTATTGATTATTCAGTCTAACTGGCAAGAATTTTTTCTGTATAACACTAATATTTTTTAACCAATTTAATCTGTTAAAATATCATTCATAGTCATTAGAATTATTTTAGGATCATGTGTAACTTAGGTGTGTAAAAGATTCAGTTAGCCAATAACTCATGTACAACATTGTTGCTGTAAGTTTCTACTAAAGAAATATAAAGACTACTGCCTTTTTAGGTAAATCACTGGCATATCACTAGCTTGACTATTATTGTGAGTTAACTTCCAATAGTTATGTTGCATGTCTTAAATCCATGTTGAAGTTCTGTAAATATTAAGCAATAGCTCACCTAAATCTTTCATTTATGATTCATGCTTACTTTGAGGTATGAAGCATAATGATTTCTCCTGAAACAAATTATATTCTCATCATTTTGTTCTTGTGCTTTTTACTAGTTGAAGTAATCATTATCAAGTTTTAATATGAAAGAACAAGTTGTCTGTGCCAGTGAAGATGATTAGGTGGATTGTACAATATTATAACAGTAACAGTAAGGACATGTATGTGTTGTACAACATTATAATAGTAATTAAGGACCTATATATGTCATTTTATCATTGCTGAATTATACTTGTCAGGAAGACAAGACATCAAACTTCTGAGACATTCTTGTATCATTCTGTACTTGACAATAACAGCAAACCTGATATTTGTCTGTTTGATCATACAGTGGTCCCATCAAAAACACTGCAATCTTATCATGGCAAGTGTATCAGAGCATGCTATACACATTCGAGCTCTCTACAAAGCCGTGTTAAAGCTTCATAGAGGTCTGCCACTACACATGCAAGCCATTGGTGATCAGTATGTCAAAGAAGAGTTTCGGCGGCATAAAGAGGCCAATAAGACTGAGGTGGAAATCTTCCTCCATGAATGGACAGTGAGTCTATACTTTGCTTGTGGGTAAATGTGTCATCCTTCTATAGTATGTTTACTTCTTACTCATAAGTAAAATTGTCATTTGTGAACTGACAGTAAATTTTCATCTTGTTCGTGTATGGATGAAATTAAGTAATGTAGTAATCCTTTTTACTTTGGAAAATACAGTTGTTTACCATTTAATAGGCAAAAGTAGGGAGGTTACAGAATATAACAGTTAACATTTCAAAAGATTTAGCCTAGCTTTCACAGATTGCTTCAAAAATTGATTCTTTCTCAGATAAACTATTGACTGTTAACAGAAATACTACATGACATTAGCCAAGCAACTCGGAACAAGGAGTAAACACCAGACAATTGGACAAAATCTATCACCAGAATTGTTAAACAGCTTTAGTGATGAGCAGGTGGGGCAGTTAAAAGAATTGTTTGACGCTACAAAAAAACCTTTGGAATCTTCCAGTGAAAGGTGACAAAATATGCTGGAGTTAGCTTTAGTTTTTAAGTCCATATGGTTTTTTTTTTGTGAAGATTTGTAGGATTATTACTGTTACTATGTGTCCTAGATAATTTGACTTAGGAGGTCATTTTATATACATGTAGTAGGAAAGATGGTTTCCTTTTCTTTTTGTCTGGTCTTTACTCATTTCTCCTTCCTAAGAGTGATACATCACAATTTGGTATTTCTAAGGTTATTGGTCTGTGGTCTGTGTCACATCCTTGTAATACAGATCAGTGTGCTTTTTATTGCCTTCTCCTCTTCTTTGTTATTACAAGCACACCATAATGTTGAACGATTTATAAATCACCAAGTGGAGCAGTCAAAGGGTAAAAGCAAAATTTACATTGTGTTTATGTACAGCTGTCAATGAAGTTGTGGAACTCTCTGGAAAGTCACCCACTTGCAAATTTGCATATACTCTCTCCATAAATGCTTACTGTTAGGTCAGTTGAGTGGAAACGTGTAGCTGAACTCTAGGTGAGCCATTCCAAAAATTTAAGAAATGTTTACTGAATAAATTTTTAATAAAAAGATAACTCAAAAAACAATATATATATTATAGAGATGCATCAATACAGTCTGTGCAGAAACAGGACAACTGCCATTTCTGGCCAAATATGCAACAGATAACATGGATCAAAAGAGGAAGACCATGTAGCCAATGCCAAATATTCAGTTCCACCACATGTACTAGCCACACTTTTCATTTATGCAATAATTACAATCAGTAGGTGCTGTCAATCACATTGTTTATAATCAGTCGGTTGTGCTAAATCACATTTAGCTTCTATTACAATGGGAAACTTTTTTCCAACACAGCTACAAGAAATCTGGTCAGTACACCTAGAAATGCTTATGGGTTAGTACACTTAGAAAGATATGCCTATGGGTCAGTACACCTAGAAATGCTTATGGGCTAGTACACTTGGAAAGATACACCTATGGGTCAGTACACCTGTGCAGTGACTTTTCAGTCCTTGGTTTTTGTGTTAGTATTAATCTGATTCTAAAATCTACTAAAACTTGAGAGACAATTGAACTGTTTTTGCATAGATCAAAGGCAATACATATTTCTATTAAAACTAAAAGCATATTTTTTCAAAGACTTCAAGCTTTGCCAAGTTTTTAGGTATTATCATACTTGAAGACACTAAAGATACTTTGCCATATCATTACTCTGCACATGTCAGCTGAAACTATTAAAAGTAAAATGCAGTATTATCAGTGTGTATATGGCACTTTGGGAGTTCAGTGGTATATTATCAGTCTGTAAATGGCATTTAACAATTCCTTGTTTATTGATATAATGCCGTACATGACAAGGTTATTAAATATAAACTTTCATTCATTTATGATACCTAAGAATAAAATTTGTCATACATTTTCATGCTGTTATATCAAATTGAAACTATTAAATGTGTCGTAGTTGCTTATCAGTCTGCAACAACTGCCAAATGTGTAATGCCATATCAGTATTTGTATTGTCAATGTAATATAAAAGGAACAACCGGTTATTAAGTTTACCCTGCCAAAGCCATAAATATCAGATTTAGATAAAATATCTAGCGATTATACAGAAAATATATAGACATTGACTGCATAAGTTGCTGTCCTTCTTTCTTTGGCTCATTGTGATGTAAATTTGTAGACACAATAGGTATTGACTGAAATGGAAAGATAAAGCGTATCAGTCTCATTTTAGTCATTTATCTGAATGTGATGCATGCTGTTCACTGATGATATAAATGTGGGAAAACTGCACATAATACACTAAGTTTATTTATTCTCAAAGGCCATATGAGTCTGTGGTATAATGGTTGTCATCATTAGTTTCATGGAAGTTGAATGCACAGAAAGTCATGAAGTAAGATATGATCAAAGTAATAATGAAAATAAATAAATTTATTTCGTACATTTTTCAAGTCAATGCACCTTACAACAGAGATCAAAATACAGATTATAAAAAATCTACAACACACAAATCAGACACAGACCTAACATATCAACAAGCAGTTATACAGAGACAGCAGCAGACAAATACAAGGTAGAAAACACAGACCTAATTAAAGTTAGCTAAAGTTAGTATTATTTAAACATATGCTGAATAGACATGCAGTTATCTTTATGTAGAGGGTTGGTAGACTGGCTCTTGTTAGTTTTTGGTGGGATCTGCTGAGGCATGCGAGAGAGGGCAATCAGTGGTGATTGTCTAGGGTAAAACGGCTAATTGCCCCGGCCATACAGGAGGATCGCGAAAAGTTTACCCTCCCGAGAGGTATATAAGGGCAGAGCTGAGGTGAAAGGACAGAACAGCTACACGATGGAGAAGAGACAGCCTTGACTACTAGCGCCTCGGGCGACCTGACGCAGCCGTGACCATTTTCCAAGCATTAAAGGGTCGCACACCTGCTGACTGTTCCTGCCTTTTTGGTTTGAGTGTTGGACTGTTGTCACTCCACAGCCCCCACCACTCGGTTACATTTACATAATATGGTTGTCATGTTAATAAAAAAAATCCTACACAATTACAATTTATAGTCATACACTTAATCTTTTTTTCTATGTGCTTTAAATTCTGGCATAGTGTGGAATAAAATAATTCTTGTCTATTTCCTACAAACCCACACATGAGTTCAGGTATGAGGGAAGGATATATTTACAATCCACTTTCTTTTCTTAGCAAGTTAGTTCACGGTTTGGGATGAAAACAATAAAATACACTCATTACTGTCTTAAAACAGAATACACAATAAATTGTAGTTTCCAGATTTTAAATGACCATTCTTTTGATATAATAACAGTAAATGTTATTGTGTCACAACAGTGCAAGTGTTTGAAATTGGTTCTGTGTAGATTATCTTCAAGAAACTCTCATATATGGAGTACTAAATGAAAGATAGTTACTGTAACTTAAATCATTTTTTGAAGGTGATTGAAACATATCAAGAAAAATAAGACCACTAAAAAATACAAATTTAATAACAGCCAACATATTTGACCAACATCTTTTTGACCTTTCTACTTTACTTTAAAGTTTATCCTTTTTTTTTTTTTTTTGATTGTTAGGAATAGTTGTTACCTTTATACATCACTTAACCCTGTTTCTGATCTTTATGTATGGTTTTCATTGCTGCTGCTGTTGAGACACCAGTGGCCTGATCATCAGACATGAAGTCTATGTCACATTCTTAAAACACCTTATCAAAATATCTCTTCCAGTATGTTTTCTGAATCTGGAAAAATACATGCACAAGACCTCTGAAAATGCTGCACCTTTTGAATGGTGTTCTACTTGATCAACCTCCACACCTGTCGGGCTAGTCTCTGTGTGAATGTCTGCTTTAGTATGTCAAAAGTGATGCATACCTGTCTGCTGTCTGCTTTAGAATCTCAAAATGAACACATACCCGCCCACCCATATATCCTCCAGTGCTGTTATGGTATGGCTTCTGCTTTTGGTTCCTCCACCTCAGTTGCAGCTTGCTCTGAACTTGGTTGCTGCGATGTGTGCTGTGATGTTTCTGGCACAGTTACTTCACATTTTGACTCCTGTGATGTTTGATGTTCAGATTCTGTTGGTTTGGACACAGTAATTTCACATTTAGGCTCCTGTGATGAAGGATGTTCAGATTCTTGCTCCACTGCTTGGGTTATCTCGTTTGCCTCTTGTCCTTTGGATAATGCAAACAATTTGGCTTTGACTTCAAGCATGGCTTTCCTAATGGCTCCTTCTGCTGAATGGTCCTCTAGAAGATGACATTTTAGAGTTTTTCAGTGTTTTAAAATATAACAATTTGTTAAAATGTGGAGGAAACTTATCTAAAAGAGTCATCCAAATGAAACAATGTGAGCAGTGTCACTTATACTGCCTTTACTGAACATATAATGCTGCTGCAAAACAATTAGATCATCACTTGAGAGAAATTCAGAAATTTCATTATGAGTTCATTTGTCAGAACATGAAAATCACAGTGTTCAAAAGGATAATACAAGACCAGTATCATTCAAAACTCAACATCAAAAAAAAGTGTTAACAGCAGACATAATCAGTTGCCAACCCACACAGGGAGCTCAGACTTGCATTGCTTAGCAGTTCTTAACATTGTTGGGGACACTGCTCTTTTGAGCCTCAGTCTCCAGCCAGATGGATGTTGCTAGTAATTTTTATAGTCTTTTGCCATCACCTAACATTCATGCACCACTTACATTCTCTTTGTCTTTCTCCAAAGACCTTTCTACAGATATGCTATTTTTTTCTCATATCAAGGGAGGAGGGGGGAATTGGTATTTTACGCCGTGCCAGCAACTGAGGCTATATTACGGCAAGGCAGATGCCACGTGCAGAAAAAGAACAGCGTGCCCGAGACGAGAAATGAACTCTGGGCAGCCAACCTTCATACTGTATTGGTGACAGGCGCTAACCGTTGCGCCATGGACCGCTTTCTCATATCAAGACTCTTAAACCATCTAAAGAAGACTAAGATTAGCTCTGGTTCGATGATAGCTCTGTAAAAAGTACCTACATACTATTTATTAGTAGTAGTATTTTATTAGAGACCTTGATAAAAACATTTATGAGTTTAATTTGTAAAAGAAAAGTCTGTGATATGGACTACACGTAATATGTGTAAGGAATTGCTATTACTTTCAAGGTGTAGTAATTGTGTGGACAAAATATTACAGGAATAGTTGTTCCTCTTCCATCCAGAACTGAAGTAAAGCACTATATACTTAGCTGTTAACATTTGCTCTGTCCTTCCCCAGTACCACATATGCAGAACTCCCTTTTAGACAATCTTGACCTCCCATCCCGCTTCTTGGTCTATGCACGGATGTTAGTTTGTGGTCTATGTACTATCCCCGCCGACAAAGTATCGCACCCAAGGTCGCATGACTTCTTGCCTAACCTCGGTATTTTAGGGGCTATGGTCTCTAGGTCAGGCAGAGCATGTGTATCTTGGGGACTAATCCCGGCACCGTGGGGTACCCCCGTTATAACCCTTTCTAGCTATTCGTAAACCTCATCCACTTTGCATTTTTTGTGCGTGGGAGGCACCTGGCAGAGACCCAAAGGGAGATCAGTTTGCTGGAAATGTGTGCATGTACAGCTGCCGACGACTCTATAACCGCTTGGTGACTTACAAGTAAGCCCACACTATGCCTCGACTTTGCGGATGACATCAGCCTGTTGTCCCACAAGCAGCAACACGCATAAAGCTCAGTCGATTCGCAGAAGAATCAGCGATGACTGCGAAAGCAGGTCGACAATTTAACTAGACAAGCTGTGTGTTTGAACCCACAGGGGAGGCGAAGGGCTGGAAAACCTAGACATGGAGATCGGTCCACAGCGAGGCGGAGGCAGCTTGCATGACATGGTCCCAACTGGAAAGGGACATCCAGAACCGGATCCGATGGCATGGTGTAGTTGCGACCCTATGCTCCACAGGGGGTGAATGGAATAATAAGAAGACAATGTTATAAAGGTAGTACTGAAAAAAGAATCCTAGAGCTGGGGGTAAATATGGCTTTGAGCGAAACCCAAACCTACGACAGATGTCTCAAACTCCTAGAGTTTGCGCAGAGCCATCGAATTATTTTTAATACCCTTCATTCTCTCGTGAAAACGATGACATTAACATGGCACTCGCCAGATGGAATCGTCCCTAACCAAATCGACATTCACCTGCAGAGATGCTTCAAATCCAGTACCAATAAGGCCAAGACGAGGACATATCCAGGCACTGATAGGCAGCGACGTTGACTTTGTCTTGACGAGCAGACGCTGAGGACTAAACGCCTCTCAAGCACCCCCTCCCCCCCAATTAGCTTTGCTTTTGGACAAGCTGCAAGACCCAATCGTTACGGCAATCTTCAAGGCCAAAGTTGAAGGTAAATTCATTGCATTAAGCTTGGTGGACTGTAATGAAGACACCCTCGTTGAAAACATCAAAGAGGTGCTGCTCCTGCTAACAACCCAGGAAGTGCTATATCGTCAAAGTAAGTCTCTGTGACCACAGGAGGGTCTTGGAGAGAAAAAAGGCAAACCTGAAGCAGCCAGAACTGGACTCGGGGCCAGTACCGGACCACAGAGGAGGAAACGGCATTGTGTTGCCTCAAAAAAGCCTACCAACTACTGAAGACCTTAAGACTGCTTATCACAAAACCTAATTAATGATCGAAGGCGGTAAAGGCCACCTTCTCGCGGTAAGCACTGTTGTACTCAACCGATTGACTGAATATTGCAAAGACCTGTACAATATCCAGCTGAAGACAGACGCTAGCATTCTTCAAAACTATCTGCAAAGCTATAGGTAAATGTGCATGTTATTAATGGGATCTTCGTTCCTTATATCAAGAGTTGCCTTCCATCAGCGGCGTGAGGGAGTTGTGCTGCAAAACCACGTGAGTGGCATGTAGTAAAAGGTATTGATCACATGTCAGTTTTCACATGCCTGTTTTATTGTAACGTCCCACACAGTGAGACCTCTGGCATATATGGCATATAGGTTTTCACATCCCGACTTCTAATCCTTGACTTTTTCATGAACCTGTTTTCAAATTTTATGTGGTTTTGGAGCTCTGAAGTATTTTTGCGCGATGGGATAACATTAAGATGTGTTAGGGAACAATGCTCATTTTGTTCGGCCTGTTTGTAATGCGAAGCAGTGTTCATTTTATTGCAGCTGTTTATTGCTAGGAAGTAGGAAATGAAACAAAGAGACTAAAATATTAGAAAGCAAACTCACGCAAAGTCGCAGATAGTTCCAGGGACTTCATAAAACTGGACAAGGCAGATTCATATTCTTCCAGCTTGACTGCAAGCATATAACAACAAATAACAATAACATAAATAGTATTGCATCATGTAGTGGTTGTTGTACTGACTGGAAGCGCACAACATTGACCAACAGTATTTCAGCTTGCCTGAGTTTTACTGTGAAGTGCTCTGGAAGTGTACAAAGGAAGTGACGTTAGCTGACTGCTAGTGTCAGATTTAGGGCACCTGCATCGTGGGTCGGACTAGTGTCAGATTTAGGGCACCTGCATATTGGTCCAGAGTACAGACTACACCGTTAACCATTAAGTGGATAGGTAACCCATAGCAAACAGCTAAGAGGCTTAAAAAATGTCAGCAGTTCATGGTTAGCAATAGCTCAGTGCTAGCGACGTAGCTTCCCTTCGCTTGCGAAAATTTGTGAATCTTGTGATGAACCTACCTTGCTTGTATCAAATACTCATCATAAAGTTAAAATGAATGTGATTAAGCGTATTTATGACATATTAACATCAGCGTTCACCACAACAGATGTTACCTTGTTTGTGGAAGTCTTGGGGGTTTGATACACAATACCTTTCAGTAAGCAAATTTGCAGAAAGCAGGTATTATCAACATACAGACGGCCCTACCTTCAGCTTGTGCAATCAGAACCCGGCCATGAAGCTGCCAGCTGAGTTCACCAGCTTGTTGGGCTGCCTCCAGCGATCGCTGACCGTACTCCCTGGCTTTGGTGTACAGACGCAGCTCCAGGTAACAGCGGCCGATTTCGTGACATAGCCAGGTAGTTTCTAATGTCGTTTTGGACAATGGAAGCTTTGCCTCCCACCTGGCAATCATTGCGCAGACCAATACACCCGGCAATTATTATACAAAGACTAACCCACCTGGCAATCATGATAACGACTAAGCACCTGTTCGCATGTCTTCCTATACAAGGTTCTCGTACAAATGGATGACAGAACTTTGGCACAAGCGTTATCAGAAGTACTTAGACTATTTATACATATACTTCTCACTTTATAACATTACAATCATAGTTTACACTTCAAAACTATATTATGATAAAAATATACCCACCAAAAAAAAAAAAAAAAGAAAAAAAAAGAAAAATTCTGATTCATTATGCCAATAGTATACTGAAGCTGTGCGTACCTTGTGTTGCGACTAGTCGTCACACATTGCATAAGAAGGCGCTATCATTTCAGTACAGAACGCAATGTCTCTCCTCTTTCGCTCACATTTATTGATATAATAATAATTGCACAATTTGCAAAGCGAATACTCACACTCATAAGGAGCATGCCTAACGAAACATGGACAGCATACGAGTGACAGGAAAACAAACAACAAATGAACTGTAAAAGAATAAACAACCGTACTAAACGAAGAAAAAAATTCAAATACAGAAGACACAAAGAGGTGCCAAATAACGAGAACAAGAGGTGAGAGTAACATGATATTACAAAAGTAAGGGTGTGACAAAGGACTAGCATTATGGGAAAGGTTCGTTCCTGAACTCCGTTTATTCAAGGACGATAAATGTGTCATACCATTGCGCGTAGTACATCAAGAGCATGAGCAGCAATATGATGTTTGACAAGTTATGATATCAATGGTAAGGATTTAGACAATATGTGAATAAGAAAAAAAAAAAACCACACACACACACACAAAAAGAAAGAAAATTATTCTCACAGTTTGATTGCCTGCGTAAAGTTCCCTCCCCTAGCGTGTACACGACCGAGGTTGTCCAGTCCTCGAGACATTGCCTCCTCCATATTGCTGTATGGCATGAAGCACATGAACTCACTCGTACACACGTGACATGATCTGACAGTCAGAGACGCAGGACATGATGTGTCACAGCCTCTGGCGCACACGTGATATGATCTGACACAAACATATGGCTTGATCCGACAATCAGTCACTCACGCCCGCACGACATGATCTGATCTGTCATTCGCACACATACACGACATGAGATGACACGATTAGTCCCTCATCAAAAGTTACATTGACACAGGCATTACACCAAAGGTGGGCAAAGCTTTTTATTTTATTTTTTTATTTTATTTTTTGTTGCGGGCCAGTCTTAAAATTCTAAGCTATCTCAACTATTTGGTAGAATAGCGGTTGTGAGCGTGCGTCCGGCGACCCTGGGGGCGATTCGCGACATACACCACTACGCAGGACCAGTTGTTGGACCTCTTATTCACGACAGGTAGGCCAAGCAACAGGACGTGTATTCAGATTCAAAGATGAAAAAAAAATTGAGTTAGTTCTAGACTCAGGAACTTCTGTAAATGAATTAGCTACCACTTTTGTACATATTTCCCGCTCACACCCTGTAGACCACTGCTATCAACTATTTTTTGTTTACCTTCTTTGCCTCTATTGTCTATTGTCGCTGTCTCTTGAACCGAGCGCTGTGTCCATTGAAAGTAGGTACAATCAAGGGTATCAATCAAGGGGGGGGTGGTGTTTTACGCCGTGCCAGCAACTGAGGCTATATTACGGCAAGCAGCCAGTCCTGTAAACAGATGCCACGTGCAGAGAAAGAACAGCGTGCCCGAGACGAGAAATGAACTCTGGGCAGCCAACCTTCACTGTATTGGTGACAGGCGCTAACCGTTGCACCACCGGACCGCTTTGAAGTGGAGAGCTGTACACCTGACACATCGATAGATGTGTGACCTATTGTAGACGTTATTATAGATTAGCTGATATTATTCTCTGCTTAGTTTCCAACTTTACTTGAGGACTATGGGTGTGTAGGTCACTGTGAGTTATCAAAGATAAGCTCTGATGCGATTCCTTTATTGTTATTTATGAAATGTCGTAGCATACGAGGGAGAGAACTAAGCCCTTCCACTAACTGTCGTATTTTTTGTGACCCCTATCAAGATCATCTCTTTGAATTTTGTTTTGCCTGAACGTGACATTACTCACCAGGTCTCACCAAGGTTGAAGTCCACCAGGTGATTGGCCAGAGCTTTATCATACTTTCCAGTTTCAAGGTAGGCATTACCTATGCAGCTGTACAGCTGTGCCTTAAACGCCATCTTGTTGGTCAGCTGCCTTTCGGTATAGGTTTCAATGGTGTCAAGACATTTCAGGGCACGCTTCATTGAGTCTCGGTACTTGCCCATAGTTTGAGCTATAACAGAATTCATTATTTTAATCTGCTGTCTTTATTGATTCATCTGGGTACCTGTACTGCAACTTTTTTTATATGCATATATATTGTCAAGGTATTGTATCTATTGTGAATTTATGATCATTACATTGTAGAGTTGGTTACATTTATCCATTCATCAAAGGACTAGCATCATTTGACAAACAAGTATGCTGTTCTGGGGGTACTGGTCGTCAGTGGCAACAACTTCACTGACAGCGGTTGACGAGGCGGCTTGCTACGAGACCAAGTGCAGGAAAAATTTGGTCTAAATTGGATCGTTAGACGAATACATCGCACTCTGCTACCTGGATCGTAAGACTCATATCTACGGAGAAGGTCACACTTTGCTGGGCCTCCAAGAATCTTTACAGTAAGAGTAAAGAGCGCGTGGCTGGGTCTTGTGTTCCGACATAACGCTAACCCCATGACCATAACGCTGACAGTTGCAGCACCGCAGCGGAAAAGGTATGAAGAGAGAAACTGTAACCATCAAATACCCACCCTCAATGAAGTCGGATATTTGGTTCTAAGAGAAAGTCAGAAATAAAGTGTCTGCAGGAGTAGATTTATCATTCTTCAGGATGATCTTCTGCACCACTGAGACCCCCTGGGTGCCAGTCTGCCTTGATGTCAAGCTCCAACATCCCAGCAAGGTCAGGGCAACGAATGACCCCTACGAAGAGTTGAGGAATCGGTACGTTGTTACTTTTATGGGTCGGTCGACGGACTGTTTTCCGTCCCATCGGCGCAGGGTCTCAGAAGCTTTCTGATTTGCGTACTGGACGAGAAATTGTCCGGAGTGCAAATGTTTAATAGAAGAGAAGCTAAAAGAAATGTTTTAAAACCCTTAGAGATAGCGAAAGGAGAGAGGGACGAGAACGTCTGGGCGGGCCCCCTTAACAGACACTCACACTATCACATACCTCATCCTCACTGTCCGAAGACTCATCCTCTCGTATCCATTTTCCCAGGTTTGATTCTTTTTAGTGCCGTAATGGAAAGAATATGGTTCGTTACATATGCTCCCCACCCACCACGGATTCCAACAAGGAGATGCGACTGAGAAGTACCACAAGGCATTTCTAGCTCGGTCGAACCAGTGCTACATAAGGACTTCCGAGTATGAAGACCAGATTGACCCCAGCCGCAACCTACTAGCACAGATAGGGCAATACATGACCAGCCAGTTGATTGGTGTGAGCCACACCAACCCCCATCTAAATCAAATAAAATCAAAATCAAATTAAATCAGACTTTATTGTCTGTCGAGGAGACCCAAGACAGAAATGTTTCTTTTGCTCACAAGGGCAGGCATACCTACTCAAACAGACATTTAACAGACACAATTAGGAGTAAAGATACATTATCATGGTAGTTTGGATCTCCGTCAAATGGTCAATGAAATTTCAATACTTCATATTTCTTTGTATATATTAAAAAAGGAGAAATCCGGACCAAAGAGGTGTGCTGTTATGATTGGCCGCAACCCATTAAGGACCTCAACCTCTAGGATTCCATCCTCCCCTCGACACGAGTCGCCCTGCACGGCAAACGCAGGGGGCCTAAAGGAGGCGACAGAGAAAAAATTATATCAGAAGAAAGGGATGATGACAAAGGGAAGACAGAAGATGAAAAGGGTAAAACTGTAGTGTGACATGGAGATGTTTCCTTAGAAAAAGAATGTAGATAAAAGGGTCAGGTATGGAGAAAAAAAAAAAAAGAAATCATAAGAGAAAGGGGATGGCCAAACAGAGACTGGGTGTCCCCCCGGGCATGAGAAGCCGGGCCCACGGGGCTACTTAAATGGTTAGAACCCTACCCCGTGATACCGTCATAAAGGCAGTTCCAAGAAGGGACATGCTCGTCTCGATGAGTGGAACGCTAAGATTGTCCTAGACGCCTACCAGCAGTGGGTAGGAACAGTCAGTAAAGCTGGTCTAAGTGAAACCCACGACTTGGGTGGATAGCGAGTGTTTTGACTGTTGTCGGAGCGTCACGTGACCGCCGCTTTTTTCTTTGATGTAACGGCGTTATTGAGGGTTGTAAATGGTAGATTGAGCAAGAATGATTATTACTGCCTGTCGTGAGTCCTTGACTGGGACGGGGTAAAAACCTGACCTTTTCTCCAGTGCTGTGTGTAAAGTTCTGACAAAACTTGGAAAAGTGTAAATTATATAGGTGACACATGTTGAAGTGTCTAACAGTTTTGCTTTCATGAAAAAAAAACCCTGTCTATGTAAGTTTTTGATTGCAGTATTGATAATAGAATACTAAATTAGTAATATACTGAATTTTCTGTCCAGGTTTTTATTTTTTTATCTTCCTTTCTCTGTGCTTGTCGCTGGCTTGTGCTCTGCATTTATCCGAATATCACGAGGGGAGGCAACTGTGTAAAGACTCGGGTTTCTTTGGTGGAGTTTCCGGACCTGATAACCGAGACTTTAGACGTAGACTTGCTATAAGTCATTATATATATATACACACACACATACAATATGGTAACATGCTTGCTGTAAGTGAACTTGAATCGAAAAGACTTTTAATGTGAAAAGGAGTGGACACTGTTTGCGGATTTTGATTAATGGTGAATTAAGTTAATTATTGTTTTTGTTGATTATTTTTGTAATATATTTATCTCTTAAATTCAGATTTTTGATAGTGTTTTTGATCTTTCCGAACACAGATGTATAGAGCTGTGATTGAATAATAGTGATATTAAAAACGACGACGACGACGACGACGACGACAACAACAACAACAACAACAACAACAACAACAACAACAACAACAACAACAACAACAACAACGTGTGATTTATACAGCACTTACTACGCTCTCACTCTCAGCACTTGAGACAAGAAAACATGGACAGCATACGAAGGATAGAAAAAGAAACAACCGTGAAGACAATAACAGACAACGAAGACGCAAAGAGGTATCAGGGAGCAAACATTAAGTAATAATAGTAATAATAATAATAGTAATAATAATAGTAGTAATAATAATAGTAGTAATAATAATAGTAATAATAATGCAAAATTTGTAAAGCGCACACTCACACACCAAAGGAGCATGCTCTTAACGCCTAAGAACAAGAACGAAACCTATACAGCATTCGAGGGACAAAGAAGCAAATGAATAACATAAAGTATAAAGGAATAAACAACAGTACTAACGAAAAAAAAATCAAATACAGAAAACGCAAAGAGGAGCCAAATAACAAGAACTAAGGGTAACATGATATTGCAAAAGGAAATATCATAAATCTGCAGAAAAACGGGAGCAGGTGGACTGGTTGATAGACCAGAATCACTAATGACAACTAAGCAACAGACAAAAACAGAGAAAAAAATGGGTAAGAAAATGGACTATCAGTTTGTTGATAGTACAAGGAGTAATGCTCATGGAACAAATGTGTTTTTAGTGCACATTTCAAGGATTCAACGGCGGGTGGCGAATATGGAAGGGAAGAGTGTTCCACTGTTTAGCAGAATTGTCAGTAAAAATCCGGTGATAATAACCTCCGTCACGACAAAGAATCAAGGACAGCAATGTGGCACTCCCAAAATCCTTTGGTCAACTTTCAAGGCGTTTCCAGTGTCAATAAAATCAAGGACGATGAAGAACTGTATGAAATAAATTATATAATTTAAACATGACCTAAAATCGATAATTTGGACATGATGTCTTTTAACCAACCTTCATCAATCTTCTCGAGTTCATCAATGATGATTTGGTCGTACACGGCCTTGACATTGGGGAAGCGTTTCCTTAGCATCATAATCTCGTAGCGGCGAGCGTACATAGGCTTCTGCTGGTGCCAGAAGTCAGTACGGGTATCTAGGTAATGAAGTCCCTCTTCTGCCGCGTCACAAACCAGTCTGCCGGCGTGGGTATCAACGTCTGAGTAGAGATCATCATCATCATCATCCTCATCATCATCATCAATCATCAATCATCAATCATCATCCATCATCCATCCATCAATCATCATCATCATCATCATCATCATCATCATCATCATCATCATCATCATCATCATCATCATCATCATCATCATCATCATCATCATCATCAGGCCAATTTAAAGATCTTTGAAGGTTATAAGAGATAGGGGCAAAGAGTACTAACACTGTAGACAGAAAAGGAATGACACCTAAAGTTGTCTGATGAAGGACTAGTGCACACTGGAGCGACTGATGACTGGTAAAGCATAACATCTTGAAGATGTGCGGTCAAACAATGAAAGCCAACGTGCTCACTTTGGAGTCTAGCCCAAACAGACAGCAGTGAAGCTGATTTCGGACAGGTACATAACAGCTTTGCATTTACAAAGAATGAGAACGGCGTTATTTTGAGTTCTTCGGTGCTTGTCGAGCGGACAGCTGCTTGTAGAGAGACTCACTGGTCTATGGTCGTTGAGATGCTGAGCTGGAATCTTGTTCGAGCCCGGTACAAAGGTAGATGATTTCCACGCATAAGGGGTTAAATGGAGTCGAGGGAGCACTAAAATAGGCGTTGGAAAAAGCTGTAAGTTGACGCACACAAAAACGTAATGTTGTGCCAATAATACCATCTGCACATGCAGCCTCGTTCACTACTTCAGCTATAACAGTCCCCACTTGTTCTTGACATACTTCAGTCTTCTAAACAGGACTTAGATAGCTGGGCAGACCTAAAGGTTGGCAGAGAAGTTCCATTTCTCGAAACGAACAAAGAATGCCTTGTAAGTATTTAGTTTTGCTTTTAAAATGATCTTTAACAGCGGCCATTTCACTGAGACCCTGTAAAGCTGAGCAAATGTGCCTGTACAGAACTGGAAGTCCCTTTTAGTTTTATGTTGTACATTTGCCCTTCAATAGTGATATAGAACACATGACATATAAATACAACTTGAAAATGAGTCAAATTTACCGAGTATATATACTTTGTCAATGCTTATGACATCTGTTTAAAAATAAGCGAAACGCCTAGTGTGGTATTTAAATGGCAAAGATGGCCAATACAAACAACGCCAACCTAACTGTGTGTGAAGCTTCTCCAGATACCGCCTGTCACCATACAGTTCTCGCAGTAGCTGCTGTATGGCCCTGTTGTAGGCCTGACCACGAACCACCTTTCGCTTGCCACCAGCTTTCTGGGGCTGCACGCCACCTGCTGGCGCGACTGTGGATGACACTCGCTTCTTCTTCTCACTCTAGAAACATGTATGTCACAGACTGTGCCAACATCAAGCATGTTCTTTAGTTCATATACCACCACTTGGGTCTACATAGAAGTTTTCTTAAGAAGAAATACAAGATGCAAAAAACTATTTTCTCGAGAATTAGGCAAAATAAGTGTCTTTCTCAATGCACGAGGTCCCTACTGTCTTGCTACACTGGACAGTGGGATCTCGCATGACTAGAGTTTCACTTACGCTGACCTCATCTCGATCTTCAAAAAATGACAGGTCTCCGGTGGTGTTGAGTGTCACCCTCTGTGGTCCTGCAATAGAGTAGCACTGCAATCACCTCGGTAACTCATAAATCATCAGGATAAGGGTTTCTTTATTTCTTTGTTATCCTAATTGTTTATTATCATTATGACTGATAAGTTAGACCTGAGGACGTAACATCAGTAAAATATTTTTATTGTCAAAGCCTGAACTTTGGATTTCTTTCACTTTAACATTTTCAACGACCCTGGAATTGCTATGTTATGTAACTATCCACAAGGTTGTTAATAATGTGGAAAGATATGTACTAACCATCTACACAGTTGTTAATAGCCTCCTGAGTTTTGTGAATTCCCAGTCGAAACTCCGGCAAGGTAGGGCGAAGTTTGCTACCACGATGATACAATACAAGCGCTTTTTCAAATTCGCCTTGATGGTAGAGGGCCTCTGCCTTTTGCAATATACCCTGTATCACATGCAGTAATATTTGGCAATATATATTTATATCTATAGAATACGAGTTTCTTAAGCGTCATATAGTCACATACAAAACATACAGAATAAATATCTTCTCATGTATACAGTGAAGCCTTGTGAATGGCCTTAGACAGTCATGTGGGCTATACGCGCAATAATCTTTAGTCATTACTCCTTGCTCGTAACACTTTCACAGTAACCCTGATATAATCCTTGGGCGCAACACTTCTCCAATGACAAAGAGTAAAAAATGCCTTCTAAAAAGAGACTTGTATGCACGTGTTCTCTCCCTCCCTGTCCGTGGAAGAGTGTCACTAAGTGACTATTGTGACATCCATTAGAACACATTCAGGTGTTTATAGTGTTCATGGTGTTTATGGTGATGGATAGGCGAAGAACCTAGTGGTTATGGCAAGCTTCCGAGCCTTTTAGACAGCTATCTC
The DNA here is from genome assembly GCF_003073045.1 of Pomacea canaliculata. Lineage (NCBI taxonomy): Eukaryota > Metazoa > Mollusca > Gastropoda > Architaenioglossa > Ampullariidae > Pomacea > Pomacea canaliculata. The sequence goes on along the minus strand of NC_037591.1, from coordinate 44,825,026 downwards.
TGCATACTTGGTATGGTGCGAACCGGGTGCTGATCCCGAGGAGTGATGGGACCACATAGCAGCCTCACCTTTCTCTCTTCTAGCACCCGGTTGGCACCATACCGTGTAGACAGAGATAGCTGTCTAAAAAGTATACTCAGCATGCGACAACCGCTGTCCTGACCTTCCTGTAGTCTGTCCTCCGCAATCTCATTATAGTGGCCAGAGGGTTAGGGTTAGTAATATGTTTATAATATTATAATGGATTAGGGTTAGTAATATTATGTATATAATATTACAATAATATTATAATTGGTGAGTGTTAGGAGTTAGGGTTAGGGCTAGTAATATGTATATAATATGTATCTAATATTATAATAATATTATAATAACATGTAGTCTGTCACCGCATACTCAGTATTCAATGCTCTACAGTCTACACTAACAATTAGGGATTTAACTCTCTGGCCACTATACTGAGTATGCGGTGACAGACTACAGGAAGGTCAGGACAGCTGTTGTCGCATGCTGAGTATGCCTTTCAGACAGCTATCTCTGTATACTCGGTATGGTGCCAACCGCCTAAGTGGAAAGAAGTTGAGTTCAGGGACAACAGCAGTGACCTTAGGGCTGTGTACAGGGTGACACTACTGGGGATGGAGATTTGACGACCTGTAGTTTTGTACTTACTGTTGTGACTCATGGTCGTGAATATTTCACTTTCTTAATTAATTATTATATTTTCGGTTCAATGGGTGTATTACGCTTTATTTGTCAAATTGTAATGTTTCTTTATTTTGATTTATTTCTATTATCTAAGAGTGCGTCTGCTTGTATACAGTTTGAACGGATAGCAGGTTGTTATGCTCTGTTGACAGAATATTTGAGGTTGGTTATTAAGAGATAATGCGTTTTAAGACCTATAGACTATATACTTCTCTAGTTTTCAACAAACTCTATCAGGCCGGACACGGGGCGAGCGGTGCTGTCCACTGGAATGTGATTGGGCAGCACCTGGACACCATTGTTTATAACTCTACAACTTCGTATTGTTAGCGACTCCAAGAGTCTCCCTCGTACCGCCCACCCACCTGTCAGGTGTAACTCTTGGGACGAGAATTTGGTGTGAAACTCAAGCTGTAACAATTCTAGTATTTACACCATCCTAATGACTGTGACTGTGGGAGGGAGGATAGAATGCGGGAGTCTGATGAGGAGCCAAGGTTTCGAGCAAAAGTGTGGACAGACAAGATTGGGGGGGGGAGGAGCCTTCAAAGAATCCATAGAATAGAGTTGAGAGCTTGTAGTCTATTATAGCTTTAATTGGTAGCCAATGAAGAGAGTGAAGAAATGGTGTGAAATGCTATTTGCGAGTCCGGAAAACGAGGTGAGCAGCTGACTTCTGGACTATCTGAAGCTTGTGGATGAGCAACTGTGGACAGCCAGCAAGAAGAGAGTTGCAGTAGTCTAGTTTAGACACAACAAATGAGCAGATGAGAATTTTGGTGGTTGAGATGGACAGAGTATGGTGAATGGACCTGATCTTCCGGAGCTCATAGTATGCAGAACGACAGATGTGAGAAACATGTTTATCACCAGACGTGACATGTCAACATACATTCTGTAACAAGTAACATGTTAAAGTAACAAAAACATCGGCATCGCCTACCTCAGTGGTGAAGGGTAAACTCTGGCTCTCCTCTTTGAAAAAATTAAATCTGCTGTTTTTTCGTCATTGAGTTTTAACTTGTTGTGGGTCATTCATAGTCTAATATCAGAAATACAATCTTGGATGTTCTGGATAACAGTGTGTGCCTGAAAAGTTGCCAACAAAGGTTTTATCCGATATAGAGTGAGATTGAATTGGAGTAATAAGTGGCTTCATGTACATGGTAAAGAAAATAGTACCAAGTACAGAACCTTGGGGGACTCCTGATTGAATAGAGACTGGTGGAGACACACAGTCTTCCACTATAACTGACTGAGCCCTATCAGAGAGATATGACTGAAACCGGTGGAGTGGGGAGCCTGAGATGCCATAGAGTACTGAGTCTATGAATGAGAATAGTGTGGTCTATAGTATCACAGGCAGCAGACAAGTCTAACACAGTGAGAAATGACATGTCATCTCTATCCACAGCAAACAAAATGTCATTTGTCCCTTAAGCAGGACAGTCTCAGTGTTATGAACAGGACGATAAGCAGACTGTGATGAAAAAATCAAATTTTAAGCTTTAAGATAGAATAGAAGTTGCTTGAGAATTGCTTTCTCTAGAATTTTGGAAAGAAATGGTATATTGAGACTGGACGGTAATTGTTTAGCACATTGATGTCGAGGGTAGGTTTTTTTAAACAGCAGTTTCACTAAGGCAGTTTTGAAGTTAGATGGGAAGATTCCAGAGGACAAGCTTTCATTTACTATTTCTGTGAGCGCGGGGAGTAGACAGTCTTCTAGTCATGGGGTGGGAACTGGGTCCAGCAGACAAGTTGTGGGTTTTGACTGGAGTATGATGGTCCCAAGCTCACATTCCAAGATGGGCTGAAAGGAAGCAAATGAACACTTTGGCCTTGCTAGATCGTCGACGTGGTTAACAAGAGCGGAAGGGTGCACAGGCGGTGATGAAGTTTAGCCCGAATATCAAGAATCTTGTGAAGAAAAAAAAAACCTAGCTGACGGCCTCAGGTAGTAAAGCAGGTGCAATGACTATGGGCAGTTGCGGCCTGTTCGTGCGTCCCAAAAGATGGTTACATGTCCTAAACAAACTCCGACTAGATGAAGAAGCCTGTCAACAGAGGTTGAGGACAGATGGTCAGTTCGGTTCCCAAGTCATCACGAAACATCGACATGTCCATGTCACAAAGACGGCGCAGAGTGCGAAACACTGGTGTCAGTGCTGGGCGACTGGCTGACAGGTCAAACCGTACACAATAATGCTGTGAAGAGAGCACATCTGAGACGGCAACCATGGGTATGACATTATCAGCAGGTCTGTGCACCACCCAGTCCGAGATATGATAGTTTACGTGAGTGTGCTCGGTGACTGACTGAGTCAACTGGAAGACATTGAGCAGGTCTGTGATCCTTGTGGTACACAGATGGTTTTTTTCATCAAAATGGACAAAGAAGTTACTTCGATCACGGGTATGCCACTGAGCATAAAATTCTGACAAAAACATGTTGTCAGTCAATTTGTGGTCTTGGGTCGTGGGCCGTATAAACATAATTATTAGATGATCTTTTTCTGACAATGAAAGCTTTTTATTAACAAATTCAAATGACGAGTTTACAGAAGAAAGATCAGTGTTAAACGCAAGTTATTTTACGAGAGATAATAGGGCTACTGTACTTTGTAGTATGTCTTATCCCGGTCTACAGAGAGAGAGAGAGGCAGGCTGTGTAACAAAGTTACTGTACTTTGTAGTATGTCTTATCCTGGTCCTGAGAGAAAGAGACAGAGTCAGGCTGTGTAACAAAGTTACTGTACTTTGTAGTATGTTTTATCCTGGTCCAGACAACTTGTAGCATCTTGAAGAGCTTTCTTTGTATCTCCTAGCGCCAGGTAGCATCTGGAGCGAGCCAGAAGACATTTCTTGTCGTTGGGAATTAGTTCCAGCGCCTGTAAATAATTTATTAGATTGTTAAAAATTGTCATCATTACTATCTGACATTAACGTAAGTTTAGACTTGCTCACATTTTTATGATCAACTATTGCTGCTTCTGTTCTTTTCAAAATAAATAGATATTTGCTAGTGGATGAAGATGATAATCTAGTAGCCTTTTGATCTTTGGGAGGAAAGTGTTAGACACCAAGTCCTGTTTCCTATCTCTACTTTCATTATTCCCCAGTCACGGCGATAAATTGCCAGTTACGATATATATATATAGTTAGCCCGACAGAAAAATAACCATGGCACGTAGAACAGTGTGCAGGTGGTTTTTCTTAAAGCTCCCGTAGTCTGCTGCAGTCCGAGTGACGCTCATTCTGGTCCACTTAAAAAAATACACGGGCGCGAAGAATTTGGGCAAGTAGTTTTTCTTAAAGTTCCTGTGCATTCCGTGCATTCTGAGCGATTTTCATCCAGGTTTCAGAAATGCCGAAGTTAATGTATGTGTGTGTAGATATATATCTACAGAATGCGGTGCTCAGCTTCGTAGTCAGATTCGCTAGATGAGCACCCGACCACACCCGACCCTCTGCAGAGACAAAAGGCGAACGACAGGTACAAGAACCATAGTGCGTCCGAGACTTCCAGCGGGCTTGACCAGCGGGCTTGACCAGACTTACCGGTGTCGCGCTGTTGTGAGCGCGAGAGAGATACCGAGGGCCAGTGGAGGGGAACTAGCATCCTTCTAGCACTGGCAAATTCCTTCGTCTGGGGCAGACGACGAAAGAGTATATCTAGAACCTCTTGTGAGTTTCTAGTCTGCGAGGGACTTATAGAGGAGAAAGCTTAATGCCCGCATGTAAGAACGATTAAACTTTTATTACGTTCATGTCCTGAGTGATAGACAAGAGGTCTACAAGAGAAGAAACACAAGAAAGTGAAGGTAATCAAATCTGACAGACCAGTTGGCCTGAAGCATGACTCAATATTAATGAACTGTTAATACTCTCAGTTCTTGATATTTGGTACCTCTTTGCGTTTTCTGTTCTTGTTTTTATTTATCCTTAGTACTGTTGTTTATTCTTTCTTAGTTCATGTGTTATTGGTTTGTTTTGCTGTCCATGTCTCGTTCTTGTTCTTATGCGCTTGGAGCATGCTCCTTAGGAGTGTATTACTAATTTTGCATTTATTATTATTCAAACCTTTAAAGTTTGTTGGAATTAATATTTCGATTATATTGCTTAAAACAATGGAATAGCCACCTCCGTATTTTCTACATTTTTATGAATCCTGTTTGTACCAACAGTAAGCAAGTCCTTCAGAATAATTCTGTGAATTTGTTGTGTGTGGTCAACGTGATTGTGATGACAATCCAGTCTGGTCTTGTGCGTGCTCAGTACAGTGGTCACTGAATCCACAAAAATGCGTGTAATTGCAACATACCATATCACAAGGCAGAATTGAACAGTAGAAAACATGCAGTGCATGTGCAAGCTCTGTCCATTGTCAACGCAACTCAGCAACTTTAGCTCCCTGGGAGGGTTTATAGTCGGTTTCTATGAGTCTTTTGAATCATTCCTCAAAGACGACGATTAAGTACGGTCGACCGGATGGGGAAAGAAGTCATTGCATGGCTGCAGGCGAGCGCAGGTGGTCGGCGATTGAGACTTGCTCACTCAACTCTACAGCACTGCTACAATGTAACGGGAAGCGTTGCAAAGCGAAGACGTCCTTTACACCCGTGGTCAGCTATCAGACAGCAAGACAGGTTCACTGTTCTGTTTGTTTTAAGAAAACAGCCACTGCCAACACACTCGCGAGACAACTGTAAGCAGCTGCCAAAGTAACTTGTTTCTGACCAGACGGTTCACAACCTCTCAGGGAGAGCAGTCTTTGGTCAGGTGAGCTGCTGTCCGACCTGTCCTGACACCTACACACCATATATGGTGCTTGTCTTGCATAGCCACAATGCCCTCTGGCGTGGACAAGGGAACTGACTTTCAGTCCTCTATAATTATGAATCTCTCTTTGCCAGGTCCTTACATGATGCGCGAATCCGCGTCTGGAGACGAACAAGGAGAGAGCATTACCACGATACCACTATGGTGAAGCGTGATCACTATAGTGGAGAATCCACCATAGTGTGGTGAGGGATGGAAACGGCCGACACAATTCCCCTCTGCATGATGCAAGGCAGACTGACAGAGATAATATCAATCAAATCAAAATCAAAATCAAAACAGACTTTATTGTCTGCCCAGGAGGACAGAAATTTGTCTTTGCTCACATACCCATACAGACATTTAACAAACAGTTAGGAGTAAAAGTGAGGAGTAAAATAGTGTTGATTGCACCAGTCCATCAAGGCAGTGTATGTTTATCCTAACAACAAACCTTGGTGACCAAGGGCCTAAAAGCACTGCTGAACAAAAAGAAACATTTGTTCATCACGGCAGAAGCCCACGACAGAAGATTAGTACATAGAGAGGACCATGATGCTATCCGTTGGGTGGCAGAGCTCTACGAGCATACTAGTTAGTCCGCTTTCAGTAGTTTGCCGTGGACCAACGAGTGTCGACGAGATTGAAACAGAGGTCGAGTTAGCTCTCGCCATAAACCCGATGTGTCAGAATGCGGCTCGTGGTTACATCTTGAGCTCGCTGGAGGGACCTGCCAGACGTCGAGTGTTGATGCTTCCGCATGACGCAAGAGATACGCCGAGAAAGATCTTGGGTGTCCTAGTGGAGGCGTACGGCGAACGGAAAGAATCAGTGCCACAGCAACGTGATGAGGTGGTCGACGAATACGCCGCGAAGCTCCAGAATTTAAGCAGGCGAGGTAGAAGGCGGCGCAGAGCGTCGAAGTGGCGGCGATTGACACCATCTCGGAGGACTGCAGCCCGACCGGTCAGGGAAAGTGACTGCCCCCGTCGTCCGTAACAGGATGACAGGGAAATAAAGTGTAGCTGGCCTGACTGGAAAGTATCCGACGGCGGAGGTTGTCATTTATGGCAGTTGAGTGATGGCGTTGCTCGACACCGGCAGTGAGGTAACGACGGTCACTGACGAGTGAGCACGAGGGCACATACAGGACTTACAGCTAAAACAAACTCAGGAGTGGCGGTGGTGGACATGTTTACGGCCAGCGTCTGAGGACGTTCCTATCCTGGTGGTCAAGGACCTGGTCGATGTGGTCACAAGTGAGCGCAGGAGGCGCGTGTCGCTTCTACTAGGGAAGAACGTCCTTGATCAGATAATGGACTCTACCGAAGATGTGGCGCAGGCAGTACAGGCAGCCGTGCATGAAGCTCATCTTGAGAAGACATTGTCAACAAAAGGACTGGCTAGGGCCGCTGGCAACACGCCCGTTCCAGGATGCCAATTGGGTCTGACGTCCACACCAGCCACTTTCCAGAGGTTAATGCAGACCACCATGCCGAACTGTTTAATTTCAGTCCTTCTTGTGTACCTAGACGATCATTTGGTATACTCCAAGATAAAGGACATTCAACTGCGGGAGGCGCCATACCTTCAGGATGACGACAGTGAAGAGGAAACGCCAGGGTGGTATGCTACTCTTCCAAACCATCACCACAGAACTCTTGTGACAATGCCTGTGGTGCCAGAAGTAACAGTGTCTGTGGTGTCAGATGACAGTACCAGAAATGAGTCCCTATCGTGTCCGAACCGCGCAGATCGCAGCGACTTACCGCGAGACAGGCAACAAACTCGCACAAAGTGTAGGATGAAACAGTTCGTGCGACGCTATGCCATGGCAATATGAATACCATGGATATATTTTTTAGTTGCGGTGATCGGTGACACCGTAGATGACACGTACGCATTGATCAGTTGTTTATTTTGCTAATTGTTCATTTTTCTTCAACTTTACCGCGGCTGCGTCCAGAAAATGTCATTGACAAGAATGACACACGAGGTGATGGCTGACAATAGATGTCAGCACTCACTCTTCTTCAGTCTCTGTTTGATTCCTCCTGAGTCCTTGTGCCTTTATTTAGGATGGTGATGGCTGCTGGCACGAAGGACCTCTGGTAGGCAGCTTTCCTTATGCGTGGTACCTTATAGCGCCTGCCTGAGGGCAGCAGCTGGAAGCTAGTGTGGAGAGGGTGTTTCAGGTCCGAAATGATGTTATGTGCCATCCTTCTGACTGCATGAAGGTACAAGTCAGAAAGTGGCAGCTGTGCTTGACCAATAATTTTATTTGCCTGGTGGATGATTCTGGCCAGCCTTGCCTTGTTTTTGACTAGTAGATGACCATACCAGGCAGCGATGTTGAATGAGAGGATGCTCTCAACAAGAGACCTGTACACAGTCTCCAGCACCCCAGAGCTGACGTCGAAGCTGCGAAGTCTCCTCAGAAGGTACAGCCGTTGCTGGGCCTTTTGTACACTTGGTTCACGTGATCACTAAATGAGAGCTTTCCGTCGATCACTGTACCAAGGTACCTAAACACAGCAGCCCTCTGCACCTGCTGTCCCTTGATTTGGAGTGGTGGGGAGAGAGGGGTTGTGCCATCTCTTCCTTCGTAGGCTCTTCCAAAGGCCATCTCCTCCGTTTTGTCAACGTTCAGATCCAGAAAGCTGCGGTCAAACCACTCCTCCAGCTCCCCCACACAGGCCAGGTACTGTGACAGGACTGCTCGTCTTTCAGGCAGCCCACAAGGGCCATGTCATCTGCATATTTAACAAGTTTGAGAATAGCACTGTTAATACTAATCCCATTTGTATATACAGAGAAACAGGATGGGGGAAAGCACACATCCCTGAGGGGTACCCGTGTTGAGGATCTGCTCATCTGACAGAATCATTCCATCCACTGACAAATAAACTCCGTCAGACGAGCTGCTGGACCCTATAGTACCTGTCGGTGGAACTCTGAAACCCACCCTCTGTGGTCGGTCCTTCAGGAATGATCTGATCCATAGAATTAGGCCAGTGTTGACATCCAGGTCTAGTAGGCGCTGTACAAGAAGGTGTGGCTGGACCGTGTTGAATATTTTACAGCCTCTGGCACTACCAGCACTGCAGACCATAGGACCAGGCACCGCTCTTCGGGAAAAAGCCAGACCGCAGAGGGCCAGGGTCGTCAATGACTTCCTGCAGCAAAACCAAATTAACCACATGGACTGGCCGGCCTGTTCCTCAGATCTTAGTCCCACTGAACATCTGTGAGATGTCATGGGCCAGTGATTTCACCCTTCAGCAGTTGACCTTAATCAGCTGTACCAGTTTCTTCAACAAGAGTGGCAAGCAATTCCTCAAAAGACTCTGAGAACATTGGCTCAGTCCAAGAGACAACGGTGCCTTGCCTACATTCAGGCCAATGGTGGATACACGATTTTGACTTTTTTCCCCTTGAATATCACATTTTTGAATTTTAAAAACATAGGTTACGTCAGCTCAAATTCGTGTTAAATGATTTATTTCATTGAAATTGGCTGATAATGTTTCATTTAATGAATGAAGAAATTCTTTGATTCAATGTTATTGTCTGTGCGTTTATGGGCACGAAACAGTGATTAACTATATACTTAACTTTCCCTTATTTCGAGCAGTTGTGTGTGTGTGTGTCACTGTACGACTTTGACCTAGTGTACAAACAGGGCTCAACACACACAGATGCGGAAGGGTTGTCAAGGCGACCTCAAGATCCGCCAGAAGCAGATGAAGAATACAGGGATACCTTAGAGCAGTGATGCCCAACCTTTTTCGGCCTGCGGGCCATACACATTTCCGACACGCGTGTCACGGGCCGCGTCACCGCAAAAAATTAAAAATAAAAAAAAATAGAGCAGATACCCTTTTTATTAGAAACAAGTTGTACTTACCATTAATTATGTAGTAATTAGTGGGATATTTGAAGTTGTTTACCCGAAACCAACTTCTGAATGTCCGGCTGCATCGTAGAAACACCAAGTCGATCGGAGCACTAAATCGAAATGTTCGTCTATCGAAAAAAAGATTGAGAGACGCCCCTACGTGGGGATAAATACTTCTTCTTCCCTTTTTTTCGTTTTTTTAGGTCTTTTTTTATTGCTAACATGCCGATTTCCTGCACTGTGGGCAGAAGTTTCGCGGGCCGGATGGCACCACGTCGCGGGCCGCATATGGCCCGCGGGCCGGAGGTTGGGCATCCCTGCCTTAGAGAAAGCTGGGTTCCTCCTGGAGAAAGCGAGGAAATTTCAAGACGACAATCCACAAGTCGTAAATCGACATGCAGTCGATACTGACAGCCAAGAGCGCAGGAAGGCCAGTACATTCCATCCAGCAGACAGCATGGACACCACGCCCATGTCACGTGACAATGACGCCACCGACAACTTCACTCCAGCCGTCGAAGCTGTCGTAAGGGACCCAAACACCATTCCAGACGGCATCTTAGAGCCGGAGGGCGGGGAGCCAGACTTTGCCACCCTGACAGTCGACGACTGGCGGAGGTTACAGCAGCAAGACCCTCACATAGCCGCTGTCTGCCAAGCGCTCACAGAAGGAACCGACCTGACAGTGACGGCGCCAGAGACCAGGATATACGCCAGGGAGAGGAAGAGCCTGATGCTAGAACATGGTGTGCTCTACCGGCGTGTGTCTGACACCACGTCTACCCACGTGCAACCGCTAGTTCTGTACACAAGAATATATACAAGATATATAAACTCTAGCTCTATTCACAAGATATATGTGACCGCTAGCTCTGTACATAAGAAATATATGACCGCTAGCTCTGTACATAAGATATATGTGACCGCTAGCTCTGTACATAAGAAATATATGACTGCTAGCTCTGTACATAAGAAATATATGACCGCTAGCTCTGTACATAAGATATATGTGACCGCTGGCTCTGTACACAAGATATATGTGACCGCTAGCTCTGTACATAAGATATATGTGACCGCTAGCTCTGTACATAAGATATATGTGACTGCTAGCTCTGTACATAAGATATATATGACCGCTAGCTCTGTACATAAGATATATGTGACTGCTAGCTCTGTACACAAGATATATATGACCGCTAGCTCTGTACATAAGATATATGTGACTGCTAGCTCTTTACACAAGATATATATGACCGCTAGCTCTGTACATAAGATATATGTGACCGCTATATCTGTACACAAGATATATGTGACCGCTAGCTCTTTACACAAGATATATATGACCGCTAGCTCTGTACATAAGATATATATGACCGCTAGCTCTGTACACAAGAGGCGACCGCCCAAGACCCAGCCCCTGATGGGGCCCCCCGCGCTAACAATATCGTATGATTATGTTGTAGCCAATGTAGCGGCTTCCAAAGGCCCCGCAATTTGCACAAGGCCCAACATCTCCCTAACCGTCTGTATTGTCACCGCATTGTCTCTTCCTGCACATAAAATAACTGTAAACACGTGGGTGTGTCTCACCTTTGTGTAGCGAGCGATAGCTCGATCGTACTGATGGGTACGATAGAACATGGCTGCCTGTGAGCAGACGACTACTTTGTCCTCCACCTCCTCCTTCTCCTCCTCGTCGACCATGGCTGCACCAGTTTACTCTTTCTCTTTCAGAGGCGTATCCAGTGAGCAACCTTCCATCTTGAGCTTTACAAACATATAACCTTGATCGCTAATGAGCAAGATCGACACCTTGTCCTGCCTGTCGGTTACCTGTGGCAACGGGTGCAGGTAGATACGTCAGTGCTGATTATTTCATATATTGGCGTCATTCGTGTACGTCAGCACTCTCGTACATTGTGTCATAGCATTGTTATGGTATTGTGTCATAGTATATTGCTATAGCATTGTGTGTCATAGTATGGTATCATAGCATTGTTATGGTATTGTGTCATAGTATATTGCTATAGCATTGTTATGGTATTGTGTCATAGTATATTGCTATAGTCCACCACCAGCTGGTGCAACTTACCTTGTAGTGGTGTGGTGGCTGTCCCGAGTTCAAATCTCATCTCCGGCAATCTGTTCTTTCTCTGCATGTGGCATCTTTTCGCAGAGTCAGCTGCTCTCCATGTGGAGCCATAGTTTTTGGTTCGGTGTAAAATACATCTATACTGTATATGTCTGTTGACAACAGGTATAGATATTTACCTTTGGAGCTCGCAAGCTGTTGTTGCCGGATCGGAAGGCTTCTTGTAATGTGTCTTTTGTGTTCCACAACTGCTTTAGTTCGTGATTTTATGGTGCACACAAGTTTCATTCGCCCAAGGAATATATCTTTATTTTGTTTATTTGACGAGGAAAAACATATATGGAATATAAAACATATATAAAAACACACGATTTAAACTGGGTTTATTCTTACAATGATATCAGTTCTGTCCTATTCTATCAATACCCAACTCTCACACCGTTTAATCCTAGCACCCCTTCTAAATCCTAATTCTATCAAGTGCAGGGAGATATCAGGGATTGGAGGGGAGAGAGAGAGCAACATGACCCCTTGCGCTCTGCCGAACAGGGTGCAGGCCCCAGACTTCTATGATCTATGTGGTGCAGGCACTGGGGTCTGCCTGCAAGATATTCAAAACCTTGGGTGCTGCCTGTCATGCAGTAACCCTATGTGGGACATAACACCGGACACAATAGTCTAGTCTGGAAATGTTATTTTAAACTCTACTTTCTAGGGTTTTTTCCTCACATATTGTTAAGGTTTGTCTCAAACCTGCTGTGCTATTTTTTTAAAATGTTTTTTTAAGCTAGGAAGGGGTTAGGGAATTGGAAGGGGGAGGTTGGAAGTGTCAACAGCCTGAGGCGTGCAGCGCCATACAGGGATGGCCGGCCGATCTGTGTTTAAGTTGGTGTTGATAGGTTGTTTTGTTGGAAGACAAAGGAAAGAGTGTAGTATTGTTTTGGATGTGTGTGGTGTGACTGGGGTTTTTTTTCCTTGACGGGAGAGGGGAGAATTACAATCTCCTCGGTATTATCAGTGCGTCCAGAGCGGACGGTTTTTCTATTGTAAACAAGTCTTGAACGACTTGTGGTGTAGTCCTGACTGGACTGAACGAATCCTGACAAGGTTTGTATCTTTAAATCTTTATTAACATTGAACCTGTTGAGGTTTTCTTTTGGATTTCTTTTGTGTTTTGTGTTTTTCTCTTCTGTTGTTCCTATTCTTCGTATCCGCCTGGGGTTCCCGACCAGTGCTGAGTTGAAAATAACTTCAAGAAGTGAAAACTCTGTGTTACTTTCACGTGGATATATTTGTGTATGCTAGAAGTGCAAACATTGTGCTGTTTCAAGTGGAGACTTTGTGAGGAACTGTACTGTTGGCAAGAAGATTGAATATTTTTGAGACATTGGAAGAAACGTGTGTTCGAACTGTGGGTTGGAAAATCTGGACTTGTTTAGTGTTTCTTTTTGGATTTCAAATTATATTATTTTTTTAAATTTTAGTTGTTGTCTGTGTTTTGATTTATTTATTTTCCTCGTCTGAAAGGCACTGTAGAGTGCAGGTGACAAGGTCTTTCTGGATTTTATCAACTTCCATGATTTGGGGCTTTTAAGGGTTGGTGGTTTTACACACTTCTACTTTTCCTAGCTATCAGCTACCTTCCGCAAACTGTTTAACATGTTTAACGCTTTTGAGATCAGAAATCATTGTGTTAAATAGTAAGGGGTAAGAACACGTCTTTGAGGAATGCCATTCCTTAAGTCTTCACTTCTTTGGATGCTTGATACTCAACCCTCACAAGTATTTTTCAGCCTGTCAACTACATGTACCATTTAGGGGCGCCTGTTTGTAGAGTTTTTTCTGGATCATGAAGCATATCAGAAGCATTTTTTATATCCCCAAATACTCCATATAGATTCATTTTTCAGCGTGGGTATTTTATTATTTCTTATTGTAAGGCTGTAATATGATCTACTGTAAAAACATCCTGGTCAATCTGCTCGGAAAGGTTTGGTGGGTGGGGGGAGGAGACATTATCAGCTTGCAGAAATTGTTTCGTGGTCTTTTTTCATAATTGTTTCAAACAATCTTCCTAGTTGGGAGGTAAAGTCTAATCGTCTATAGCAGTGATGCCCATCCTTTTTCGGCCTGCGGGCCATATCCATTTCGGACAGCCGTGTCGCGGGCCACTTCACCGCAAAAATACAAAAAAGAAAAAAAATTAGAGCAGATACCATTTTTTTATTATTAGAAACAAGTTTTACTTACTTTTTATTAGAAACAAGTTTTACTTACCATTATGTACTAATTAGTGGGATATTTGAAGTTGTTTTCCCGAAACCAACTTCTGAATGTCCGGCCTTATCGTAGAGACACCAAGTCGGAGCACTGAATCGAAATGTTCGTCCATCGAAAAAAAGATTGGGAAACGCCCCTACGTGGGGATAAATACTTCTTCTTCCCTTTTTTTCGTTTTTTTTTTTTTTTTATTACTAACATGCCGATTTCCTGCACTGTGGGCAGAAGTTTCGCGGGCCGGATGGCACCGCGTCGCGGGCCGGATATGGCCCGCGGGCCGTAGGTTGGGCATCCTAGCTTGTAGACCTTGTTGTAGCTTTTCCTGGTTTAGGACTGAAAAAAAGCCCCTGTTACCAATTTCCCTCTACCAGGGAAGCGTCCCCTTTTTAGAATTTGATTTAAAAGTGGAAGAATTTTCATATTTTTAATCAGGTGGCAATTTGGAGCATTTCAAAGAGTTCTGGTCCAGGAACTGATCCTTATTTTTTTATAAATATTTTAATGACTTTTCTATTTCCTGGATAGTTAGTGGACTGCTAGTTTAGAGAGGCCATCGAGGGGTTCTCTAATGGTTATCAAGGTCCTCAGTTTCTAGTATGTGTACCCATGTCCACCAGCACACAAAAACCAACACACACACACACAATTTCCCCATGCATAGACCCACACAACAACCATTTTTTTTTATATGGAAGCATCCAATAACTATTTAATCAACACAGAAACAGTCAGCATTAAATTCACATCATATGCTTTAGCATCATTCTTCGTCTTCTTGTTCCTAATCACCCCCAATGGAGCATAGGGCCTCAACTACACCATGCCATCAGATCCGGTTCTGGGCGTCCCTTTATCATAGTAAACAATTTTAGTTTCTGAATGTTCATTAGACTTTTATCTTGGGCACGTAATTTCAGCAATAACATTAACTTCATATTTAATAATGTGATGAAATACAAAATTATAACTAGCCTATAAGATATCAAAATACCCACACCATAAGATGTATTATTATCATTCAGTACAGACCACATAAAACAGCATCAGCATTCAAATGTTATGACATTACATTATTTACAGTTAAACCACCATCTTGCGACATATTAAAAGCATATAGTTTACAACAATTCTCGCACGTGAACCATTACTAACATATCAAAACTACCTCTCCATGTGACCATGTCACACTGCAGGATTTCCTGGCATGACAGGCGAGACAGAAGCAACACCCAGTTATGCCTGATAGCCATTTCCTCCATTTTGACTATTGACATAATCATAGGAGTTGCTGACATGGGTTTTTGGAAATTTTTACAGTTTGGTAAGGGTCGCAGTCAGCACATTTTTATAACATTTTGGGGCATGTCTAATGTTTTATCATGCCTAATAACCACTTGGAATTGAACTCTGAATGCCATTTTTAATATTCTCTGCAATCACAAAAATCCTGGCTTTCAGTAATATAAAGTATTATTCAGCCAAAGGATATTGTCAACATTTTGCAGCTGAAAAATCACATCACAAACAGCATGATCTTTTTCCATAGCAATGGACATATTTATTAATGGACATGTTTACCACAAGGAGGACCTAGTACAACCCTAACAGGACCAATGTTTCACTCACTAGCTACCTCAATCTCAGTGTCATTGATAAACAGCTGATGAATGATACCACTTCTCTTGCATCCTGAACTGGTGGCCTTAATGTAGGCACTGTGCGTACTGTCTATGGCAAAGTGAGTTTCTGTTCCATCATCTATAAACTCTCCCTGGTAACACAAACAGACTATTTAGTATTATCATGGTACAATATATAATTATATAACTGTAGCTTCACATACTGAAACATTCAACCACATACCTATAAAGTTTTTTATTGACCTATAAACTAACAGCGTAAATGTTTACATGTGCAAACCAAAGATAGTACAGTGATACCTCGGTTCTCGAACGCCTTGACTTTCGACCAAATCGGTATTCGACCAGGAAATTCGAGAAAATTTTGTCTTGGAATCCGAACAAATATTTGGAACTCGAACATCCGAACGTCCGAGATGAGCCGAATGACGTTCATTCGGCCAGCGCGCCTTGCTTGCGTCATCAGTGTGAGTGCAGAGAGAGAGAGAGTCATGAAATGTGTGCAAAATGGGCAGAAATCGCAAATTTTGTTGAACAACATCACCCTGATAAAGTGGTAGCAAATAGAGCAGTTAACATTTTTAATGACAGTGTTATGTCCACTTTCCGCAAAATTTTGCAAAGGAGAAAAAAACAGCAAACAATTGACAAATTCTTCCGTAAAGAAATCAGACAAGCAACTGCAGAGCAAGATTCTGATTCTCCTCAGCAAAAGATACAGAGAACAGAAACACCCGAAGAGCAGTTACCCTCTGTTTTTATTGAAGAGGACTCCCCTTCAAAACAATAACCATCCCCCTTCCCTCTTCCCTCCACATTCATTTCCTCCTGCCATAAAGTTTGGTACAGGTACAGTAAATGAAACACAATTTACTGTACTGTACTATACAGTACATTTTATTTATTTATTTTTTGTTTTTTTGTTTTAATAAATACACTTTTATTTCTTATTTCTTGTTGACACTCATGTTTTTCTACATATTATATACAAATTAGGCCAGTAAATAGGCATTTTCTGGGGCTTGGAACGAATTAATCCAGTTTCCATTATTTCCTATGGGTTTCATTGCTTCGGTTCTCGAACAATTTGGTTCTCGACCGTCTTCCCGGAACGAATTATGTTCGAGAACCGAGGTATCACTGTATTGGTATTGGAGGTCTTCATCAAAAAAAAAAAAAAAATTAAAGTGTTGATTTTCCAGGCACCATAAAATTGCAGCAAAATACGTTTACAGTTTCAGAGTTAACCCCAACCCTATTCCTAGTTTTAGGGTTGCTGCTCTTCACCCAGTTTCTTATAACCCTAACCCTCACCCACTCACTATATTACCCCTAACCAATTCTAATCCTCATCCTCATCCAACCTCTGGAGCTCACCCAACCCCTCATCTCCAACCAATGATGTCCCTGGTTTATACATACTTGTACTCACACGTACACTGACACATAAAATTATACATACAAAAGGAAGTGAAAGTAAGCTCACTCATAAAAAGGCAGCCTTTTAAATTAGAGCCAATTAATTAGATGCTTACTTGTGTCTCCACTTTTTTCCCATTTACCCACACATCCAGTGTATCTTTTTCTGCACAAAAGTAATAAAATAGTATCTTCAGCAATAATGTTCCTCTATGTATTGAGTAACACATTAGTGATAATAGTCATAGAACGCATTTTTGCTGACCAGATTTCCAGTGCATGCAATGTGGTATACAACAATAAGCTATAGAAAAACACTCACATACACATAATGACAAAAAGATGAGAACACTTCAATTACTAAAAGAATTCTACATGCAGATTCCAATGGAGATGACTAACAATGTTAACAGCCTCATCTAGAAAATCAATGCCAAGGATGAGAAGTGGGAGACAGTCTGCAGTTTCAAATATTTAGGGTCAGTTAGTTGCCTCAGATAAAGATTCTCAGACAAAGACAGAGATGAGAAATGATAACTTCCGTCAACTCCAAATCAGTTTGCTGTACTTCCTGGCTACCTCCATCTTTCTAATAGCATGCATCGTTGGACCCTGAGAGCAGACTTGCACAACAGAATACAACCATGCAAGATGATATGTTACAGGAGGTTGCTTCATATCTTTTACAACCAATCACCACCAACATAATGTACAAAAGAGAATTAGGGACAGAACTGAATCTTAAATGTCCTAACATGATCTGCTGTCCACAGTGGAAAGATAAAAGGTAGACACATGTCCACATCATCATACAGGGTTAGAAACAGGTACAAGATAGACACATCTCCACATCATCAAAGGTGAAGATACAAGGTTAGAAACAGAAAACAAAGAGAAAGACACAAGAATTAATTCTAAGACAACACCCAAGAGTGACCTGGACTCTAATTTGGATTATTCCAGAAATAGAAAAACAGGGCAAAATGGCAATATCATAAGGTACTCCTGCAGCCAATTAGGCGATAATGGCATACAGGTAGCTGGGAAAAGAAAAGAGATTACAACTTGACAAGTATTTAGCTTTCTGGCCTATATGAAATATTTAGAAAGTAGAATTACTAGGGAGAGATAACATATTTAGGAAAATATCAGTACATATCTATACTGCATAAACATAGGCGACATACATAAGATATATGTAATATATGTATAGAGAAAGAAGCAGAGAGATAAGATATTCATTAAGTACAATATTATTCACCAGGTAGCATGCTAGTTTGTTTAAGCCTGGTCCAACTATAATTGTCATACAACTTTTGGGTGCTCAATGTTAATGAAACAGTAGTTACAGAAGAAAGTCAAAATTACATAGAAAATAGTCTGGGTCCAGTGAGTTAATAGTCAAGCCTTTCAACATGTGAAAGTTTTTATTTTAAGTCTAAATGCAGCGTGAACAGTTTTTCTAGAATCAAATGTGTCAAATAAAATATTATACTTGTGAGGCTACTGTAAATTAGCTTGCTGACGGTTGTTTTTGCTCTGCATACCCAAGTGAGTTTTGAGATGAACAGTAACTTAGCACGATGACAATACAGTATATGGATAGTTCTCTCAGTTGACTCATTTTGAAGACAAGAATGCATGAATGAACCAATGAAATCAAGTTGCTGATAGATGTTACAGAACTTTGTGTGGCCCACTAATGTGAACTGTGATAAAAATCACAAGATCTGCACAAGCATTTTTTTTTGTGCATGAGAAGAGAACACAATTACTCTGTGTGTGTAAGCTGCAGCATAGTTGTGATAACTATTACAAGACATAGTTGACATGTATTCAACAAAAGGAAAACAATATGTCAACATTAGCAATATGTAGGTGACATACCTAGGACGATGCGAGTAGGATTACCAGAGACAAATGTGACCCACGTGTGCATTATTCTGCTTTGATTCTCCTTAAATTTTTTAAGTGGCTTGCCATTAACCTCTAGCGTGTACTCATAGGAAAATCCACTGACAGCATCGATAGTTATGCAGCATCTGGCTTTCCCAACAGTAAAGTGCTCCTTGCCTACCAGTTTAAACATCCAGTCTGTGCGATATATCTCCTGCACAAAGACCAGCATTGCAGCTGATACATAATTAAGCATCTCAGAAAATACACCATTTGCATGAAATCATTATTGTTTCCATATGATTTGCTTTTGGCAAATATTACAGTTGGCACTTCAATTAAACCCAATTTTACTAATAAGTACATGTTTACATGCTGATAAAAGTATTTCAGATGTCAAAGATCTATGAATTTAAAACCTTCTCAAATGGACAAATTTCAAATGTTGACAATGGCAAAGTTACATATGATAATTACATAGAAAAACTGGTTTTGGAAAAAAAAAAATGTTTGGGACATTGAAACATTGGTCAACATATTAAGCTTAGTCCAAACTTGTTTGCCCAAATGTTTGCCAAACTTGCAATCCAAGCGGATGAGTCAAAACCACTATATTTGCAGGAGTTATAAGATGACATTATGATTCTTCATTACTGTCAAGACTGACAGTTCTATAGACCAATGGTAACAAAATCCATGCATGAAGTTACAAATCAAGGACTACAAGAAACAACTGTGTTAAATAACTTCTGATTTTTTTTTGGTCAAAATCTGGCAATAAGTGAGTTGAAAAAATTAAAGCAGTAATGGCAAAGAATGCAGGCTGCAAGTCTGACGGAAGGTGCTATTCTTATTTTACAATTTTTCTTTAAATATAACATTTTACTCTGGCAAATAATTTTGTTTATATCCTGCCAGCATGTTTTTAGGGGACAAAGTTCTCTTCATGTTGGTGGTGTTCAAGTGTGGAAGGATAAGTGTGCAATACATGTGAATGTATAAAAACTCAAGAGTTCACAGGGAACCTTGGGCTAAACCCAACACTCTCATTTCTGAGCAAATCATCAGGGTGGTTTGATACAGACACTGTTTGTGTGATTAACAGGGATCAAGAGCCGCAAATTCCTTGCCCAGTCAAGGTGGCTTTGTAATTTTTTTTTTTTATTTTTAAGTATTCAATAATGTTATCAGAGATTTTAAAATATTGTGAGTGTTTTAATCTGGTAAAGAATCATACAATGAATTTTGTAGTACTGATCCTCTGGCTGCTTTTGAAAAAATATAAAAGCCATCATTCTTGTCTTGCATATATGTATTGGCATTTATACAATGGAAAGAATGCCCACAGGAATTATGCTGGAGAGAGGGGCAACAGCATGTGACACCATGTCCCCATAAAGGAACTGTGTGACTGGGAAACCACTGGATGCTGGAGCTACGCATTGTGGAGAGGTATCTGGTCATGGTCTGCTTATCAAGTCGTGGTTTCTGGCCCAGTTGAAAGGTGCTAGAATCCTTTCTGTTTAGAGTTTGCTCCAAGTGGGCGTTATTGTTCTAGAAGCATTATTGTTCTAGTCACTGAACGAGAAATTTCATGTGTGTTTGTGAGGGAGATGGCTACAGTCATTCTTAAGTGGTTATATGTATGGATTCACTCCTACTTGTTTTAGCTTTGTGCTGGATAAGGATACATTTGATGATGTGTTTGTGACTTTGTCATGACATTACTTGTAGACCAGACCATATCAGGTGCTTGATTTTTGTTTAAGCTTTTAACCAGCAGTCCAAGTTGGTTTTAACAGCTCACATTTTTGTGTAGTTGGCACTGCTATAGGTAGATCTCTACATTTTACAGAAAGTCCAAGAAAATGTTTCCACTGTATAAGTGACTGGATAAAAATTGCTTTTGAAATGTTTTGAGCAAAATTCTTATGTATGGTGCAGGGACGAAGTTCGCACAGCACCTGAGATCTGTAAATACAGATCTCTGACCAGTTTTAATTAATCTGTCATTTGTAGCCATTATCTTTAGGAAATGACAAGTCCAGACTAAACCCATCTGAATGTCAAAAAGAACATCCAGCAACAGCATATCATGTCCCGATCCTTTTACAGAGATTGGCAACTTTCCTCTTCGAATTCAGCTCATGCAGACAACAATATTTTTAGAAATGCTATGCTTCTGTCACTTCCTGTTTTCTTGACAAATTCAGGTGTGGTTAAGAGAAAAACATTATTATAATATTTCTCGTGCCTTTTTGTTATAAAATACCACCGGAATATGTTTTTGTGATACTTTATGTTCTATTTCCTGCGATTTTTGCTTAGCGCTCATGTCTAACAAATCGTGCCTCAATAAAGTATTTGGAGACCTGCTTAGAGGGCGCAAAGATAAAAATTTTATGCTAAAAAGTTCAGAGAGACCTAAGACTGTTACAATTCTGCAACCAGGTAGAAATTGACTTCTGGAAAAGAAGGGATGTTTAACAATGATCTAACTGAAGGATGAATGGATGTTTGTTTGGAATGATGAGAAACTACTGCTTGTTGTAACAATGCTGTAAGACCCACTCAGTGAATAATTTGAATTTAGAGCAGGGCATGAGGCAAGTTGGAATTTGAACCATACTATAATCATTTGTGTTTATGTTTAATTTTTGTTTTGGTGTTTTTTTTTTTTTTAAAATTATTATTATTATTAAAGTTGTAAGGTAGGTAACTGTGTGGTTGCCATTTTCTGCCTGCTATTTTCTTAAATATTACAGTTCTCTCTAAGTAAATCTATAGTTCAAAGGAGGAAAAATGTAACTAACTTGGGGAGTAGGTTAAACATAAACAATTGAAAAGCCTACAGGCAGGTGTTTGTGTTTTGTTGAATGAAAGAGCTTGTGTGGACACGGTTGTATGTTAGCCCTACATATGTCTGAGGTAGGTTTAAATACAATAAGCATTTACAGAAAGTAGATCCAACATCCTTTGTACATGGTTTCTAGCACTGTCTCTTACCATCCCATCAACACGAATAACACGTTTTCCAGATGTTGTACCATGTTCGAACTCCACTTTATGAACTCCATCACTCAAAGCCAAATCCCATGTGGCTACCAGATCTGAGGAATGTGTCATAATACTCTCTCTTTACCCAATTTGCTTAGTAGCCTGTGCAAAACATAAAAAAAAATTAAATCAGTTCTCAGTTGTCCTCCATTCTCAAATAAATTTTTAAATTTATTATTTCTATAGACTATTATTTCTAACAGGTTATTTGTACTTAGCTGACTTTTTTCAGACATTAACTATTAACCATGTTAGTCAGTCAGTCAGTCAGATGTCCCTTGACTGGCACCTGTCATTGCGGGGAGATCATGGATAGACAGGGCAGTTGACAGGGCTCCTCACTATTGCCTCTTTTGGATGATAGTGAGAGTCTTTGATGTTTTAAGCCAGCTCTTTCTCTGACCACTGTGGCGTTGGCTATCCTCCAAGGTGCTTTGAAGAAAAATCTTCAACGGGATTGTGTGCCGGCTCGCATGGCCAAAGACCAGCAAACATCAAAGGACTCTAATAACACTGGTTCAGTCCATGAGACAACAGTGCCTTGCCAATGGTGGACACATATGATATTGATCTTTTTCTCCGATATAATTTTCTGCATTTTGAAAACATGAGTAATGCCAGAAAGCTCAAATTCTTATTGTTAAAATAATCGATGATTTGCTTCATTGAAATCGACTGATAATGTTTCATTTCATGAATGCAGAAATTCTCTGATTCAATGTTATTGTCTGTGTGTTTATTGGCATGAAACAGTGATTGACTATACAGACTTCCCATTGTTTTGAGCAGTATATTTGATTTGAAGAAATGCATAGTACGTATTATGCGGTTGGTCATTTATCAACCCCTAGTTCCTTTACCTTCACCTCTTTAGTTCACTCAGGCCTGCTGAGAGAGGGTGATGAGAGGGGGCTGGTGACAGGGCCAGGACTATGAAGGGGGTCCAGCCTTGGTCAGTGAATTCCTTCTTCTTTTCTTTTTCTTTTAAGGAAAGGTTGATGGAACATTCCTCACTCTGGGGATTTTTGTTCTATGATATACTACAGTTTGATCCTTTACCATCATTTTCCCTCATTTACTAACTATCACATGTAAACAACTCTATGTTCAAGCAGTGATGTAGATCCTAGTACACTTGTCCTAATGTTTGCTGTCTATATTACGTTAGTGAATGAAATGTAGATATTGACAATCGAACTGTAAGCATATTATTATATTAGTTTAGTTTAGTCCTTGCTACTCCTCGAGGAGCACAGGGCTGCAACAACACCTCACCAGTGGACCCAGTTTTGGACAAGCCCCTTCAATTGGGCCCATGTTGTTCCAATGTCTTATGTCTCACTTTCTGCTGTTCTTTTCTAAGTCTGCTTTGATCTCCCTACTCTCCTCTTCCCCTGAGGATTCCAGTCAAGTGACTGCTTGGCAATGGTGTCAGCTGGTTTGCGCAGGGTGTGTCCTATCCAGCCCCATTTGCGATTTTTGATGTCTTGGCTAGTGGTATTCTGGTTGGTTCTTTTCCACAGGCTGCTGTT
Source organism: Pomacea canaliculata (assembly GCF_003073045.1). Taxonomy (NCBI): domain Eukaryota; kingdom Metazoa; phylum Mollusca; class Gastropoda; order Architaenioglossa; family Ampullariidae; genus Pomacea; species Pomacea canaliculata. Next base: position 44,801,686 of record NC_037591.1, on the reverse strand, counting down.
AGAGATCTTTTCAGGCCATCTTATTCCCATAATATGGTGTAGGCATCAGTTGGTAAATGTCTGGAGCTTGTCATTGATGGTCTTTGTCACTCTCCAGGTTTCAGAACCATACAGTGGGACTGCCTTTACATTGGTGTTGGATATGCGGATCTTACTGCAGAAAGATAATGCTCGGGAGTTCCAGATGGGGTGCAGGCTGTTAAAAGCATGCCTGGCTTTGTTGATGCAGCTTTTGATGTCATCATCCGCTCCAATGTCCTTGTTGACAAAGCTCCCCAGATACATAAAGCCGTCTGTTTCCAGGATGTTCTCTTCGTGAAGTTGGATTGGGAGTTCATGCTTTTTGTTGATTCTCATCCCTTTAGTCTTCTTTCTGTTGACCTTTAAGCCAGTCTTCTCAGCTTCCTGTCAGCTTACTCAGTTTGGTTTGTGCATGTTGCTGCCAATGAGATAGGAGACTAACGTCATTTGCAAAGTCCAAGTCTTCTAGCTGTTTGTTGAAGGACCGCTGGATACAAGTGTTGTTGCCTTGCGTATAATCCAGTCTATGACTACCAGGAAGATTGTTGGTGATAATATGCAACCCTGTCTTCATTACAAAAGGTTTAGTGAGTTCAGGTCAGGTCAATCCCATGCCCGGTCCGGGCGTAGGGGGGAACGTCTGGCAGCAGCAACAGACAGAATTTTCCACCCGGTCCTGTCTTGAGCAGATGAGAGCAGGTCTGGCATCTCGCGTTCGGTCCCATTCTTTGATGTTGGTGACCCAGCTTTTCCTCGGACGACCACGACGACGGCTCCTTCGAGGGTTCCTTGTAGGATCGTCTTGGACAGGGGTGTGGCGGGTGACGTGACCGAACCAGGCGAGCTTGCGCCGCTTCACTGTTGCCAGAAGGGGTTCTTGTGGCCCACGAGAGAGGTTACGGTGCTCCGTACGTATGCGTTTCTGTGTTCGCGGTACGAGATGCGGAGCAGCTTTCTCAGGCACTTGTTCTCAAAGGCCTGGAGTTTCTTCTCCGTTGCGGCAAGCAGCGTCCAAGTCTCGCAGCCGTAGAGAAGGATTGACACTACGAGGGACTTGTACAGCCTGTGCTTGGTACTGAAGCTGATTGAGTTGCTTCGCCAGATCCTATCCAGCCTGGACATTGCGGATGTTAGCCATACCAATCCTGATACGGATCTCTGCTGTACAGCAACATCTCTAGTCAGGGTGGCACCCAAGTACTTGAAGCTGTTGACCTCCTCCAGTTTCTGGCCGTTCATGACGATGTTGCTGCTGTTGTCGGTGGTGGAAATAATCATTACTTTGCTTTTTTTCTGAGCTTATTTCCATGCCATAGGCCCGCTCGCCTGGAGAGTCTGTCCGTCAAATCCTGAAGTTCGTTGTTACTGCATGAGGTCAATGTCATCTGCAAAGCGTAGGTTGCACAGGGGTCTGCCACCAATGGAGATTGAGGTAAGGTGGTTGTGGAGGGTTTCTTGCATGATTTTTTCAAGGAAGATGTTAAAAAGTTTAGTGAGTTTACCATTGTGAATAATGTGGCAGGACAAGTCTTCCTACAATATTATTATATACTTCGAAAATAATTTATGATTACAATTACAAGGGAATGGTGAGGTCGTTTGCCCCGAGGCCCATGCTGGCTTTCAGCAGCCCTGAGTTCTTTTGCCAGCTTTTTTAATTATTATTATTGATTTTATTGCTGGCTTCATAGCTATTTTTCTCTTCAATGTTTTCTTTCTGTAAGAAAAAGGTTACTTTTCTCTGAAACGTAAGCCTCAAAACTCATATCTATAGTATTTAAATCCTGTATTGTCAAAAGACTTCCTCAACATTTTTCTTCGATGATAATATGTCTACTTTTCACTGGCTACTTACTGTGCAGCTTGTTTCGCGGCGCTGAGCAACAGCAGCTTCCTGTAAAAAAAAACTAGTACTGCAGTAAAGGCTAGTAGGTCACACGTTAAAGTTGTTCTTATTAATATTAAGTCTAAGATTAACTTATTTTATTATAAAATTAAATAATTGATAGTATTTTAAAGTTATATCGCCGCCCTAGTAACCAATACTGCGGAACGCCGTCAACAAATATGGCAGAACCATGGAAGGTTTGTGGGGAAGAACGGATTTCAGAAATCAGAAAAAATAGTCATTTAATCATTTAGTTAAAAACAAAATTAGTACTTTCCCTTAGACCCTGGAAGTCGTATCGCATGAAATACTTAAGTAATCATATGAAAAATGCTTTAGTCAACTACGTTGACTAACTCAGTAAACTTTCACAGGGCCTGGGGGCTACGGGAACATCATGGGAAACGTCTTACATTCGTAGTTGCGACGCACTGTCCAGACCGCGTAAATATTGCCTTGTGCTATATTAGGGTTCGGTAGACAAGACGCTTGCCCCAGTTTACCAGGGATGATGAGTTCACTTCATAAATACTGTAACCAACACGTCAAAATGGTTACGTATGGTTGGGCTACATCGTACATGCAGGAATAACACAAGATGGAATTCTCAGCTGAAGTTTCTTTATTCTGCTCTTTTCTCGGCGGCTGGCCTGCCTCCTCTCTCTCTTTCCAATTTCAACAGGTCCCACGCCTTTTGTTGTTGAGCTTGAAAGGGAGAGTGCTTTCCGCCTCAAGGCGATTTCGCATGGTCCCATGCCACTGTCCGCCCCGCTACTTATTTGCCTACCCTCGGAACATTCTAGAATGTAGATCCCTCCATCCCCTGCCCCCCCCTCGCCCTGTCAGGTCATTGTTTCCACCCAAGTTCTCAGGCGGGTGTAACAATAGACCAGTGGCCAGGGCGGGCAGTTCAGGGTTGGCTACCTACGTCAGTTTGTTTTCATCCTTAACACAAAACCTGGTGGCCTCTGAAAAATGCCATACAGCTATATTTCTGACTAAGTTGTGAGTAAATGGTTTGTTTGAAACCCAAAACATTGAGGGGAAATGATTCAAAATGTCAGAATATATCATTTAAGCTCAACTTACCATTTCATTTGCTTGTTTCTTTTATGTAATAAACAAAAAACCAGTTTTTAATGTGATATCTGTCTTACAATCCTTGTAAAAATAATTAGTTAAAAGCTTGGTACAAGATACTATTTCCCCAAATATGACTATGAACATTACCACACACAGAAAGACATGAAGAACACAGATATGTTTACGACAACAGAGACATCAGGATGGTTTATTGATATGTTTACAACAAAACAGACATCAGGATGATACATGGATATGTTGTAAAGGCCTCATCCAATGGGAGAACTGAGAACATTTTCTAATCATTTCATGACAGCACAATCTTTCTGTGCATGGTGATGTTTGTGTGTGTGTCTCAAGAATAGAAAAAGAGTGTTCACCCAGATTTAGGAAATGGTATCTACCACTGAGATTTACTAAATCATTAGAAAACAAAATTGCATTATACTTTTCCTTTAAGAACAATGGAAAACCAAATAGAAAATGACATTTAATATAATTTGATAGGATGCATGTATTCTGCAGAGTGAAAAGGTGGAGTGGGCAGAAGTGAGCAACCAGCTACGAAAGTGTGGACTTCAAGATGTCAGAATTTTAGCTGCTTCAAATTTGCCTTTTGAATCAGGTGTCTGACCTAGCAGAAATATCTTCTTTAATACCTTTTGGGGTTAATAATAATAATGGGTACTTATAACATGCAGCAATACAACCAAGATAGATAGCACTCTCTGCATAGACCAGCCATGATAAGTGAAAGAACAGACAGTGGCTGGTGAGTTTCGTATAGGACACCAAACAGCATAAAGATGAAGTACAAGAGTAGAATGTAAAGCAATGGGTGAAGGGATGTAGGTATTGTAAACAGTGTAAAGATGGAGTCGTTACATGATGGTTAACAAGACAATGTTACAAGGGAGTTAAGTGATTAGTGTTTTACGCCAAGTCAGCAACTAAGGCTATATCACAGCAAGACAGCCAGCCCTATAAACAGATGTCACATGCAGACAAAGAACAGTGTGCCCGAGACAACTGCTGAACCCAGGACATCCAACCTTCACTGTATTGGTGATAGGGGCAAACCGCTGCGCCACTCTGCTGCCCTACAAGGGAGTTAAGAATAATAATTCAGGGATAGTACTGTGAGAACAAGTATGTTTTCAGAAAGTTTTTGAATGTAACCTTGGAGTTCGAGTGGTGAATATGATGTGGAAGAGAGTTACACTGCTTAGCAGCATAGAGGGAAAATGTTGTCCGTATGTGATTCTCTGTTAGAGTGGAAAAGCTCGATGTGTACATGTCTTTCATTTACTTCAGCAAATGATTAGAAGAAACAGAATTGTGTGTAAAGATTTTGAAAAGAAGCTTAGAAAATACAGAGCCTTGGGGCACTTCAGCCTGTGCAATATCACAGAGTAGAAGAGTTGGTTTCTTTTTATTCTAATCCTTCTAAGATGGCAAAAGGGCCATTCATAATACCCTTTGTCCCTATATCATGTTTATGAGATCCCACTGGTATATTTTATTGTACTTAGCTCTGTTACTAATTTTGTTATTATTAAGGTTACTATGTATGCCTGGACTTGGACAACAGTCAGATACTGCGTCACAACATCTTAAGTCTGGTCAGGGAATGTCAACATCAACAAAGTTTAATACAGGACTTGATGGATACCAACCATCACCTCAGGTTAGAGAAGTTATTGCAAAACATTTTATTGAATGATCTAGTCCTTTATCAGGCAGTAGATTGTAAAAATATGTCTTGTGAATATATAATGTGCCATAATAGCCAGGGCTCAAAAACAGATATTATGTACAGGGGTGTAGCGCTAAGAGAAGGAGAATGTGACATTTTGTGTGTTTAGAGCGCTCTATAGAATAAATGTAATAACCCACAAAGTATGCTAACAAAGATTTTTGTTTTATAAATAGTAATATCTAACCTAAAAAAAAATGCTGTTTATGGACAAGACTGTAGACATTAAAACATCTGCAAGCATATGATATCAGGCCTTGTATACAGTAGTGCATGAAAATTCAGATGCAGATCGGCCCCTGATAGCTGCCTTTAGCCTACACAAATTTGTGGTCCTGAATTTTCCCAATCTTTGAGTAGCATTTGCATGATTGGCAGATATCATAAAATAACATGTGGGTATGGAAGATGGGTGCAAGGAACTGAGACCTTAGGTATTACCAAAAGAGTTGCAAGTTAACAACAAGAGTACATCATCATCATCATCATCATCATCGTCATCATCTTTCCTTCTTTGATTGGTACCAGTTAAGGAATAGTTGTATTGATGTGATGGTGCTAGTCATCAGGGGCCATAGTTATGTAGTGAGGGTAAGTTGTTGCCCTGGAGCAACATGGGAAACTCAATAACAAGCGTCTTGTTTCCAAAGTTATGAAGTGGCTTCCAGACCCTGCAGATGTTGTTTTACCTTTTTCTACAGTAGTTATGGAATGGTAGCAAAGGTTTCTTAGGATAAAGAAACATGAAGTAGTGTCCATTGGGTCTGGATGCCGAAGGATGTCAGGGAAGTGTCCTCAGTCACTTACTGTTCAACATAATAATGGCAGATATCCCCAAAAGTGTAAAACATGTTAAAGTTATACAATTTGCAGATGACACATCCCTCCAAGGAAAAGTAGAAATATGTGAAACAACCCTAACAAACACAAAATCATAGGAATAGATAAGATGCAGAAGGATCTGAACAAAATAGCGAAATGGTTTAAATATATATGATGGCTTCAAACTGTCAGCCACCAAAACCCAGGCAATAATAGTCCAAAAACCAAACTAAAAAAAACAGAATACCATAAATTAACATTAAACCAAAAAACCCTTAATTATAATTAATTATAGTTCACAGATACAATTTTTAGGTGTTATCTTTTCAGAAAAAACAAACTGGAACCTATATGTAAATAAAATAACTAAAGCTGCAAAAAAAAAAAAAAAAAATCTTATGAGAGTAGCTACTGGAAATTACCGGAAAACCAATCCAAAGTCTCTTATTATCCTCTATCACACCCATGTGATGTCTAAACTATTATACACAGCTCCACTGCTAGTCCACCTTAGATCCATTCAGATAGCTAAACTCCAGTAAATACAGGCCAGGACGCTAAAAGTAGCATTAGGAGTACCTTATACACACCAAACCTGTCAGTACTGGCAGAAACAGGTCAGAAACCCATAGAATTGATAATCCAGGAAATGACAGCCAATTACTACTACAAGATGCAGTGTCTCCCACCAGAACATCCAGTCCGACAGATTCATTTACAACCCCACAGACACAGTAAAGGCCTCCTCATTCCACAGATGACCATTCAACAACACATCCAAGACAGAAAGCACAAAGGGTGTAGAAACAAACATTACAGCCCCTTACTCATCCATCAGCATGCTAACCCCACCCTGGACACTCCCACAACCACAGATAGACTTTGATCTCACAACCTATAACAAAGAAAAATACCCAAAGCAAATCACTGCTGAAACAAAACTTAAGCTAACCACCACAGACAAAGACCACACACACATATATGCTGATGGATCCCACGATCCAGAAATACATGCAACGGGATTAGGAGTTTACTATCCCGACAATATTATTATCCTGCTCTTTGTTGGAATCTCACTTTAATTCTCATTAGGGGCCTGTGTGGTACTTCTGTCGCAGTGATAACATGGCTACGATGGTGTCCATCTTGTAGACAGGATACCATAAAATGCATTTCATGAACTTTTCACATGTGCTATTAGCTATATAACATTCAGAATGTAGATCTATGTGTATTATCTTTTCTTTGTCATACATTTTGATGTGACAGGGAGGATGCTGCAGACCTCAAACAGAAAGCTGAGAAGTTCTACACTCGGCTTAAGGACACAAAGGTTATGCTGGAATGCTCCAGAGTCAGAGTGCAGGTAACTCGAGAATCCCATATCCCAGGAGCAAATAGCAATTTCTGTCCAGCATATATAGAAACATATGGCAGTTTCAGTTAATTTTCCAGCACCCAGAGTTTTTTTGTTTCAAGATCATATGTTCAGCTGATGTGCTTGACAGCTTGTTGATTACAACAACATATAATTAAATGAGGGACAACTCTAGCGGGAACAGTATAGTTGCAACTGTGGCTCATTATTACAAGGTAGATCTTCAAACTCGAGATTTTTATCTGCACCCAAGGGCTACTGCTGTGAATGAGACTGACAGAGTAGGTAGTTTCTATCAGCAGGTAACCTATAGTCTCCGACATCTTTTCCTGTCTGTGCCTAGAGGTACTTGCTTTGATTTTGGGGCCATAGTTATCTCAAAGTTATCTACAACTCTGTTCTTTATTTATAACACCTGAAGTTTATTTTCTTGTGGCTATATTATCTGGAAGTCTTCTAAGAAAAAAATTATTTCAGGCATAAAAGAGCATCTGCATTGCATGTTGTTGAAAGCAATGTGTAATGTAGCAGGCATACATGTGCAGATCATTGTTAATGTAGGAACATACTTTTATTTGTTTATTTTTCTAACTGCAAAGCAAATCTGATCACATTAAGCAATCAAATTGGGATTTTCAGGAACTTGAAAAGGAGAAAAATGGTGAACATTCACATCATGCAGAGGAGGGGAAGAAGGAAAGAAATCTGCATAATAATACTTTAAAGCACTGTCAACAGCTAGAGGCAGAGTTATCTCAGAGAGAAGTGGAGTTGGATACACTGCACAAAAAAATTCATCTTCTTCAGAAACAGGTACCCACAATCTTTGAATTTGTTTTCTTCAGAAACAGCACCTTTGGTTTTGTGTCCTGTGCAAATAATAAGAACTGGCTGTAGTTGTGACCCATGCAAACATTTGCTTGCCAAAGTTGTGTCATATAAGCAAGGTAGCCACCGTTGTGGCTGGTGTCAGTAACAGCTGACTGTTATTGTCTAATGCCAACATAAAGAGCTGGCCATTTTTAAGCACCATGCAAACAGCATTTGCTGGATACTGCTGTATTTGGTGTGTTAATATTATACTCCAAGCAAACACCTAAAGGTGGCTATTTTTATGTCCATGAAAACAAGGAGTTATTGCTATTGTGTCCCATTCAAACCATAGGAACACTAGTACATAATTCACAGACGAGACATATCTGTACTTCTTTACAATGATAGGCGGTTTTTGTTGTGTTGCGGGAAAACACTGATAAATCGTCAAGCAAGTGAAAAGAGTTTTATGCAGAGAAAAAGGGACATTAATTATTATTTACTGGACAATCTACTTACAGTAGTAACACTTAAGCATTGTTCACAAAAGAATGTAATGCTGTATTTTGTACAACACTATAAAGAGTGAGCTCAGATTTGTTTCATATGTGAGAAAATAATACAGGTTGTACCAGGTATCGAAATAAAAGGACTTTGTCTCTGCTTCTATAAACCTATTTGTTAAAATCTTTTTTCATGACCTCATTGTTATTTGTATTTTAGGAGGGTGAATATACATTATCCATTTATTTATAGTAATAGCTTAATTTTTTTCAGGAGGAAAAACGAATTTCCCGCCAAAATAAAGTTTTCCAGGACTTTATGAAACATACAGCTAGAGCTCACTCAGTTATGGATGGCAAGTAAGTGATGTGTGCAGGAGATTGGAGTGGTAAAAAGCATGTGCTGGTAGTTTCATTTATTCTTCTCAATTACACAGAAGTGCAGATTGATTGGATCTGCTTAACAACTTTCTAGTCTGAAGTATATCATTCATTTCGATCTTTTTTTTTTTTTCACAGCCAAGACCTTAAGTTGTAGTGAATTTGCTATTGTTTAATGTGATAATATCATCTCATTTTTCAAATACTGATTTTCTGAAGATTTCCTGAATTGTATCCTTGACTGTAAACTATTTGACGGTAAGTGTTTTTGGCAAAGCTGCAGGAGTTGGGGGAGATATTGTTAAAGCAAGGATAGCAAACATCAGGCAGAAATTGGGGAACTTCCAAACCAAATGTCTGAGGAAAATTTTCAAGATATTCTGGCATAACACAATTACTACGAAGAATTCCTTACAAGAACTGGCTGCACAAATATGACAACCATAATCCAAAAAAGAAGATGGAAATGGCTATGGCATGCATGCAGAATGAAACCAGAGGCACCACCCAAATTAGCCCTTCATTGGACAGCTGATGGCAGGAGGAAGCGTAGTCGACCAAACCAAACATGGTCAAAGTCAGCAGAGAGAGAACTAAAAGATCAGAAACTGTCCTGGAACAGCATGTCTAAAATTGCTGCTGACAAAGGTAGAGGTCTCAAGTGGTTTACATACCACCTTAAGTACGAAGAGGACTAAACAAGTAGTTAGTGGAATAAAGTCACAGATATGTCTTTTGTGACATAATGGTAGTGCATATTAAAAAAAAAGGTGTTGTCATCTCACTAAGTATTGTTAACTATATAAATGTTTCTGCAACCCCATGTTCCGCTGGGAGTGACTAGGAATAAGAGAGAAAGAGATATAGCAGGCTTGAAAAACCCAAAATTATTTCCATTCCAACTAAAGGCAAATACCATCAACAACAAGCTCCAGACCTTTACCAACCGATGCCTACATCATATCCTGGGAATAAGATGGCTTGAAAAGATCTCCAACAGCAGCCTGTGGAAAAGAACCAACCAGAATGCCACTAGCCAAGACATAAAAAAATGCAAATGGGGCTGGATAGGACACACCCTGCGCAAACCAGCTGACACCATTGCCAAGCAGTCACTTGTCTGGAACCCTCAGGGGAAAAGGAGAGTTGGGAGACCGAAGCAGATTTGGAAAAGAACAGTGTATAGAGAGTGAGGCAAAGGACATTGAACCACCTGGGCCCAACTGAAGGGGGCTGCCCAAAACCGGGTCTGTTGGTGAGGTCCTGTTGTGGCTCCTCAAAGGAGCAACAAGGAATAAACTAACTAAAGACAACTAAAAGTGTGTTTAGAAAAGTTTAAACCTTTTATCAACCTTCTACATTTGAGCCATTTTCTGAACTGGGGCTGGCACAATAGAGTGATTGGCCTGTAAAATAAATGACAAGAATGTATGTAGGCTGTGTCAGCACTAAGAGAGCCATGTGCCAAATTGCTGAAATACTTGTAAGAGTCCAGACCAAGGGTCGGCAACCTTGAAGATTCAAAGAACCATTTGGATCCAGTTTCTGCGGAAACAAAACACCGAGAGCCGCAAATGCTTTTTGACATCTAAAACTCTGTAACTGCTGGTATGTTTGGTATGTGTTTGAATGTGTACCTTGTATTTCTGTGACTGTTTGAATGTGTGCTATTCATTTTGAATCTGTATTTAGATGTTATTTGTTTTTATTTGTTTAAAGCACATAGAGTTTGCTTTATGGTGGAGAAATGAGATGTATAACTGCCTAATGATGTTGCAGGCTGCTGGATGTCATTGATGTGTATGAAAAGCAGCTCAGTGATCTGAAGCAGCAGCTTGATTTAACCAGGTGTGTAGTTCTTGCTGTGTGTTGGTGTATCTATGTACAAACATTTTTGCTGTGTAAGAAAACACTTTGTGTCAAATTAGCCATTCTTTTCACTTGGTGAAGTAAAACTGCATGTCAAATTAGCTGTTTGGGGGCTGGTGAAGTAAACCTAAAAAACTTATATCAGAGGCTGAGTGATGCTTTTGTTTGTTTTATATTTGCTTGCTTGCTTGCCTGCTCAGATCAATGACATTAAACTGGCATCATTGACTTTATGCAATTGGTTCACTACAACTGTAGATAAACGTGTGGAACATGCACAATAGTAAATAATAGTCTGTACTCATCACTAACCAAGCTGCTGTGATTGTGGCTAGTCTTGTGAAAATTCCTTTACTTTCAAGCACACTATGCATTTATATTGTTGTGATTTGATCATCAATATAGGCACAAAAATTATTGGTAAATTGATTTTTAATCAAATGCTGTTTTGTTTATTTTATGACTGGATGCCAAATAAATTATAAAAAATGGCTTGGAATTACATTATCCAAGTGCATTTTGGTCCACAATGTCAGAAGCTGGTCATGATCATAATCTGACACTACTCTATTTTGATTTTTAAATTCTCATGTGTGCAATCATGTGAGCAATCTAAAAAGAAAATAAGTCATCCAAGGGAGAGAATAAGTTTCAATTTGATACCAAAAGCTACAGACTTTTGTTTCGAAAAATACAAACACTCAAATGTAAAGAGTTTGGATAGTGATTTGTTATGGATAAAAAGTACACAGTGGATCAATAGAGAGGTTTTGGCAGGACTTCCTGCCTTTATCTTTTACGTGTTCTGTTTGAAAATCGTTAATAGTGTGACACATTTATTTCACATTTTTCAGTTAATTTAGTCTGTGAAATGTTTATAGGTTTAGAAAATTAAACTAAGCAGATTCTTCCCAGCCTCTTAGCTATAACAGAACCTTTGCACAATCAATCTGCTTAAGCAAGAACTCAAGTGGCTATAATAAATAGATACTATTATTTTCATTACAAGATAATTGGAAAGTGCTGTCAATGAACTCAACAAACGTTCCTCTCATATTTTGGTCTTCTATGATACAAGTAAACCCAGTGTTCTGATGGTGGATGCAAGAAGAGAGACTTGTAGCCTTCACCACAAGATTCCTGAGTGATTCAAGAGTGACTGCAAGAAAGTAATATTCCCAAATTTTGCAGGGTTGGCTGCCCAGTTCTTCCATGCTGTGGAGGCAGTCTGTCACAAATACAGTGAGGTCTGGCTGTCCTGGGTTCAGATCTTGTCTTGGGCATGCTCTTCTTACTCTTCATGTGGCATCTGTTTACAGGGCTGGTTGCCTTGCCATGATATAGCCTTAGTTGCTGGCTTGGCATAAAACACCAATCTCCCCCGCTGCTCTTCCGTGATGTGTGATTTTGTGTTGCACGTGTGTGCAGGCATGCATAGTGTGGTTGCCATGCACTTTTGTGTACTTATGGAAATTAATGTGTTGTGAGTCTGTTTGAAGTGCTGAGAAAATGCACTATGTCAGTAAACATAAATAGAAGAAGAAATGTTAGCAGTAATTTTCAATATGGACTACTTCCACTACTACATCTGTCGGCGCCCAGTGTCTGTAGAAAATGACCATAAGCCCCTGAAATCAATCATTAAAAAGCCACTGTCAACATCTCAAAAGAATGCTGCTTCACTTGTTGAAGTACAAAAGTAGAAAAAGAGATTCACCGTTCTAGGGATGTGCTTCCATTACAGTCATCTTCAATTGACAACTGGAAATTTACCTCATTGTCAGCTGTATGCCAATCTCAGTTGAAAGAAAGAAATGAGCAAACACCCAGCACTGAAACTACTTATCGTGGGAAGGTTGCCAAAAGATAGTAAAGACATTTCTGAAGAAATAAGCGTACACATGCTTCCAGGGAGAGCTGACTGAGAAAGTCTGCTATTTAAAGGCAAAAAGTTGATAGCTCCTAAGACACCGCAATATGACATGCTTTGGAGACTGACTGAACCAAGGACACATATACCATGGCATGCCTAGCTAAGGCTAAAGAAGTTGTTTTCTGTATTATGTTACCCTAGATCATCCACCTTGGAGCCAAATGCACATTCTGTAGCCAGTTCCAGAACAACACGAACTTGTATTACTGGACTGCTGGCAGACGATTTTTTCCCGTTAACTGCTAAAACGAGCCAGGTTTGTAAAAAGCTTCCGGTTTAGTCACATTCATTATTAAGGCTTGCAGAGAATAACACCGGAGAACTTCGCAAGAGGCTAAGCGTTGGTCTCGGCAGACAGACAGCAATCCATCTATACACATTCATTAGAACAATCAACATAAGGAGCCCCCTAATGCCACATAAGAAACATCTTTACCTTGGGAAAAACTTGCTGTTGACCTATTCCAGTGTGATGGCAAGCAATTTCTCAATATCATTGATTATTACAGAAAGTGTATTGAAGTTTCTTTCTAGCAGTCTTTGAAGTCTCTGTACCTATTTAACAATGAAATAATAAATAGGGGTTGTGACACACAAAAAAAATTTTTTTTTCACTTAAATTACAATTCTTTCAAAAACCAATTTTGAACAAGATGACAAAAATTATTTCCAAACCTTGCTGGGAAGACACAGCTCTACTCTCCACATGAAAGTTGTCTGGGTGGATGTCATGTCTAAATGGTAAGTCAATGGCTGATGAATCATTAAATGTTTATAAACCTCCTCCCCCCACTATCCATTCTAGAACCTTCTATATTTTTTCTTAAAAATACTTTACATTCAATGCAATTCTTCACATTTGTTCATTCAGCATGTGTGGCCCAATCTGTCCACAACATACTGACACAGTCACACAACTTTCACACCATAACAGACATACTATGTCGCCTAACTGTGAAAGATCATAACAGGCGCACTATCACCTAACTGTGACACATCAGAAGGAATGACATCATCCTGCATTGAAGAGAAAAACAAAGAGCTTTGTGACAAGCAGTTGAGCAAAACAGACAATAGAGCATGTAACAAACTGAATCCAAGGCTAACTTCTGCTGTTGGCATACGGTCTGGTGGTGCTAGTGCCCTTTTCCATTTTGCACTTGCAAGGACAAGAAGCGACTACTATGATATGGGTGAAGGGGGAAGATTCAGCATCTGTTGAGAATTTCTCCCACCCACATCCCTTCTCTAACCATCACCCCAACACGTAAGACATACCTAAATAACACTTGTGAAGATGTTGCAGATAGATATGCAGTATGTCAGTAACTTTACCCAATATTTTTTTTTTATTGCAGGCTTCGAGAGCAGGTAATAAATGAGGCAGATAAGCCGCTGTCCACAAGCTCATCCAGCGAGGCCAGATGCAGTACACAGCAGATTATTGGGGTTCGAACCTTGCTCATCTTTGCTTCCACCTGCTTCTATGATATATCTATACATACACATTTGCCTTTGTGAACCTGTTCGCAGTTTGTTTAATGTAGATAGCAGGTCCGTAGCACTTACAGTAACACTCTATTTCTGAGTGACCATAAAGTGGGTTTTTTTTTTCACAAGTAAGGTTGCAAATATTTGTTGCAAGCTTTTTTACCTGTATGGAACACCAGCATAATTATACTTTGCAGTACGCTTTCCAGCTCATTCCATCCTGTGACTGAAGAGAAGTTGAAAGGTCATTTTACACTCTATTGTCTGGCAAAAACATGGTTAGAAATGTCCTCAGGTGAATACATATTTCAAGTTGACTGATATCTGTCTGCATTTCTGCCAACCCCTACAATATTGCTATTGTCCAGGTCAACACTCCATCCTCAACTCATGAAATGGAAAAGTGTTATGGTCAGCTAGACAAAATCATAATAGTATTAGTGAATGACATTCGGTGAATGAAATTCTAAGAAAGTCTCACATCTTACCAACAATTGGCAGACTTTCTCTCTCAGATATATATATATTATGTGCATGATTTTTCAGTTTCATTTTTTTGCATTGTTTCTTGGGTATTATTTTTCATGAGAATGAGTTTGATTAGATAAATTTGATTTCAAACTTTTATTTCATGCAGAAATTCATACTTTTAGTCATAACATTTACTTAAGCTTGCGAGTGTCAGGGGGTGTGAGTGTGGCTGTATGCACTCATTAATGTGTATTTGTATACAACAGGCTAGGCTAGGCTAACCCTGACACTCATGTATGTTTGTGTACAACAGGCTGCCTGCAAAGAACTGGGTGTGAATGATGCAGAGAAACTTGTACCTGCAATACAACAGCTACTAAGGCACATGGCCAGGAACTACACAGTGGAACAGGTTGGAACAGCTGATGTATTTAAGCTTTTTATTTGTAACTTTACAGTAATAAATTATGTTGATGTACAAATATTGGGCAAAGGGAGGGGAAAAACATTTTTTTTCTAGCCACAAACAGCATTAAGACGAAAAGAATTCTAGTTAATTTTCACAACCTTCATTCTGAGGGTTACACTCATTAATGCATGTTTGTGTACAACAAGCATGCATATCAAATTTCACAACCTTCATTCTCAGGTAGCTTGCCACACTTCCTCATGTGCAGAGAACTTATTTTATTCCTGTGGTAAATGTAGGTAATTAATTAAAATATTCACTTACACATGTAAATAATTGAAATTTGTTATACAAGCAGTAAACCTTGTCTGTTAGCTATGGTGCTACTAGTAGGTGTAAAGGTCTATTCGGCCACTATTCCATGAGGTATTTGGTCTGATGTATAGTTGTACTGCTAAAGAAAAAGTGTTGTAGATGTGACTTTTTAGTTAATTGCACTGGCACTACCTAATGACCTTTAGCAGTTTTGAAAACGATTAAGTGAAGTATGCACTAGTCAACAACTCAGCATTTTTTTGCACAATAAATTGACACTTTTGCACACTTTAGAGGTACAGTATTAAATTGTGTGCAGTGTACTTTTTATGTGTTTAGGATCACCAAAATAGCCAGTGGTAAGATAAATAGCTTTCTAATTGTATGACTAAAGTAGGACATACAAATACACACAAACGATCTGCCTGATTCTGCTATTCTAGGATATAAAAATGTCCTCCAAAGACTTGCCATTGTTGTAGGATGTGCCATTGGTGATGCAGCAGAATAGGAATATCCAGATAACTGCCTCACATTTGGATGCAGCATCATGTGCCAGCACATTTCAAGGGAAACAGCAGACACAACCAAACAACATACTGACTGAGAACATGTTTGACACTGTTCACATGAATAACTGGAGACAAGACATGAAAAACCTCCAGGTATTTTCTTGAAGCTGTGTTTCCAGAATTAAAAAATGATATGGTGTGTGTTAAAGCTATAGCTTGACTTAAAAATATGTGGCATACAAAAGACTTGCATTTCATTGTTAAAAATTTTTGTTTTCCTTACTTGAGCAGAAATTGCGAGTTGCACTGAATCAACTTCTGGGACAGGTTTTGCCCCGAGCCCGCATCCATCTTACTGGGGATCATACAGTCAAGCGCATGGCAGAAATCATTGATGATCTTGCTAAGGAGGAAACTACTAATGTGTCCCAAGTATATTAGAAATATTCAGTTACAACAATTCTATGTTATCATCTCACATTGTCTGTTATAAAGCAACTGTAGTTTGTATGTGTAGTAAGCAAATGTGAACTTGTTGTTTATGAAAACTTTTTATGCTAGGTAGTTGCTATCTACTTTGGAAAGAATAAACCAACTTCATCAAACCACACTAAGATGAGTAAGAATAATTATAAAAAGTTGTTTTGAGATCAAACCTGTAAGTGTAACAGAGAATGTTGAGCACAATAAACATTGTTAAAATTATAGGTGTAACTAGGCCTAGGCCAGAGAGGTACTGAGGACCAATGACACAAATGGCAGAGTAAGTTAGAGTGGAAAGTTTGTAGGGTATATGGTCTACTACTGGCAGCCAGTGAAGAGAACGAATTATGAGTGATATGTGTTCACATCTAGATGCTCTGCAGATGATAAGAGTAGCATTATTCAGGATCCTTTGAAGTCTTTCAAGAAGATACTTGGGAATGCCAGCTAAAAGAGAACTACAATAGTCCATCCTTGAGAGCACAGGCACAGAGTTTTAGTTGCATCAGTGGTGAGATAATGACAAATGGTACTAAGCCTAAAAAGTTCAAGGTAAGCAGTTCTGCAGACATAAGAAATACGATGAGGAAAAGTCAAACTGATTGAGAATGGCACCCAGGCTGCAGAGAGAGGTGGATAAAGGAATAGATGAGTTGTTTATGGACAGAGACAGAGGGAGTCGAGGATGACAGAAATTTCTACCCTGCAGTCCGCAAAAGACATTGCTTTTTTTCAAAAGTGTGTTCTCTTTAGGACGTCATTCAGCTACAGTATAGTTTATGTGGATGCTGAAAAAAAAGAGGAAGCTGTGATCATTTATGTTCAGCTCTAATGATTATTACTTTGTGGCTTGTTTTTTTTTTTTTTTTTTTTTTTTAGGATGGATGGGAACATATTTCACGAACGACATTAGAGAGCATTGTGAAGCATTTTCAAAGCCTGTTTGACGTCTCAAGTGTGTCTGGAATTTTGCCACGTATGAATGAACTCTATCAGCATTTAGGAGAGGCACAGAATGTACTCAATACTCTTCGACACCTCCTTGGACTGAGTGAGTTTTAATTTGGAGAAGTAGTATGAGTACATGATGATAATGTCTAATGAGTTACAAGTCAGTGTTCATTGGATAAATAGTATGGGGATTGTCTAGTGATCTGTGAGTCTTTTTCCTTTGTATGATGGTCAGGGAATGTATTACTATAAAAGAGTGTGCTAAAGGTTGCGTGAGTGCTTGAGAAAATTCTTGAAAAAATGTGATGACCTTTGAATGTAAAAAGTGAGCCAATCACAATGAGCCACAGGAAAGATCATAAGACAAAAGAGCCGGCAATGCATGACAGAGGTGCAAAAGCCAACCTTTAGAGGTCTGTTGTAAACCCCATTTGTCCAATGTACATATACACTCTCCAGCTTCTTTCATTTTCCAACCCTACAAAAAGATTAAATAGAACCATGCATGACAGAGGTGCAAAAGCCAACCTTTACAGGTCTGTTGTAAACCCCATTTGTCCAATGTACATATACACTCTCCAGCTTCTTTCATTTTCCAACCCTACAAAAAGATTAAATAGAACCCAGTTAATAGTAACATGTTCAGCAATAACATTTTTTTGACTCACGAAAGTTAAGCCTACAATCTGACTTTCAAAGTAACCCTAACCCTGACTTTTCTGACATCAGGGCCCACACTCATCATAAGTGAATTGGTCCCTGTTGACCAGGAGCATCACACACTTAATGATCACTAAGTTGTCTTTGTCATGTGGGAGGAATGAGCTTTTAGCAGTTCTTTTTCACTTGGAACATATTGATAGGAAATGCATGTCAGAAGGCATTTATGGACAGGGTCCAGTATAGGCCATGACCACCAATAGAGTGGGTCATCATTGAAGCTTCTACAGTTTTGAGCCTTCCACTTTTAAAGCACACAACTCTGCTCAGAAGCAACACTTTTATTAAGCACCATCATACTCAGCAAATTTCTACCAACATGCATTTATTCCATTTCCATCTCTGGACACAGTAAACAGTGATATGTGTTTTTAAGGTCCTCCTTTTGTTAGTGTGTAAATCTACTGTAAGCTATGCACCAAGTCTTAGGATGCTATAACAGGATAATCTGAAATAAGACTACTACATGTAGACCATTATTTTCTCTCTTGTGTTGGGGGTGGGAATAGTACACAGTGAAGCATAAACATTTTCTGGGAAATCTGCTCAAGACTTTCTGGGCTTAGCCTCATCATTGTCAAGATTGATATCTCTAGATCTTCACAAACAAATCTTGCACTGTTCATTCTTTTTGGTACATCAGTATCAACAGATTTTTGAATTTGGCAATCTGTCTCAGTTGGTCAGTGTTCAGGCAAAAAGTCCACATACAATCCCTAAAATATGGAGGGGATATGAAAAATAAGATATGGGGAACCATAATGGCAGGATATAGCATGTCCAGCATAATTTGCATAACAAAGTTTGTGACATCTGATATGTATATACTACCAAATGGCTTTTATACAAATGTACACATTCTAAAATTTTTGCCTGAAAGTAAAGGTTATTTTTATTGCATTTGATGACGTATTGTGTGATGTTAATACCCTATTGATATTGCTTTTCAGTGGAGGTCAGTAATTCATCAGTGGTAGATGCTGTGGGAAGGTTATGTCAGATGCAGAACTCAACAACATCACAGTATCTGCAGCAACTCTTTGAGACTGATGACCTTGGCAGGTATGTACAGCTTGAGAAATTGAATAAGAACTTATTGACATTCAGTTTCACTAACCGCTTTTTAGTTAATTCCTCAGGTTTCTTCAGAGTCCTGCATCCTCCCGTTGGATGTAGCGACATATTCCTCAAAGCAGCGCATGACATAGTCATCTGCATAGATGGCTCCATGGATTCAGCTTGGAATATCACCAGGCCCTGGTGATATTTCATTTTGTGATTGCTTGATTAAAACTTACTTTCTTCTCAGTAAAGGGGGTTTTGATGACTTCTGATTCTACCTTTTTATACCATTTTGATTCTTCTTAAACTTCTTTCCTTCTCTCCTCTAGGATATTGATGTTGCTGGATTCAGCGAAGAAGCTGATGAGTTTGTAAGCAGCAGCTTCCTTATTCATTTTCAGTATTATTGGAATGATTGCAGGTTTTTCTGTGTTTATTATTCTTGATAGATTCCATAGCTTTCTGCCATCTCAAAGTTTAATTGTTCTGTTTTCCTTATCCAGCTGTTTCTTGCTGCTTGGGTGAGAGCTTCTTTGTAGATTGCAGTCTTTTCTTGAAATTCTATATTGTTCTGGAGTGCTGGTTCATTCTCAGCATGTTCTCAAGCTATACTGACCTGTTTTTCTAACTGCTGTAACTTTTCTGGCCAGTAGGTTATGTAGGTTTTTCTTGCTCTTTTAATGACTGTCTTAAGAGCTGCCTGGAGGACTGCTTTATTGAAATGTCTCACCACCCTATTGAAATGTTTCACCATCCCATTGGTGTTTTTTCTGCAGTTGTTGATGTATTCATATGTCAGCAGTGAGACTTCTTGACATCTGGTACACGGACTTTTCGCCGCCGGACGTTTCGGAGCCGGACGTTTCGGAGCCGGACGTTTTGCCGACCGGACGTTTCGACGCCGGACGTTTTGCCGACCGGACGTTTCGGAGCCGACCGGACGTTTAGCCAACGTATGTTTCGTCGACGGAGGTTTCGGCGCGGGGCCCTCAGCCGACGGACGTTTTGTCGACGAACATTTCGGCACTTCATTTCGGCATTTCACGCGGGACCTTTAGCCGAAGTCAAGTGTGTGACGCCCTTTAGCTCACACATTTCTCTCGCCATTGTATCAATGTATCAGTGAACTCTCTCTCACTATCCCTCCTCATGTGAACCGTTAGCTCACACATTTCTCTCGACATTGCATCAATGTGTGTCTCTGCCAGTTCTCACGTTCACCTTCCACCTGGACAATATTTCTGTTTGTCATCTGTCTCACGTTCCCTCGAGATAGTGCTTCATTTATTCATGTGCAAGATTCTGAGAAGTAAGTAAGCATCTCTCTCTCTGTTCGTGCCTCCTGACGACGTCATCGAGGCGTTTCAACAGCTCATGGATTCGCTGGATGCCGACACTGACGAGACGCTTTCAGACTTCCTCGCCTACTTTGAAAGTACAAGTACATGGCTGGGCATTGTGCAGCGAGGACGCCGTCGTCGCCATGTGGAACGTCTACAGTCGTGTGGGAGACAACCTGCCCAGAACTAATAACTCGGTCGAAGGCTGGCACCGTGCCTTTGATAAGCGAATGTCTGTCACGCACCCAACACTTGGCCGGCTTGTCAGCAAGTTAGCAAGGAGCAGGCAAGCACCGAGCTTATGATGGAACAGCTTGCCATGGGCGTCAGGATGCGAAAAAACAAGCAGTACGAAGTAGTCAACACACGACTGCAAGCGCTTGTTGCAAGGTACGCACAGGAGGATGTTTCAGTTTTTCTCAAAGCTGTTGCGCATAATCTGTGACACAATCAAAGTGAACTGTCTGTGAAGTCTGTGTGTAAAATTTGTTTGAAATAAAGAATTATTGTGTAATCTAGTAGTTACTTTCATTCTTTGAGAAGTAAGTAAGCTCTCTCTCTCTCTCTGACATAATGCGTCGAAAAGTCTGTCGGCAAAACGTCCGGCGGCGGAACGTCCCGGCGGCGAAACGTCCGCACATGTTGACATCTTGCTTTCTTATAGCTCCATGTAGGTAGTGGTCTGCATTCTTCTGGTTGATCAGGGGTTCAAGGGGATCTTATGTTTGTGATGGTTACTTTCTGCCAACTGGCCAAGCATGGTTCTGTGTGCATTGCCCAGCAGGTTCTTTGTCACAGGGTTAGGGTTAGGGTTAGATAGGGTTAGGCTAGCACAGGAGTTGTAGTGTTTAGTCAACTGATAAGAGTGTTGGGGTGTCATCTGATCTGTAGCTGATTGTCATCTTGCCATTCCAGTTCTTTACTCCCACTCCTGGTAGATTGCTTCACTGTAGTCACAGCTTTGGGAATGGGAGTTGAAGTTTCCAATGACAATGTAGTTCTTTGAAATTTTCATTGAGTACAATGATAACAATCAACAATAGTGTACAATATAGATAACAATAGTCAACAGATGTCTGCGCCACATCCTCAACATCAGATGAACCAATATCTCCAATACAGACTGAGAGAACCAACCAAAAAAGAGATATTAAGAAGTGGAAGTGGGGCTGCATCGGTCACACCTTACGAAAGTTGGCCATCAATTTAACAAGACAAGCTCTGGGCTGGAACCCACAGAGGAGGCGCAGGGCTGGGAGACCCAGACAGACATGGAGGAGATCAGTCCACAGCGAGGCGGAGGCAGCTGGGATGACATGGTCCCAACTGGAAAGGGACGCCCAGAACCGGGTCCAATGGTGTGGTGTAGTTGCGACCCTATGATCTACTGGGGGTGATTAGGAACAAGAAGACAATGATAATTCTCAGTCTGCATGGCAGTGTGCATTGTAGATTACCATCGGTTAATCATGAGATGTGTCTCCTGGATGCAAGGTATATTGCTGTCTTCTTTGTGGAGTCTTTCAGGAAAAAGGAGGTTTTTTTTCTTTGGAAAATGCCCTATGCACTCCACTGCAGCACACCCAAGCCTTAACCCTGCTTCCATATTTTTTGTGGTAGCCACTGGCCTTTTTCCATATCCCTATTGCCCTGGTTCCATATTTTGTCATAGCCATTTGCATTTGCCCATATCCCTATTGCCTGGCTTCACCACAATATGTGGTAGGACATCCAGCAGTAGCTTGGGTTGGGATCCTTTGAAATGAAGAGCTGGAACTCTTCCACCCTGGTGAGACTTTAGTGGTAGAGCAATTAGGGCTAGTTGTCTGTCATTTAGCACTGTCATGTGCTGTGCTGCATTTTGCACCTGTAGCAGGCCAAGCACATTCAACCAGGCTGTTTGCTTTTTTTTTTTTATTAGAGTGGTCATTCTCCTAGACAAAATGATTTTGAAAATCTGATGAGCCCCATCTATCTGTCTAGTTTACCAGAGTTGGTGCCTTTATTCGTCTTCAAAGCCATTGGGTAAACTTCTCGGTCTGTTCAGCCATTAGGGGCTTTGTAGAGTTTAGGCACTCTTGTTCACTCTGTGGAGCCTGTCATAGGACACTGGAATATTTTGTAGAGATAATGGTGTCACCTGATATGATATATATATCCTGCCTCTTCCTTTTAAAAACACTGCCAGTTTATCCACAGCTGCTTATTTGTCCAGACAAGCCCAGTTATTTCACAGCTAACCTCCAATATCTGAAGCCTGACCTCCTATCTGCTACCTGGCTTGTAGGGATATTTTAATATGTCGTTTTTGGGATAATATCTTAGTTTGTGTCCACAGTTGCATTATGATCATGTGAGTTGTACTTTCATCTGTTATTAGAATATAAACTAACCTTTTGCTTGTTTATTACAGTGTGATTCGGCGACTGGATGAACATAAACAGTTTTTCCCAGCTTTCAGAACGATAATGATCAAACTGTTAGATATTCTTGGTAAGTTAAAAGTACTGTTCATTAAAACTTGCGTACAAAGATCAGCCTCATAATAGCAGTGGATCTCAAAGGGTTTTTTTTTTAAACCAAGATAGCCATATAGAAATGCTTAGGCATTTGAAGTGTATACCAAATACATGATTTGCACACATGAGATAGTTTTCCTTTGAGAAATCAAGATAAAGAGGAAAGTGTATGTCATGTCAGATGTCATTTCCTACTTAAAATCTCAATGTGAAGGTTATAGGTCTTTGACCTCATTATAATCTAGGTACCTGTGGCATAGGCATGAACCCTGAGATGTGAGGCACTAACCCTGACAGAGACCTGAGGCCTTGAAAAGAAAGCACAGTTGTTAGGGCAGGGGAGATGAGATGAGCTAGGGACTGGGAGAAAGATTAGTCAGAATATTGCTGTCACTGTTGTTGACAGAGTTATTACTCCTGACATTTTTTTTACTTGTGAGTTTCATTTTTAATGAGACAAAAAATAATTACCAGGTTATTATCTGGTTAGGGTGCTGAGAATGAGAGGAAAATGTGAAGAACTTTTTTGGATTGGATGAATGAGATGATATTTATTGTACATGTACAAGTATGTGTTTGTGTGCGTTTAAAGGGAACAAAGGGTGGCATTGAATTTAAAAAGTCTTTTGTGTGTAGCGGGCACGATTTTTGAGAGTTGGGTGTGGGGAGCTCACTTCCTTCCTTTCTTGATTTGGGACACCAACACAAGTTCGTACTTCTGCTCTTTATTTGGATGTTAAGTTACGATACTGAGAGAATGCTGAGAATGCCGAAAATACTGAAAATACCGAAAATGCTGAAACGCTGAAACATGTTGCCCTGAATTAGGACAACTTGCACTTCGACCCTCTCGTCCTCGACACTCAACAGAAAAGAAAGTTTTGCTTAGACCAGAAGTCCTTTATACAGATCAAACTCTCGTGACCGCGAGAGTTGACATTCAAACTAGAACTCTAAATAATTGTGTAAATACACATGACATTTTGTTTTCCTAAATGTCATGGGTGTTACATGTGATGTACTACTTTTTTTAAAGTTTTGTTATATTTTTAGGTGTGGAGCGCATGGATCAAGTAATCCCTGCAGTGCGGGCCCTGAAACTTCTATCAAACTGATGACTTCAGAGTGTTTTGATGTTTGAAATGCAATATTTTCAGCTTTTAGCTGATACATGGGAATTATTCATTTCAGTCTTATTTTATTTTTGACGTAGCAACATAGAGATGGAATGAAGATGTGTACCAGCTTCTGATATAGAGAGTATATATAGATATAATCTCAATATAGAGAAATGTTAAATGGAAATGAGTGTTCTTGGTAAATATGAAAATATTTGATTTATAAATCTTATGTTACTTACTATCTATCTATCTATTCCTCTTCGTGCATCAGGTTGCACATAAGGCCTCAACCAGAGTCCGCCACCGATGTCGATCGGCTGAAACACGCTCTAGGTGACCCCATGTCCAGCCCTTTCCTTTCATCTCCCTTTCCACTGTTCTTCTCCAAGTTTCCTTTGGGCGGCCTCGTTTTCTTCGGCCGTCTGGAGTCCATCGTAGGGCGACTCTGGAAAGGTCTGCTGTCTGCTGGCGGAGCACATGTCCAATCCATCGCCAACGCCTTCGTTGAACCTGCGTGGTGATGGACTCGGTTTCAGTTCTTCGGTGGAGTTCTTCGTTGGTGATGGTGTTTGGCCAAAAGATGTTAAGTATGCGCCTGAGGCATCTGTTTTGGAAGACGTCAAGCTTGTTACTGATGGTTTTGGTCATCTTCCAAGATTCTGATCCGTAAAGGAGGGTGCTGATCACATTTGACTTGAAGATTCTCAGCTTGATCTTCTGGCTGATGTTTTTGCCTTCCATGTGCTCCTGAGTGAGGCAAAGGCCTGACTGGCTTTCGCCAGTCGGGCTCGAATCTCCACCTCCGCATCCCCAGTGTTTGACATTTTGGACCCAAGATAGGTGAAACTGTCAACTTCCTCAATCTCTTCTCCATTTAGTTGATGCTGTCTTGGACTCTGGCGTTCACTCTCATACTGTTAGTCTTTTTTGTGCTGACCTTCAAGCCAAGGTTTCCAGCTGTTTCTGAGAAGGCCTTTGTTTTTTCATGCATGTCTTGGTGGCGGTGTGACAGCAGGGCAATGTCATCAGCAAAGTCCAAGTCTTCCAGCGCTGTTGTTGCTGTCATAGTCATGGTCCATCTGAGCCCTCTCCTCTCGCTGTCGGTGGAAGTCTTCATGATCCAGTCCATGGCCAGGATGAAGAGGAACGGTGACAGAATGCAGTCCTGCTTCACCCCAGTACTGACGTTGAAGGGGTCTGTAAGCTCTGTGTCACAGACAACCTGGGATTTGAAATCGCTGTACAGCATTGCAATGACCTGAACAAGTTTTGCAGGGACTCCGTAATGCCTCAGGATCTTCCATAAGGACTCGCGGTGGATGCTGTCAAAAGCCTTCTCCAGGTCGATGAAATTGATGTACAGCGGTGTGTTCCATTCGTTGCTCTGCTCCAGAATCTGTCGCAGAATGAAGATGTGTTCGGAGCAGGATCGCCCAGGGCGAAATCCTGCTTGCTGTGGTCGGAGGTCTTTCTCAAGAGTTGCCGTCAGTCTTGACAAAACAATCTTGCTGAAGACCTTGCTGGTGAGGGAAAGAAGTGTTATGCCCCTCCAATTATTGCAGTCTCCAAGATCTCCTTTCTTGGGTAACTTGAAGATGAGCCCTGTCTTCCATGCAACAGGGAGCTGCCCTGATTCCCAAATTTGCCTGAAGATTTCAGTCAGCTTGGGAGCTGTCACATTCACGTCTGCTTTCAACATCTCTGCTGTTATTCCATCTGCCCTGTGCTTTGCCGCTCTTCATTGTCTTGACTGCTGCTGTCACTTCTTCCAGGCTTGGTGGGTCTGTGCAGATGTCAAGGTCTATAGCTGCTGGCTGGATGTCTGCAAGCTGAGGGATCTGGTCTGTTCAGAACCGATTCAAAATGTTCTCTCCAGCGCTGTAGTTTTCCTGCCTCTCCTCGACGACATTACCGTTCACGTCTTTCACTGGCACATCACTGTTCTTAAAACCCGTTGTTTAGCTGTTTGTTTATCTTGTACAGTGTCTTCAGGTCATTTTTACTTGCTGCATTTTCTGCTTCATCTGCCAGTTTCTCTATGTGATTCTTTTGTCGGTTCTTGTCATCCTCTTTACCTCTTTGTTCAGTTTTGCATATCTTTGTCTGTGTTGTTCCTTCAGGCGTTCAGATCTGGTGCTGTTGATTCTTTGTTTGGCTGACTTTCTCTCTTCTATCTTCTTCCATGTCTCTTCTCTGATCCACTGTTCTTTCTTTTTCCGTTGGAAGCCCAGTATTTTCTCTCCTGATTCCTGTAAGACTCGATTGAAGTCGTCTAAGGTCATCTCTTGTTGGTCTCCTAGTGCCTGGAACCTGTTCTTTACTTCCATAGCAAAGGCCTTTCGGTGGCTGGATTTTTCAGTTTGCCGGAGTCCACTCTCTGCTGACGTGCCTGTTTTCCTCGTGATCGACGCAGCTTCAGAGAAACTGTGGCTATCACAAGAGTGTGGTCACTGGCAATGTCTGCTCCTCTGTAGGCTCTAACATCTTGAAGTGAGCTCCTCCATTTTCGGTTGATGATGACATGGTCTATCTGGTTCTTTGTGATTCCATCTGGTGATGTCCATGTTGCCTTGTGGATGTCTTTGTGTGGAAGAGTGTGCCTCCAATCAGTAGGTTGTTTTCTTCACAAAGTCTGCCAGTCTCTCTCCGTTGTCATTGATGGTTCCGATTCCATGTTTGCCCATGACATGCTCCCTGCAGGTGTTGTCACTCCCACCTTGGCATTGAGATCGCCGATGATGAGCAACATGTCGTGGGCTGAACGCTTTCTGAGGCTGCCTGGAGCTGATTGTAAAAAGCATCCTTGTCTTCTGCCTCAGAGTCATTTGTTGGTGCATAGCAGGCTAGCACTGTCAGCTTGTTACTTGAATGGAATCTTGCTCTCAAAAGCCTGGGTCCATAAGGCTTCCATTCCAGCAGTGCCTTTCCGTTTCTTGTTGAGGAGTAGAGCTACTCCTTCAGAGTGCTGAGCGTCTGATCTTCCTGAGAACAAGATGGTATGTCCTGACGCTAGTCTCCTCTTTCCCGTGCCGGTCCATCTGACCTCACTGACTCCAGGATGTCCAAGTTGTAGTTGTCAAACTCCTTGACTAATTGGAGCATCCTGCCAGTCTGGTACAAGGTCTGGACGTTCCAGCACCCCACCCTCAACTTTTGCCTCGGCTTCAGTAAATCCGCTGTCGGGGCGCCAGCTCCCTTTCGGTTTGGCTGTCGTCGTCATTAGTCCAGTCTCCTGGTGTGCTTCATTACCTTCGCCATCTGTGACGAGTTCTTGGTTTTAGTTTCTGTAACATGCTTTTTTTTTACATGTGGGTTGTTAGCCCTACCACAACCTAATTTACTCTAGTGAGGTGTCCACCTTAGTCGCCTCTTACGACATGCCTGGCTGGATGGCAGGGACCCTATTCTTGCAATGCTTGCTAGGCAAGCATACCCCGGGGTCCCACAGGGATATATGTTACTTACACTTCCAATTTATGACAATAGACACAATTTGTCTTGATTAATGTAGTGCATAGTATGCATCAGTAGCTACAAGCATGATTTTACAAATTACCATAAGAAGATGGATCCTGTTTTTGTGAAAATTGGATAAGTTTACGATTAGCTGCATCTATTAGTTGATAATATTATAAAACTTTTTGAGAAAATGTAAATAAAAAGTTAATTATCATTTTTTATTATGGTGGTGTGGAGGATGTTGAAAGAGACTATGTAATAATTATATCAGCAGTTTGAATATAATTTTCATGTTCCAGACACTTATAGTGAATATTTATTTATTGAAACCACTTGAATAATCACAATCTGACAGTGTTGTGTTTGTCATATGGAACACTTCATTGCACAGTTATGGAGTCAATAAGCACCCTCAACAGACCTCACCTCATATACATGTTTCTACTTTCCAATATGCTTTAACCTCGTCTATATGCTCTCCGACAGACCTTACATTGTACACATGTTTTCCAACAGACGTCACCTCGTATACATGTCCAACCCTGTGCACCTATTACATTGGGCTTAATGTGCTAGTTAGTGATCAACTGCTGTAACCTACTGTGTTTTACAATCTGAGTTAGGGCGTCGTACCCCTGTGTGTCTTGCGGTGTACACAAAACTGCTGTCATATCTTTGTAAACTCTGGGAGTTGATCAAGTTTCATGAATGCACAAGAAGGAAGACTGGATATAAATGTAGTGAAATTCAGTAAAGACTGACCCACTTTTTCAGTGGCTAGATAAATACTGCAGCCGGACCACCGGTTAGTCATGACTCCAAAAGCCCTAGTGCCAATCAGTCCGTTCCAAATGTAGTCCAGGAAGATGACAAGTTCCAAGGTTAATTTTTCACCAAAATTTTAGCTCTTTCATAACATGTGCTCTTGTTCCACAACTGCTTGATTGTAGATCTTAATTGCATGATGCATGATGGGTCTCATAAGTGGAAAATGTAATTTCACTTTAACGGGCCTTTAGAGTGCACTGTAGATGGTACATTAGTGGGCACCGTACAGGGCACTTTAGCGGCACCTTAGGTAAAATTCCACTTAGGCAGAATATTTATTAGATACACTAGTAAGCACTATAGACGGGATAGCATGTACCTTAAAGGGGACCACTTTAGATGCTACTTTAGTGTACACTTTAGCGAATACCTTAGAGCAGGGGTGTCAAACACCCGGCCCGCGGGCCACATCCGGCCCGCCATTAAATTTTCCCTGGCCCGCGAAAGAAGTTTAATTAAATCATTGTTAATGGCCCAGCGACAAGCAAAAGGCAAACAACAGAAAAGTTCCCGTCGATGACAGCAAGAGATGGGATGAGTTTAGTGAAGTTTGTACAGACCACCACAGTGCACTGGTCAAGTTACCACCGCTCCTGTTAATGACCAGAAAGTCAAGGCGGCCCATAAATCTTGACCTCTTTGACACGCGACACCCTGCCCTCAACACGGCCCTCGGTCGAAGATTTGTAGTACCTGTTAACTTCCCTGAATCCAGATCAAAGGGTGACTAGGCTCGAATCTTGAGCATGTTTGCAGTACATTATATTCTGTGTGAACAACTTTCTCTGTGATGAAGATCAACAAACATCATATGGTTGTCTTACTGATGCACACTTGCATCCATCTGAGAATCTCCACAGCACAGAAACTTACTCCAAACATAAACACTTGTTGTCAAGAAAAGATGTCAAACGTCCACTTCTACCAAAATAATTAAGAAAAAACTGCTAAACCTTGTTGTATTACTTTAATTTGTTTAAATGTGATAGATTTGTTTACACAAAATAATAACAAAAGTTTAGTTTCTACTGTTGAATAAAAAGTGATCAGCTTAAACAATAACCTTCGCCCCCACCTTGTGTACCGATGTGAGATTTGGCCCCCTGGGTAATTGAGTTTGACCATCATCTGCCTTTAGAGGGCTCTTTAATGGGCACTTAAGTGTGCACAAGTGAGCACTTTACCAGCACCTTAGAGGTTAGTTAGGTTAGTTAGGTTAGGGTTTAGGTTAGTTAGGGTTAGGTTTGTTTAGGTTAGGTTTAGGGTTAGGGTTTAGGGCCTTAGGGTTAGGGTTTAGGTTAGGGTTAGGGTTAGGTAGGTAGGTTGTTAGGGTTAGGGTTAGGGTTAGGGTTAGGTTAGGGTTAAGGGTTAGGGTTTTGGTAGGGGTGTAGGTCGGTTAGGAGGTTAGGGTTTAGGTTAGGTTAGTAGGGTTTAGGTTAGGGTAGGTTAGGTTAGGGTTAGGTTAGGGTTTAGGTTAGGGGTAGGTTGGGTTAGGTTAGGGTTAGGTAGTTAGGGTAGGGTTAGGGTTAGGTGTTAGGGTTAAGGTTAGGGTTAGGGTTAGGTTAGGGTTAGGTTAGGTAGTTTAGTTTGAGTGGTAGTAAAGGAGGTTTAGGTAGGTTAGGTTAGGTAGCGGGTTAGGGGTATAGGTAGGATGACGTTTATGCGGTAGGTCATCAAGGTATAGTTGCTACTTGTGTTTTGGGTTAGGTTAGGTTAGTTAGGTTAGGGTTAGGGTTAGGGTTAGTAGGGTGTTAGGGTTAGGGTAGGGTTGTTGCTTAGGTTAGTTTAGGGTTAGGGTTAGTTAGTTAGGGTTAGGGTTTAGGGTTAGTAGGTTAGGGTTGGGTTAGGGTAGGTTAGTAGGTTAGGGTTAGTGAGGTAGGTAGGGTGTAGGTTAGGTTAGGGTCTAGTTAGTTAGGGTTAGGTTAGGTTAGGTTAGGTTTAGGTTAGTTAGTTGGTTAGGTGTCTAGGTTAGGAGTTAGCGTGGTTATTCAGTAGGTAGGTTAGGTTAGGGTTATTGTTAGGTTAGTTAGATGTTTAGGTCTAGGTTACGGAGGTTGGTCTAGTTACGGGTGGGTTAGGCTTGGGTTATATAGTTAGGGTAGATAGTTAGTAGGTTAGGTTAGGTTAGTGTTAGGGTTAGGTAGTTAGGTAGTTAGGGTTAGTTAGGTTAGGTAGGGTTAGGAGTAGGTTAGTAGGTTAGAGTTAGGGTTAGTTAGGAGCTAGTTTAGGTTAGGTTAGGTTAGGTTAGGATAGGTTAGTTTAGGCGGTTAGGTTAGATTCTAGGCGTTAGTTAGGGTTAGGGTTAGGTTAGGGTTTTTAGGGTTAGGGTAGTTAGCGTTAGGTTAGGGTTAGGTAAGTTAGGTTAGTTAGGTTGGATAGTTTGGTTAGGGTTAGGGTTAGGGTTAGGGTTAGGCGTTGTTAGGTTAGGTTAGGAGGGTTAGGTAGGTTGGCTTAGAGTTAGGGTTAGGTTAGTTAGGTTATCTTAGTTAGGTTAGGTTAGGGTTAGTGTTGGTTGGTTAGGTTAGGTTATGTTAGTAGGTAGGTAGTTAGGTTAGTTAGAGTTAGGTAGGTAGGTAGGTTAGTTAGGTTGGTTAGGTTATTTAGTTAGGGTTAGGTTAGTTAGGTTAGGTTAGGGTTAAGTTGTTAGTAAGTTAGTGGTTTAGTTAGTAAGTAGTAGGTTAGTAGTTTAGGTAGCAGAGGTAGGTAGGTAGGTAGTGTTTAGGTATAGCTTCCCAGTCAGTTAGGTAGGGTTGGTTAGGTAGGGTTAGGTTAGTTAGTAGGTAGTAGGTTAGGAGGTTAGTAGGTAGGTAGGTTAGGTAGTTAGGTATTAGGGTTAGGTAGGGTAGGTTAGGGAGGGTAGTTGTTAGGGTTAGGTTAGGTTAGGTTAGTTAGTTTAGGTGTAGGTAGGTTGGGTACGTAAGGTAGTAGTGTAGGGTTAGGGTTAGGTTAGTTAGGTTAGGGTTAGGTGGTTTATTGGGCTAGGTTGGTTAGTTAGGTTAGGTTAGGGTAGGGTTAGTAGTTAAGTTAGGGTTAGGTTAGGTAGTTAGGTTAGATTAGGTTAGGTTAGGGTTAGGGTGAGTTAGTGTTAGGTTAGTTAGGTTAGGGTTAGGTTAGGGTTAGGGTAGGGTTAGGTTAGTTAGGGTTAGTTAGGGTTAGTAGTTAGGTTAGTTAGGGTAGAGTTAGCTTAGTTAGGTTAGGTTAGGTTAGGTTAGGTTAAGTTAGTTAGGGTAGGTTAGGGTTAGTTAGGGTTAGGTTAGGTAGTTAGGCTTAGTATTAGTTAGTTAGGTTAGGGTTAGGTTGTTATTAGGTTAGTTTGTTAGGTTTAGGTTAGGGTAGGTTAGTTAGTTATATGGTTAGTTAGGTAGGTTGGTTAGTTAGTAGTTAGTTAGTAGTTTAGGTTTAGTAGGTAGTGTTAGGTTAGGGTTATGGTTAGGGTTAGTTAGTTGGGTTAGGTTAGTTAGGTTGGTTAGTTAGGTTAGGGTTAGTAGGTTAGGGTTAGGTTAGGTTATGTTAGGGTTAGTGTTGGTATGGGTTAGGGTGTTAGTTAGGTTAGAGTTAGGGTTAGGGTTAGGTTAGGTTAGTTAGGTTAGGTTAGGGTTAGGAGTTAGGTTAGGTTAGGTTGGGTTAGGTTGGGTTGGTTAGGTAGGGTTAGGATTTAGGTTAGGTAGGTTAGCTTAGTTTAGGTTAAGGTTTGGGTTAGGTTAGTTAGGTTATGTCTGGTTAGGGTAAGGTTAGGTTAGGGTAGTTAGTTAGGGTTTAGGTAGTTAGTTTAGGTTAGGTTATTGTTAGTAGGGGTTACGGTATTAGGTTAGGTTAGGTTAGGTTTAGTGGTTAGGGTAGGTTAGGCTTAGGGTTAGGTAGGTTTAGTTAGTAGTTAGGTTAGGTTAGGTAGGTTAGTTAGTAGGTTTGTTAGGGTTAGTCGGTTAGGGTTAGGTTAGGAGTTATGTTAGGTAGGTTAGGGTAGGTTAGTTTAGGTTAGGGTTAGGAGGGTTAGGGTTAGGGTGGGTTAGTTTAGGG